>NW_011495084.1:6103243-6113973 GCF_000754665.1 Bison bison bison | reverse complement strand
AGATGTTCAAGCTGGTTTTAGAAAAGGCAGAGGAACCAGAGATCAAATTACCAACATCCGCTGGATCATTGAAAAAACAAGAAAGTTCCAGAAAAACATCTATTTCTGCTTTATTGACTATACCAAAGCCTTTGACTGTGTGAATCACCATAAACTGTGGAAAATTATAAAAGAGACAGGAATACCAGATCACCTGACCTGCCTCTTGAGAATTCTGTATGCAGGTCAGGAAGCAACATTTAGAACTGGACATGGAACAACAGACTGGTTCCAAATAGGTAAAGGAGTACGTCAAGGCTGTATATTGTCAGCCTGCTTTTTTAACTTATATGCAGAATACATCATGAGAAACGCTGGGCTGGAAGAAGCACAAGCTGGAATCAAGATTGCCAGGAGAAATATCAATAACCTCAGATATGCAGATGACACCACCCTTATGGCAGAAAGTGAAGAGGAACTAAAAAGCCTCTTGATGAAAGTGAAAGAGGAGAGTGAAAATGTTGGCTTAAAGCTCAACATTCAGAAAACGAAGATCATGGCATCCGGTCCCATCATTTCATGGGAAATAGATGGGGAAACAGTGGAAATAGTGTCAGACTTTATTTTTTTGGGCTCCAAAGTCACTTCAGATGGTGATTGCAGCCATGAAATTTAAAGACTCCTACTCCTTGGAAGGAATGTTATGACCAACCTAGATAGCATATTCAAAAGCAGAGACATTACTTTGCCAACAAAGGTCCATCTAGTCAAGGCGATGGTTTTTCCAGTGGTCATGTATGAATGTGAGAGTTGGACTGTGAAGAAAGCTGAGGGCCAAAGAATTGATGCTTTTGAACTGTGGTGTTGGAGTCTTGAGAGTCCCTTGGACTGCAAGGAGATCCAAGTAGTCCATTCTAAAGGAGATCGGTCCTGGGTGTTCATTGGAAGGACTGATGCTGAGGCTGAAATTTCAGCACTTTGGCCACCTCATGCAAAGAGTTGACTTATTGGAAAAGACCCTAATCCTGGGAGGGATTGGGGGCAGGAGGAGAAGGGGACAACGGAGGATGAGATTGCTGGATGGCATCACCGACTCGATGGACATGAGTTTGGTAAACTCCTGGAGTTGGTGATGGACAAAGAGGCCTGGTGTGCTGAGATTCATGGGGTTGAAAAGATTTTGAATTGACTGATCAACTGAACTGAACTGAACTGAACATATGCTATATAGCTAACTATCCTTTTTTATTTTTATTTTTTCTAAGTAGGTTTTTTAAGTAGCTTTCACCTTCTGTTACCTTCTTGGGATTGTAGTGACTTGAAACAATAATGTTTATCTTTTTCATTATTCTCTATGTTCATTGGGCTCAGCTAGCTGCTTTATCTGTTCTAGTTGATATTAACTGGCAATTTAACTTTGACTAGAATGTCAGAATCTTTGTTCTCCTGCCTGTGGGTTTAGCTCAGATGGCTGATACAATTGGTGACTGATTGAATTTATCTTTCTCTCTCTCTCCATGTGGGATTTCTAACAGGGCAGATGGACTTTTTAGTATTGAGTCTGGCTTCCAAGAATTCAAAGCAGAAATTGCCAGGTTTCTTTAGACCTAGCTTTGTAACTAGCATAGGTTCACTTCTGCATTCTAATGGCCAAAGTAAGTTCAAGCCCAGCCCAGAATTAAAAGAAGGAAATAGACTCCATCTTTTAACAAAATGAGTAACAGGGATAATACAGCATTGGGAGGAATTCTTAATGTTTGTTTTTGTTTTCTGTTATAGGAAATATCTAAGATCATACTTGACATTCTAGGATGATGACCATAAAACATGTTAAATGCTTTCAAATTCATTTTTTCCATAAAGCACGAAAATACAAATATATAAATAAATGTAGTACAATGATATATGCCTTTTTTTTTCAGTTGCTGAGTCATGTCCGACTCTTTGCAACCCCTCTTTACAGCATGCCAGCTTCCCCTGTGCTTCACTATTTCCCAGAGTTCGCTTAGATTCATGTCCATTGAGTCAGTGATGCTATTTAACCATCTCATCCTCTCCTGCCCCTTTCTCCTATTGCCTTCAATCTTTCTCAGCATCAGGGTGTTCCAGTGAGTCAACTCTTTGCATCAGGTGGTTAAATTATTGGAGCTTCAGCTTCAGCATTAGTCCTTCCAGTGAATATTCAGGGTTGATTTCCTTTAGGATTGACTGTGTGAAAGTCACCCAGTCGTGTCCAACTTTTTACTATCCCATGGACTGTAGCCTGCCAGGCTCCTCTGTCCCTGGGATTCTCCAGGCAAGAATACTGGAGTGGGTTGCCATTTCCTTCTCCAGGTAGGACTGACTGTTTTGTGCCTATAATAGGCTACTAATAACTCCTAAAAATATGTCTACCTCTTAATTCCTGGTGCTTGTGAATGTTACCATAACTGGAAAAAGAGTCATTGCAGAAATTACCTTCAGATGAAAAGATTATCCCCAAATGTCTAGATGGGCCCTACATGCCTTGCCATTACAAATGTCCATATCTGAAAGAAGCAGAAGGAGATTAGACACACACAGAAGAGGAGGAGACACTGTGAGCACGAAGCTGTACATTGGAGTGGTGTGGCTGTGAGTGAAGTGACAAAGGCCGCTCCAGAAGTTAGAAGAGACCAGGCACAGATTTTCCCCCTAGAGCCTCCTGAGGGAGCGCAGGCCTGCCAACACCTTGATTTTGGTTCATTGAAGCTGATTTTGACTCTCTGGCTTCCAGGAGCTTTGAAAAATTAGATTTCTGTTGTTTCAAGCCACGAAATTTGATTTTGTTACAGAAGCCTCAGGAAATGAATACAGTGTCTAAATCTGAGGTGTCCTGAATATATTAATAAAAGTTTACATGTTCAAAAGACTTTTGTATATTTTTAAAATGTTTAAAGGACTTTTTGAAACAGTTAAGTAAGATATATGATCTGTGCTTGGTTCATGGAAGTCAACAGAAATACATTTCAGTTTCTAGAAATCACTTTACAATTAACTTTGAAATAATTGCAGGCTCACAGGAAGGTGCAAAGGGGAGTCCTGTGTATCCTTCTCCTGGCCTTCCCACTTTATAATCTGATATAAAAGTAGAGTACAATATCAAAACAGCATATTGATACTGGTATAATTCACAGAGCTTTTCCGGATTACACAGCCCTTTTTTTCTATATGTGTGTGTATGTATGTGTAGTTCTTTGCAATTTTATCACATGTATATCCTCATGTAACCCTTATCACCATGAAGACACTAAATGGTACCATTTTACAAGATTCCCTCACGCTCTTTTATAGCACACGCACCTGTCCTGCTGCTGCTAAGTCGCTTCAGTCATGTCCGACTCTGTGCGACCCCATAGACGGCAGCCTATCAGGCTCCACCATCCCTGGGATTCTCCAGGCAAGAACACTGGAGTGGGTTGCCATTTCCTTCTCCAATGCATGGAAGTGAAAAGTGAAAGTGAAGTCGCTCAGTCGTGTCTAACTCTTAGGGACCCCATGGACTGCAGCCCACCAGGCTCCTCCATCCATGGGATTTTCCAGGCAAGAGTACTGGAGTGGGGTGCCATTGCCTTCTCCACCCACCTGTCCTTCCCTACCATAATTCCTAGGAACCCCTGTGGTTCATCTCTGTCATTATTTAATTTTACAAATGCTTTATAAATTGAATCATGAAATATGCATCCTTTTCAGATTGGCTCCCCCCACCATTTTACCCACTCCGGTATTCTTGCCTGGAGAATTGCCAAGGACAGAGGAGCCTGGCAGGCTACAGTCCATGGGGTCACAAAGAGTCGGACATGACTGAGAATAATATTTTCACCACGCCCCTCATTAAGCATCATTTGCTGGAAGTTCATCCAGGGTTTTGCATGTATCGATACTTCTTTCCTTTTTATGGCTGATAGTTCATAATGTGGATGTACTCTGGTTTGTTTAGCCATGCATCCATTGAAGGACACTGGGGTAGTTTCTGTTTGGGGCCATTACGATTAAAGTTTTTTATGAACATTTATTTATAAGTTTCTGCTTGAAAATAAATTTTTATTTCTCTGGGATATACGCCTAAGAATACAAAATGGTAGTCACCCTGGTAACGCTATTATTAGTGCTGAAAGAAACTGGCAGCTATTTTTTTAGAGTAGCTATATTATTTTACATTTCTATTCAGTTCAGTTCAGTTCAGTCACTCAGTCCTGTCCGACTCTTTGCGACACCATGAATCACAGCACGCCAGGCCTCCCTGTCCATCACCAACTCCCGGAGTTCACACAGACTCATGTCCATTGAGTCAGTGATGCCATCCAGCCATCTCATCCTCTGTCGTCCCCTTTTCCTCTTGCCCCCAGTTCCTCCCAGCATCAGAGTCTTTTCCAATGAGTCAACTCTTCTCATGATGTGGCCAAAGTACTGGAGTTTCAGCTTTAGCATCATTCCTTCCAAAGAAATCCCAGGGCTGGTCTCCTTCAGAATGGACTGATTGGATCTCCTTGCAGTCCAAGGGACTCTCAAGAGTCTTCTCCAACACCACAGTTCAAAAGCATCAATTCTTTGGCGCTCAAGCAATGTGTGATTAATCTAGTTTCTTTACATCCTCACAAATTGTTGGTGTCATCATGTATTTATTTATGCCATTCTGATAGATATGTTATAGCCCACCTTTTTGGGTAAAACATATATTAACAAGTTTAAGTTGTTACTTTGTATTTCACTTGTAATAATAGTCTCCTCCTTTTGATTGGTTCTGTGATTTTTTTTGTCATTTTTTTTAATGCATATCTCAGATGCGAGTGCCTTCCTCCTACTTTGGGATTTTTCATATTTTCACTGGAAATATTAATTAGTGTCTACTATAATTTCAAAAGATTTTGTAACAACAGTAGTTAAAAAGTCTTAAAAGAGGGAGCAAGAATTGTGTTGATTGTATGGTGAGTTATATCTATTTTGAGTTAATTCTACAGTGAAATTTTTAGCAAGACTAATAAAGACAAAGGCAGAGAAAATACCTATTATCTATAACAGGGATGCAAATGATATAAGACTACAAATCCTATAGACGTTAAATAATTCTAGGGAATATTTTGAATCACACTGTGCTGCCAATAAATTTGACAATTTAAATAATATAGATTCTTTGAAAAACACAACTAACTGAAACTAAAACAGTGAAAAAAGAAAAGAAAACCTAAGTAGCTATATATCAATAAAATAAATTGAATTTTTGATTTCAAATATTGCAAAAAAGAAAACTCCAGGCCTAGATGGTTTTATTGGTGAGTGCTGCAAATGTTTAGGAAGAAGTAAAACTAATCCTCCATATATTCTCTCAGAAAATAAAAACTCTATTTGAAAACTCTTCTTTAGGGGTCCACAAAAAACAGAGAAGGAAAATATATTGCTTAAGAAAAAAAAATTTTATAGATCCACTTTCCCATGAATATAGTTGAAAAATATCCTTACCAAAACATTAGCAATTTAATTCAATAATATATTAAAAAGGGTAATAAATCTAGACCAAGTATGGTTTATCCCATAATGAAAGGTGTTAAACCAAACAATATAATACTTTACATGAACAGATTAAGAAGTTATGTGATTATCTTAATAAAAGCAGGAAATTATATAACAAAAGTCAACAGTTATGCATGATTCAAAAAAAAAAAAAAAAATCACTGAACTATGACTAAACAGTTAAAGGACCTAATTGGAAAAAAAAAAATCCATCACTAACAGTGTACCTAACAGTAAAATATTGAGTACTTCCCCACTAACATCAGGGCATAGATGAAGAAGTCTGCTCTTAACACTTCTGTTTAAAATTGTGGTAGATGTCCTAGCCAGAAAATAAGTCAAGACAAAGAAATTAAGATAAGCAATGAGAGAAAAAACTATCTATTTACCAATGACATGTATATAAAAATCCTAAATGATCTTTAAAAAATAAAAACTTGATTGGCATTATTGCAGGAAAGAAAGGGCTTCCCCGGTGGCTCAGCAGCAAAGAATTTACCTGCAATGCAGGACCTGCAAGAAATGTGGGTTCCTTCCCTGGGTGGGAAGATCCCCTGGAGGTGGGCATGGCAACCCACTCCAGTATTCTTGCCTAGAGAATCCCATGGACAGAGGAGCCTGGTGGGCTTCAGAGTCAGACACTACTGAGGTGAGTTAGCAGCAGCAGCAACAGGATAGAAACCTTGTATTAAAAAAATCTTTTTTTTTTTTCCGGGATAGAAATTAAAGCAGATACAAGTAAATGGAATGCTATACTAAGTTCATAGATTGGAAAGCTCAATTTTTTTAAGATGTCACTGTTCCCCAAATGGATCTGTAGACTCAGTCAATGTAAACCCATTCAAAATTCCAGCAGACTGTTTTTTGGGATAGAAATTGACAAGCTGATTTCAGAATTTATGTGGAGGGGCAATGAAACAACCTTAAAAAAGGGAAAACATATTTAAAATGGTTAGGGCTGAGAACCACAAATTAAACATTTACTATGTTGATTTTAAAAGGTTTTGAATCTTGTTTTAAGTGTTTAAAATAGATTTTTTTTTCTGAAAAGTTACACATGAAGATATTAAACAATACAAAAACAGGAGAATGAGAAAAATGTAAAGATAAGTCCAAATTAAATACTGTAACATTTCAAACATTTTAATGTATAAGTCTTTACATAGAATAAATAAATGGTAATGACACACCTATTACATTTATAATGGGTGTATTATTTTAATAGGTATATTTACATTTATAATAGGTGATTTAGAATAGTGTCTAATGAGGTTTTTTGTTTGCAAGATACAGAAACTTATGCTGGCTAAGAAAGAAAAAAAGGAATATTGACAGGGTCACAGGGGCTCAAAGAAACAGTGGGGTGCTTGGCAATAAGAAAGGAAAGGGCAAGAATGAGAACAGTTCTGAAAACCAGGAAGCAGGATCCATGACTACTGTAGTAGTTACAGCCTGGGCATAATGCCTTTGGAATTAAGTGAGATGCCAACTTTTTGATCTCTTTGTTCCTGTCCTCAAGATTCAAAATCCAGGGAAAGGAAATCTAAGTGGATAAATGCAGATTATTTTCCAAGTGATAGCAGTACTTCTGTCTTCCCTATACTCATACCTGCTATAGCAAATTTACTTTATTGCTCCTTTCATCAAAACCCGGTTTGTTTATGCTCAAGTCATCCAGACTTAGCTGTGTAACTTGCTTTGGGCAGTGAGACATCAGCAGTTATGACTCAAACAGGCTTTACTAGTGCTTGTGTGCTGAGCCCTTTTGGCTAGAGTTGGCACTCTGAGCTTGTCACGGGAACAGGTTGACACTCTACACATTGGAGAGACCGTGTGTAGGAGGACCAAAGTGCGCTGACTTATAGGTTTAGTGGCTCAGTCATGTCTGACTTTTTGTGATCCCATAGACTGTAGCCCGCCAGGCTCCTCTGTCCATGGGATTCTCCAGTCAAGAATGCTGGAGTGGGTTGCGATGCCCTTTTCCAGGGGATCTTCCCAACCCAGGGATCAAACCTAGGTCTCCCACATTGCAGGCAGATTCTTTACCATCTGAGTCACCAGGGAAGCTGGACTTATAGGCTATCTCCTGCCTCCTGCAGAAGGTGATTTCCACCCTCTTAGACCACCCTCCTCCACTTGAGTTGGGATGGCTACAGTGCAGAAGCAACCCAAGTCAAGTGAAGCAAAGCAACTGACCATCTTAAGCCTAGCGTAAATTGCTAACCCACAAAATCATGAGCAAATACAGTTTTTGTTTGTTAAGCTATTAAATTTTGAGGTAATTTACTATGCAGAGAGAGAAAACTGTGTTTTCTTTCCTTAAAAAAAGGGGGTGTAAAAATACTCGAAACATTGCATTTGCTTTGAACTCACATTAGCCTTAATAGAATAAACTTGTAATATAATATAAACATAAGACGGACTATTATCATGGCTATAAAAGAAAACACAGTACTCTCAATGTGTTGGCATTTATCCAAGCTCTTTATTATTAGCTAACTCAGTATTTCAGCCACGGTCATAAAACCATTAGTGATAGAGTTTGGATTTAAACTCAGTCTATTTCTATATCCTAGATGTAAATGTTTGGCACCAATACATGTCTTTTCATACCAGTAAAATTAATTCCTACAAGATCCCATTAAAAGTAGTAAATAAGAAGGATTATATGAAATCATGAAGAGGTGCAGTCATTAATCCACTTTTGGACCATGAATTTCATATTTACATTTTCTTCTTTTCTGGCCATGCCACACAAAATATGGGATCTTAGTTCCCCGACCAGGGATGGAACCGGTGTCCCCTGCATTGGAAGTACAGAATCTTAACCACTGGATCACCAGTGAAGTCCCTCATATGTAGACAGTATCGTAACTTGCTTTCTGCCATGAAAGATGAACACGTTTCCAAACCTTTCTTTCTTTCTTTCTCCCATTTACATTCCTGATTTTGTTAGTTAGATTATTTTTGGATTTTAATTTTTATTATATTTATATTTTTCTCCCTATAAAATTCCTACGTTTGAACCTTATTTCCTTGTTTAAATTAATGTTTACTCCTATTACTTAACATGGGTCTCTGTCCTGGTTGGCTAAGCTTCACAATCATGTAGCCTGTTCCTCTCCCTCGCCGTAGGGCTCATCAGATCTCTCATGGATTAGACAATTTGCCTGTGACATTTATAATTGAAATATAAAATACTTGAGTGTGAAAACTGAAGAGCAAGTATTTTTTTTTTCTCTTCACTTTTATAGAAGTGACTGAATATCCTGAGAAGTCTTTTTATTTCTCCTTTCTGCTTCTGCTTGAAATCCCTAGGAGTCTTTATCTCAGTAACTTCTCAGTGTAGACATTTCTGCATTACTTTTTGAAATTATTATTATCTAAACATCTGTTATTTCTTTTATTTCGTGTTTCATTAATTTTGTTTCCTGATATACTACGTTTATTTTTTGCTTTTTTTTCCCCTCTCAACTATTATCCCTGTACTCTCAACTACACACCCTGTTTCTTTGTAAAACTCATTCATTCTTAGAAACTAATCTCATAATTACTTAGAAAATAATCTTACCTTTGAATAGGAAGGTTTCTATCTTGTCATACTATGTGATTAAAAAAAACTTAGTGTCATGAAAATGGAGCATTATATGGAGTGACTTGGAGCACTCTGCCTCTTCAATTCAGATTTAATCTCTGGAAGAGTGGTTCTCAGGCTTCCCAAGTGGCGCTAGTGGTAAAGAGCCAATGCAGGAGATTCAAGGGACTTGGGTTCCATCTCTGGGTTGGGAAGATCCCCTGGAGGAGGACATGGGAACTCACTCCAGTAATATTGCCTGGAAATTTCCATGGAGAGGAGCCTGGCGGGCTACAGTCCATGGGGCTGCAAAGAATCAGACAGGACTGAGCATACACAGTGGCTGTTAAATATTTTCAATAGTAAATATTTCAAGCTTTACAATGTATTCAAAGTGATTCAACTTTAGCACAAAATTAGCCATAGGAGATATGTAGATTTGTGGGCATGACTATGTGCCAATAAAATGCTCTTTACAAAATCAGACAGTGGGCTGTATTGGACCCATGGGCAGTATTTTTGACCCAATTCTTTTTTTTTTTTTTTGATCATGTAGTAGTTTTATTTTTAGTTGTTTTTTTTTTTTTTTAAACTTTACATAATTGTATTAGTTTTGCCAAATATCAAAATGAATCCCCACAGGTATACATGTGTTCCCCATCCTGAACCCTCCACCCTCCTCCCTCCCCATACCATCCCTCTGGGTCATCCCAGTGCACTAGCCCCAAGCATCCAGTATCGTGCATCAAACCTGGACTGGCATCTCGTTCCATACATGATATTTTACATGTTTCAATGCCATTCTCCCAAATCTTCCCACCCTCTTCCTCTCCCACAGAGTCCATAAGACTGTTCTATACATCAGTGTCTCTTTTGCTGTCTCCTACACAGGGTTATTGTTACTATCTTTCTAAATTCAATATATATGCGTTAGTATACTGTATTGGTGTTTTTCCTTCTGGCTTACTTCACTCTGTATAATAGGCTCCAGTTTCATCCACCTCATTAGGACTGATTCAAATGTATTCTTTTTAATGGCTGAGTAATACTCCATTGTGTATATGTACCACAGCTTTCTTATCCATTCATCTGCTGAGGGACATCTAGCTTGCTTCCATGTCCTGGCTATTATAAACAGTGCTGCGATGAACATTGGGGTACACGTGTCTCTTTCCCTTCTGGTTTCCTCAGTGTGTATGCCCAGCAGTGGGATTGCTGGATCATAAGGCAGTTCTATTTCCAGTTTTTTAAGGAATCTCCACACTGTTCTCCATAGTGGCTGTACTAGTTTGCATTCCCACCAACAGTGTAAGAGGGTTCCCTTTTCTCCACACCCTCTCCAGCATGTATTATTTGTAGACTTTTGGATTGCAGCCATTCTGACTGGTGTGAAATGGTACCTCATAGTGGTTTTGATTTGCATTTCTCTGATAATGAGTGATGTTGAGCATCTTTTCATGTGTTTGTTAGCCATCTGTATGTCTTCTTTGGAGAAATGTCTATTTAGTTCTTTGGCCCATTTTTTGATTGGGTCATTTATTTTTCTGGAGTTGAGCTGTAGGAGTTGCTTGTATATTTTTGAGATTAGTTGTTTGTCGGTTGCTTCATTTGCTATTATTTTCTCCCATCTGAAGGCTGTCTTTTCACC
>NW_011495084.1:6097134-6103143 GCF_000754665.1 Bison bison bison | reverse complement strand
AATATCCTGGGAGGTGGGTCATAGAGGATCCTGCTGTGATGTATGTCAGAGAGTGTTTTGCCTATGTTCCTATACACTAATAATGCGAAAACAGAAAGAGAAATTAAGGAAACAATTCCATTCACCATTGCAACGGAAAGAATAAAATACTTAGGAATATATCTACCTAAAGAAACTAAAGACCTATACATAGAAAACTATAAAACACTGGTGAAAGAAATCAAAGAGGACACTAATAGATGGAGAAATATACCATGTTCATGGATTGAAAGAATCAATATAGTGAAAATGAGTATACTACCCAAAGCAATTTATAGATTCAATGCAATCCCTATCAAGCTACCAATAGTATTCTTCACAGAGCTAGAACAAATAATTTCACAATTTGTGTGGAAATACAAAAAACCTCGAATAGCCAAAGCGATCTTGAGAAAGAAGAATGGAACTGGAGGAATCAACCTACCTGACTTCAGGCTCTACTACAAAGCCACAGTTATCAAGACAGTATGGTACTGGCACAAAGACAGAAATATAGATCAATGGAACAAAATAGAAAGCCCAGAGATAAATCCACGCACATATGGACACCTTATCTTTGACAAAGGAGGCAAGAATATACAATGGATTAAAGACAATCTCTTTAACAAGTGGTGCTGGGAAATCTGGTCAACCACTTGTAAAAGAATGAAACTAGAACACTTTCTAACACCATACACAAAAATAAACTCAAAATGGATTAAAGATCTAAACGTAAGACCAGAAACTATAAAACTCCTAGAGGAGAACATAAGCAAAACACTCTCTGACCCAATTCTTGACTATCCGTTGCTCCATTGTAGATAGGAGGCTCTTACCTGGTAATGATGACAGCTAATGCAGCTGCTTGGTACCAACAAAGAGCAGTCCTGACAGCTTGTTGGCCAGGTGACTCTCACAGGAGTGGATAATGCTAACGTGGTAGAGACTGTGCAGTTACTTGATTCTGATTATCCTACTTCTCATGTGACCTGTAGGATACCACTACTTTATCATTCACTACTTCATGTCCTTCCTGGACATTCCTGTTTTGAAGCAACAGTGATACACTTTTGGAGATAACCAATTATATTTTCAAATCTTCACCTATGCCATACTTTTAAGTTCTTCAGGCAAGCATAAAAGTTTTCTCTTTCAGAAAAGTTGGGTCTTAAAATTTTGAAATTTATTTGACTTACAAATTGTTGTCTCATATACTGAGTTTTTATAAGTCCACTCAGAAACCCAATTTATATTTTTTGACTATATGCAGCCTCTGTATGAGAAAGGAATGCCTCTGACTCAGTAAATATAGGGCCTTGGGGTGAAAGGCAAAAAAAAAAAAAAAACAAAACTGAAACCAAATGTGTAATAATGCAAAATACTTGTTTATACAATGTAATTGGCCATACTTTAAGTTCATATAGTTGACAGAGTTAAACATTAAGAATGTGAGATTGGTAAGATTAAGTCATTCTCCAAGGAGACATTATGGCCTATTGAAGAAGAGATATACTTTCCCCCAAAAAAACCTCACTTGTTATTGTGGAAGTTTCAATGTTAACTGCAACCCCACCCCATATTATCCTATAGTGATCCCCATCCCATATTATCCTGTAGCAGTCCCTAAGAGAAGGAGGTGGGTAAGAAACAGTGAGAAAAGAGAGTATAAATTATTTCACTTGTGACATTATTAATGTACGATCACTTTTGATTTTGCTTATAATAGAAAAGGAACTATAAATGCATGCAAATAGATATATAATATTCCTTTTTAAGTTTTAAATTTTATAAACTTTGCCTGAGATTATTGCATTATAAATCTGTATATGTAGTTAAGTATATTTTAGGAATTTAAAATATAAAATTGCATTTAAATTTTGTTTCCGTTAGACACTGATTTTTTTCATAGAAAATATGAACTTTGGGTTGTTGTATAGGAATTTTGAAATTAAACTTTGCCAGAAGATTTACTATGTAAAGCTGGTATGATTATCTGTTGGGCCATTTCCTTCTCCAGGGGATCTTCCTGACCCAGGGATCGAACTCAGGTCTCCTGCATTGTAGGCAGATGCTTTTACCCTCTGAGCCACCAGGGAAGCCCATGTAAAAAACATGCAACAGTGTCTAAATATGTTTTCTTTTTTTTTTTTTTTTTCCTGCTAGAAGAAATACAATTCTGAGATAACTGATTTGGGGGAGACTCATGAGTAATACTTTTTAAATTTGTTTTCTTTATGAAGAAGAGTTTTAATATAATAGTACTTTAAACTTCAATACATTCCTTTCCTTTCTATTTTATGGAAAAAAGCAAAAGGAATAACAAGTACATGTTTACTGAGGAAACTAAATTGAGTCATATAACTGTGAGAAGTTATATAACTAAGTAAAAAGGTTAGGACACAACTCCAAACTTGTCAAATTAAAACAAATACCCTTATCCTTGTATCAGTAAAGTTATTATGCTAACGGTTTATCATTAGATGATCCAAAAAATGTAGACAGTTAGACAATTTATGTCTCACAAATAGCACTTTGTTATGTCAGGTTGTCTTCTTCCAGCAAAAATTATTTGGAAACAGCTTTTTTCAGCTTTTCAATGATTATATGTTTTCATTTATTGAACTAATATTTACTGAACTTTAGAGGGAAATAATGCAAATTAAACAGGCATAATCCCTAACTTCACGAAACTGTTTCCTTATTCAAACCTTGTTAGCCTCTTTAAAATAGTTAACTTTAGAAGTTTTTCACTTATTCTAGAGATGTTTCTATTATTCACAATATTTGGGGAATGCTTCTTCTTCAAGAATTTTCTTCACAGTCTTTCTCTTATTATTCACCAAGTCCTAAATTAGTGTTTTTCCTTGAGGTACACATTTTAATTTTGTAATCAATGAAACACCTCCAAATCTTAAAATGACAAATAGATGATCAAGTTAAAGAATTTTTTTTTTTCTATTGGTGACCCAGTACTCTTTTTATTAAGGTTGTAAGATAAAGTATGACAGAATGTTTTTCGGACTTTTTCAATGTAAACCTAACAGCAGTTCCATTAAAGAATTCCATTCTTTTTCTATCAGTGAATGGCAGAATTCTTTTGGATATTATTTTTCAAGCTTCCTGATCTAGTTTTGATGAGAAACTCTTATACATTTAGTTACTTTTGAAAACAGATAATTTCACACTGGTCAGAATGGCTACCATCAAAAAGTCTATAAATAAGTTCTGGAGAGGGAGTAGAAAAATGGGAACTTTTATACACTGTTGGTGGGAATTTGTACAGCCACTATGGAAAACAGTATCAACATTCCTTTGAAAAACTGAAAAAGAGAACTACCATATGATCCAGCAATTCCACTTGTAGGTATATATTTGGAAAAATGGAAAACTCTACTTCAAAAGGATGCATAAACCCCACTGTTCAATGCAGTACTGTCTACAATAGCTAAGACAGGGAGGCAGCCCATCAGCAGGCAATTGGCTTATGAAGATGTGGTGTACACACACACACACACACACACACACACACACATACATACACACAAAGGAATATTACTCAGCCATAAAAAGAATAAAATATTGCCATTTGTAGCAAGATGGATGGACCTAGAGAATATTATGTTTAGTGAAGTAAGACAAAGAAAGACAAATACCAAATGATATCACTTATATGTGGAATCTGAAAAATAACACAAATGAATACAAAACAGAAACAGGCTCAAAAACATAGAAAACAAACTTATCCGCTACCAAAGGGTGTTTAAGAGAGGAAAGGAGAAATTTCCCTTCCTTCAATATATCGCTTAACAACTTTTCCCTTAATAGCAAATGAATGAGTAGATGAATATGCTAACAAAAGAAATTCTATATAAGACAAATTTACAGGGATAGCATGCAATTGTTTATGTAATTTTATAAGTACTTTATTCAGAGAGGGAAGAAGGAATTAAGAAAAGGTTTCAAAATTCTACTTACAAATGAACTGAGTATACATTATGCAATGGGGTATATCTGAGGTTGAAGTAGATTTTTGCAAGAAGGAAGAAGTTAGCTAAAAGAAAATGTGTGTGAAGCTCTTGTGTACTTTACAATTCTTATACTTCTGTGAATATTAAGCTCTGAAAGGTCAAGAACAAGCATATATTTTATACTATGCAGAAAGAGTTTGCATCGCAAAAACTAAGAAGACGAAGTCTTTGTATTTTAAATATTTTTCTCATTAAATATTATTTTTTTCAACTTAAAATTTTACAGGTACCTACAGAATATTGAACAAACAGATCCAAGATCCATAAGACTTTATCACCTTGAATCAAAGATTTCTTTGATATCCTCCTCCAACTTTTATTCGTATCAACTAACATATTTTTAGTTGATTTAAGAATTTAAGAATTAAGAAGTTTGCCAAAAGGAAAGTAAAAAAAAAAAACAAAAAACTACTACTACCCACACTTTCCAATGCCGAAGAATAGCAAGGTGGTAAAAAGAGAATTAGACGATGAGGTTATTGAGTCTGTCAAAGACCTTCTTTCCAATGAAGACTCAGCTGATGATGCTTTTAAGAAGAGTGAACTAATTGTTGATGTCCCAGAAGAGAAAGACACAGATGTTGTAGAAAGATCTGAAGTCAAAGATGCAAGACCGGCTTGGAACAGCAAGCTACAATATATCCTGGCCCAGGTTGGATTTTCTGTAGGATTAGGGAATGTGTGGCGGTTCCCATACCTCTGTCAGAAGAACGGGGGCGGTAAGTTTCTGTTTTCTGCCTTTTATGTGTGTTGTTTTTTTTTTTTTTTTTTTTTGAGTGATACATTGCTGAGTAAATTGCAGTTGATTATGTCAAATAGCAATCATTGTTGCTGCAGTCTCAGTATTTTAGAAGCTATGAATTTCATTGTAAATCCAGGGAGACGCCTTTGTTGAAAGTGAGTTAAGCTTTGTTTTCAGATTAGGTTTCCATAGGAGCCGATGACTTGCTATGAACACACAAGGATTGCTTGAGGTCATAGTCTCAAATTCTTTCTGTGGATCCTGTTAACATCTCAAAATTACTGCCTTTTCTAACCAGTGTTCCATTCCTTGTTCCTCTCAGTTACTCACTTTGGAGAAAATCCTCGAGTTTCTGATACAAAAGATATTGGTGAACAAGAGAGAGAATGTTCTATCCACAATGTATTAACTCTGAGTTTTAAGTTGTTTCATTCTTGAATGAAACAAAGTTACATATAATTTAGAATGATTATAGTCTTCGGTTGCCAACCAGAACTTTGTAGATTCCAGTAGAAGGAATTTAACCAGATAATTAATATAATACCAGATAGTCTTCATCTGTAGATATCAGCACCCTTAAGATGCTGTAAAGAAATTAACATTTTTGATTTCAAGCAAATTATCTCCATCAGCATATTTAGCTATTTGTATTTGTGCATATAATTGCAAGGGTTATTTAGTGAAAACTGTCTTAAAATCAAGAAAATAAAAACATATACAAAAGAATAGATAGTTCCTATAGGATACAGGCTCAATAGTACACTTGAGTAAAACTGAACATTACCTAACATTCAGTTCAGTTCAGTTCAGTTCAGTCACTCAGTCCTGTCCAACTCTTTGCGACCCCATGAATCGCAGCACGCCAGGCCTCCCTGTCCATCACCAACTCCCGGAGTTCACTCAGACTCACGTCCATCGAGTCAGTGATGCCATCCAGTCATCTTATCCTCTGTCATCCCCTTCTCCTCCTGCCCCCAATCCCTCCCAGCATCAGAGTCTTTTCCAATGAGTCAACTCTTCTCATGAGGTGGCCAAACTACTGGAGTTTCAGCTTTAGCATCATTCCTTCCAAAGAAATCCCAGGGCTGATCTCCTTCAGAATGGACTGGTTGGATCTCCTTGCAGTCCAAGGGACTCTCAAGAGTCTTCTCCAACACCACAGTTCAAAAGCATCAATTTTTTGGCACTCAGCTTTCTTCACAGTCCAACTCTCACATCCAT
>NW_011495084.1:6096394-6096744 GCF_000754665.1 Bison bison bison | reverse complement strand
GCGTGGTGTCATCTGCATATCTAAGGTTATTGATAATTCTCCCGGCAATCTTGATTCCAGCTTGTGCTTCTTCCAGTCCAGCGTTTTTCATGATGTACTCTGCATATAAGTTAAATAAGCAGGGTGACAATATACAGCCTTGACGTATTCCTTTTCCTATTTGGAACCAGTCTGTTGTTCCATGTCCAGTTTTATCTGTTGCTTCCTGACCTGCATACAGATTTCTCAAGTGGCAGGTCAGTGGTCTGGTATTCCCATCTCTCTCAGAATTTTCCACAGTTTATTGTGATCCATACAGTCAAAGGCTTTGGCATAGTCAGTAAAGCAGAAATAGATGTTTTTCTGGAGAT
>NW_011495084.1:6053825-6096294 GCF_000754665.1 Bison bison bison | reverse complement strand
AAGTTCACGGTTCACATATTGCTGAAGCCTGGCTTGGAGAATTTTGAGCATTACTTTACTAGTGTGTGAGATGAGTGAAATTGTGTGGTAGTTTGAGCATAGGGCTATTAAATTAAAATAACTTTAATATTTGCTTTACTTTCTTTACCATCTTTACTATATACTTATATGGAAGCTGTTAAAACAAGTGTGTTTAAATACTAAATGTTTTCTACGTGGCATTTCAGCACATAAAGGAAAGAATGCCTATTTTGGTATTTGATTCCAGTTTGTGATAGGTTTGGTGACAGGACAAAAACATGGTTTTATTTTATTTTTTATTTAATTACCAACCTATAAATCAGTTGAAGTAATAAAACCATTCTCATGTGAAATGGTTTCTTTTAGTCACTAAGATAAAAAGCTAAGGTGTCAGGTGACAAAATACATTTAATGTCTTGCTTACTTAATTCAACCAGGGGAAGACCAACAGGTTTGGGGAAAAGTAGGAGAATCCCGGGGACAGGGGAGCCTGGTGGGCTGCCGTCTATGGGGTCACACAGAGTCGGACACGACTGATGCGACTTAGCAGCAGCAGCGTGTGTGATGGCTTCCCAGGCGGCGCTGGTGGTAAAGAACCTGCCTGCCAGTGCAGGAGACGTGAGATGTGGGTTCAATCCCTGGCTTGGGAAGGTCCCTGGAGAAGGAAACGGCAACCTACTCCAGTATTCTTGCTTGAAGAGTCCCATGGACAGGAGTCTGGCGGGTTATAGTTCATGGGGTTGCCAAGAGTAGGACATGACTGAAGCAACTTAGCCCAGCACACACAACCTGTGTGATAAATCTGCCTGAGAGGTAAGAATCAATACATGGAGTTGGTGGTACACTACCCATCACTCCACTGAACCTGCAAGCTCCTTAGCTAGTCTTTAATATCACAGATTAATTATTTACCAAATCAGCCACAAGTAGCTAAGTACTACCCTGCTTTATATTTCGCAACAAATTATCCCATTTGCAAGATGGGCAGAAGATGAATTCTTATTTTCATAAGACCTTTTGCCTTATGCACTTTATTGACCATACTATTGAGGAAGAGGCTATCTTGGCTGAAAACTCAGGTTTCTTTCTGTTTGATACAGTATTAGTCTTGGTGGAAAACTCTAAAGGATTTCATTGTTAGTTATCAGTTAGCAAAAATGGCTCTTGCTCCTTACTTTTATATGTAAAGAAAATCAAGATGCCCTTCCAAGAATTGTCCCCTGTCTTCTAATTACAAGTGCTAGAGAGTGATATTATAAAACACCAATGGACTTCATTATTTTGAGATGGCTGTTGGAGTTTAAAAGGTGGTACTATGCATGCAGTATAGCTTTGAGCATCTAGGTATTTGTTTAAACAGTCTCAACTTGCATAAATCGTATTCATCATTTGAGGTACTTTATGAATAACAGAATAAAAAGTAATAGACCAATATACGTTGATCTGTCTGGAGATATTACTTAAAGCACAATGCTTAAGCTTGAGAGTGAAAGGGAGAATGTTAGTTGCTCAGTCATGTCCGACTCTTTGCCGCCCAATGGACTGTAGCCTGCCAGGCTCCTCTGTCCAAATGATTTCCCAGGCAAGAATTCTGAAGTGGGTAGCCATTCCCTTCTCCAGAGTATCTTCCTGACCCAGGGATCAGACCCAGCTCTCCCGCATTGTAGGCAGATTCTTTACCATCTGAGTGACCACGGTAGCTCTGTTTAAGTTTAGTAAGTGTTATAATATAGAAACTACCAGCTCAGGTTTTGAAGCCAATTTGACTATGAAGCCTGGCTCTTTCCTTCACTATACAGGTGATCTTTCACAAGTTAACTTACTATTTCTGGCTTCATTTCCACACCTGTAAAATGAGGGTAATAATTGTGCTTGCTGCTGCTGCTGCTAAGTCACTTCAGTCGTTTCCGACTCTGTGCGACCCTATAGACGGCAGCCCACCAGGCTCCCCATTCTGTGGGATTCTCCAGGCAAGAACATTGGAGTGGGTTGCCATTTCCTTCTCCAATGCATGAAAGTGAAAACAGTGAAAGTGAAGTCGCTCAGTCCTGTCCAACCCTTAGCGACCCCATGGACTGCAGTCTTCCAGGCTCCTCCGTCCATGGGATTTTCCAGGCAAGAGTACTGGAGTGGGGTGCCATTCCCTTCTCCAATAATTGTGCTTACCACACTGGATTCTTGTAAGGAATAAATAAGTGATTACATGTAACATGGATAGAAGTATGCCCGGCAAGTAGTAAATGCTCAGTTGTGTTTTAACTAGGACTATTTTAATTTCCAGGACTGTAGAGTAATTTGAGTCAGAAGAAATGGCTAGGTATCTAATAACATGTCATGTGCACATACCTGAGAAAATATTCCCAATGAGTCCAGTCTTCATTCATTCTCTTTTTTTTTCTCCTAGTTGTTCACACACACGTAAACCTATTCACACCCCAGGATTTCATGCAGGTGTTAAAGTGCATTTTCAGTCCTTCAGGAAACATTCTCAGGTCATTAGAGCCTGAATGCTGTTAGTCATCTTAGGGTTTGAATTTTGATAATTCTGTTTTATAATCTCACGCATCGATGCTTTACATTACATACTCCTTTGTAGAATCAACTCATGTCTCAAAGTCTGAAAATCAGCTGTAAGAGAGTAGAGATTTTCTACCAACCACCATTTTAAAGGAAATTCTTATACATGGAAATTATTTAAGAGGTGTATAGACACTGAGATAAATGACTTGAAAAAAAATCATTAATATTTACCTCTTCAACAGAAAAGGTACCAGAACAATTTGAACAGCTTCCAAAATCTATTCAATACCATTATTCATTTTCTTTTTAATGAGAGAAATATAATGAATGGCCTCCTCTTTAAAAAGGGCATTAGTCCCCACTTGGTAGTATCTGGTTGGAAAAAACTCCAGATATGAAATTTGAATTTAGCACGTCCATTTTAAAGATTATCTAATGAATAATTTGCATATGTATTCTCATTTAGATATGAGTACAGGTTTCTTGTTAGACTTTATCAATAATAGAGTCTAATATTAACATTGTCAATTGATTTAGTACATTTTTAAGTCACTGGGCATATGTCTTAAGTTGAGATTTAGCTATAAAATAATATGCATATATATTTAAGTATGAAAACTTTACTATGAAAAGATAGCACATATATTTTATAATAGCTATTATCTTTTTTTTTTTTTTAATTAGTGTTCATTCAGTTCAGTTCAGTCACTCAGTCGTGTCCGACTCTTTGCGACCTCATGAGTCACAGCATGCCAGGCCTCCCTGTCCATCACCAACTCCAGGAGTTTACTTAAACTCATGTCCATCGAGTGGGTGATGCCATCCAGCCATCTCATCCTCTGTCGTCCCCTTCTCCTCCTGCCCCCAATCCCTCCCAGCATCAGGGTCTTTTCCAGTGAGTCAGCTCTTCGCATGAGGTGGCCAAAGTATTGGAGTTTCAGCTTTAGCATCAGTTCTTTAAATGAACAACCAGGACTGATCTCTTGGACTGGTTGGATCTCGTTGCAGTCCAAGGGACTCTCAAGTGTCTTCTCCAACACCACAGTTCAAAAGCATCAATTCTTTGGCATTCAGCTTTCTTTACAGTCCAGCTCTCACATCCATACATGACCACTGGAAAAACCATAGCCTTGACTAAACAGACCTTTATTGGCAAAGTAATGTCTCTGCTTTTTAATATGCTATCTAGGTTGGTCATAACTTTCCTTCCAAGGGGCAAGCATCTTTTAATTTCATGGCTGCAGTCACCATCTGCAGTAATTTTGTTGTTACCTACCCCTTAACAGAGTTTTGGAAAACCAAAAATTACTTATTTCCCGAAGTGAACTTTTTTCTATAACATATATATGGGAAAAAAATACCATTTGTCTGTGGTAGATGTTCTTTTTCTTTTTTCTTCTCTTTTAGTCTAAGCAGGCATTTCTTCTTCCCTGTTGTTACTTAGGGAAAAAGTCAGTTTAGTGTCATATCATCTCATTCATTTTGATTTATCAGATTTGAAATGCATGATTTAGATGAGTTTGAGTAAAATTTAATAAATGACTTCATTAACATTTTGTGAATAAGACTTCCAGGAGCCTTTGAAACCTATTTCAGAAAATATTTTGAGGAATCAGTTATTTTTACAAAAAGTAAAGTTGTTTTACCTTTTCAGTAAAATGAAACTAAAGCTATTCATTGATATCCTTAGTTTTTTTCATAATTATTTTTTATCAGAAACTATTGGTAGCAGTCAAATTCAGGTTTCTGATACCAGAAAGCTTAAAGTAATGAAATTGCATTTTCTCTAAAGTCTTTTATAATTATACGTATGGAAGTTTAAATGTCATCTTTCATGAGATAATCAGAATTAGTGTATTCTATACTGTGGCTGTTGAAAATATAATCTATTTTATTTGTTCTTCTCTCTATAGGTGCCTATCTTTTGCCATATTTAATACTACTACTGGTAATAGGTATTCCCCTTTTCTTTCTGGAACTTTCTGTGGGTCAAAGAATTCGGCGAGGAAGCATTGGTGTGTGGAATTACATAAGCCCTCAACTGGGAGGGATTGGATTTGCAAGTTGTGTTGTAAGTTTCCTGGTATGGTATATGCCATATGATTTTTTACAGGGTTTGTAATTATATAGTCTGAAGTTAAAAGCAACCTTGGAGTGTGTATTTCTCTAACTCAACTCTTTAATCATGTGTTAAAAAAACCACTCCTGGAGCTTGCACTAATACCCAAAATATGCTGTAATGTGAATGTAGTACAATCTTGTTAATGTGTTTTCTTAAGGCCTGTGAGAGTCATCATTTTAGAAAAGATAATGTGTCTCAAATAAAAATTTAAAAAGTTTTTTTTTTTTTAAGTATTAAGTGGGGTTTGATCCATCTCATCTCATTGTTTCAAAGGTAGGGGCAGGAGAATTTTAATGTAATCACACTATTTTATTTTGCAGGTATGCTTTTTTGTGGCTCTCTACTACAATGTCATCATTGGCTGGAGTCTGTTTTATTTTTCTCAATCTTTTCAGCAGCCTCTGCCTTGGGATCAGTGTCCTTTGGTGAAAAATGCTTCACACACTTGTAAGATATCTACAATGTAGAGTTTTTGTATCTAAAGATCATAAAGTTAGTAAAGCTGGGAGCTTTCAAGATATTTTTTCTAAAATCTTTTGAAGTGATTGTAACAAACTTTCCTTGAATACTCAGAAAGATAGAGTTTGGCATCATTTATTTAGTTCTTTATTTTATTGTGTTATTTTATGTTATTTTATTGTGCCCCAGGATGTTAGGATAAAAAATTATCAGCCTTCAGTTACAAACTTAGACAATATTTTATTTTGTTCATCTTTATTGATGTCTTACATTTGCATTAAAATAAAAAAGGGGAGAAAAAGAATAATTTAGATTGAAGAAATTGTTTTTATGTCTTGGGTTCTGTTGTTCTATGTTTTTCTTATCTTTTAATTTTATATCCTAGAATATAAAGAATAATTCTGTAGCGCTGTCCGGTAAATATCGAATGTAACATACATATGTAGTCTGAAATGTTCTTAGTCGCCATATTTACAAAAAGTAAAAAGGGACAGTTGAAATATTTTATTTAGTCCAATATATCTAATATATTAATATTCTAACATAAATTTAATGTAAAATAGTGATGTAATAATTTACATTGCTTTTCTCATACTAAATCTCCAAAAACCCCTTTGTATTTTATGTTTACAGCACAAGTCACTTGAGACTAGGTCCATTTTGAAGGTCACATATGTGAAGCAGCTAGCATTTTTGCTGGCTCTGCCCCCTAGGAAGTCAATCAGATAATTTTGGGGGCAAAAGGGGCTATAAAACTGATATGTTTTAATCACCTTGATAAAAGCTAGTGCTTTCATGCTCAGTCTTGTCTGACTCTCTGTGACACTTTGGACTATATAGCCCTCCAGGCTCCTCTGTCCATGGGATCTTCCAGGCAAGAATACTGGGGTGGGTTGCCATTTCCTCCTCCAGGGGATCTAACCAGGGGAACCCCATCTCCTGTGTCTCCTGCATTGCAGGCAGCTTCTTTACTTGCTGAACCATCAGAAAAGCCCCTGATAAAAGCCTCACACATTCCTATTTTAGAAATGTGTAACAAGATAATCATCAAAGAGGATTTGTGTTTGTTGATTTTTTTTTTCATATTTTTTCACAGGAGATTTCACTGTGGATTTAAATGCTTCTGTAGAAGCATTAAGAAAAGTAGTACTTTTCTAGGAAATGTTAAGAATTGATTTACAGGCTTACTGGGGGAAAAAAATAGCCTCGTTACTCTTTCTTGTCTGAAATGATTGTGTTACCTTTCTTTCTACAGTTGTAGAGCCAGAATGTGAAAAAAGTTCCGCCACTACCTATTATTGGTACAGAGAAGCACTGAATATTTCCAGTTCCATTTCTGAAAGTGGTGGCTTAAACTGGAAGATGACCATCTGCTTGCTGGCTGCCTGGGTTGTGGTGTGCTTGGCTATGATCAAAGGCATTCAGTCTTCTGGAAAAGTTAGTATGTCAGAGCCCCTCCTGCTTCTGCTAAACATCTAATCGCCATTCCTGGGAACTATTCCCACCCCCGGCCCCTCTCCACCCAATATAAATAAATCTGTCTGAGCAAGCTGCAAGTAACACTTCAATCTAGGCAGTTAATTAAAGACTGGTAAAAAGTGGTATTTTTTTAAAAAATGTGTTTAGACCAAGGAAAGGACACAAATAAAGATGTAAGTTTTTTATAATGAAATCTAAAGTTGTTTATAATCTTTCCTTCTTCTATCAAGATCTGTTTTGAACTTTTTTGTCGACACTTAACAGTCCTTTCGTTTTACTGGTATTCAGCTGAACCTAATGTTTTAGTTGTCTGATTAGTTCCAATCATGGAAATTGGGAAATGTAGTAGAATAAAGAACTTGTTTATGTTATTTGTGTATCATTTTTTTCTCTGCTCTAGGTGCTCTAGGGAATAGTTGCTTACAAGATTTTAAAAGTCCATTGTGGAGTGTTTCTTAAATATCTGAACATTAGGTAGTTATAATGATCTCAACAAGAAACGTAGAGTAATATAAAAGACTAAAGGGCGTGTGGCCAGGGCAAATGGAAAATTTTATGAGACTGTGGTTGAGAAAGACATTAAGTGAGTTCTAGATACCCTAGGAAGTCAATCAGATAATTTTTTAAAAGGATGTATTAGGAAAGTAATTGTTATTCACTATTTTGCTTTCATAGTACATTCCCCCCTCCCCATTGCCGTTGTTTTAAAAGTCTCTGTTTCTTTTGTCTGGATCACAGCAGGAATTAATTTTGGTTCTTCTCTCTGCCCTGTAGCAATCCATCTCTGTTGTTTTCTCTTTCCCAAGTATAGATCTGATCATGTATCTTTCCAGGTTAATATATTGCCCCTTACCATCATATACTAATAAGAGTGGGAATAACTGTATTAAGATAGCAGCAGTCAGCAGCAGTAAAAGCAGCAGCAGTAGTAATAGTGGTAATAAATGACTATGAAGATGATTTTGACAATGATCAGAGCAAGAACAATAACAGATGCCAATATTTATTACATGTTTACTTTTTTTTTTTACATGTTTACTTTGTAGTAGGCACTATGAGAAGTGCTTCATATACTTTATCCCATTTAAATCTGAAAAAAAAAAAAAAAAAACCCAAAACAAAAACCTCTAAGAAGTAATTGCTACTCTCAGACCTGCTTTACAGATAAAAAGCAAGTTTGTGGAAACAGGTAACTAGCCCAAAGAATAATGGTTAGTAAATGTTGGTACCTGGAGTCAAACCTAGCTCTGTCTGAAGCTAACGCCCACATTATTGAATTGCAATGCTATACCCTCTCTTGCTGTGACAGCTTTCCCCCACTAAATAGTGAACTCTTTTAGGCAAAGTGTGTCTACTTCATCTTTGCTTCTTGTTGGTTCATATTTAATTAGAAGTGTTTGACAGTTTTTACAGCTTGTAAATCACAGCTGATTTTACATTTCGCTTCCTAATGGAGCTTCTTTACCATTTTCCTTTGCAGAAATGAATATGGTAGATAACACACCGGAGTATTTTTTGGTCTTTTATAAATGTTAGTGTATTCTGTGATTAAATACGTTCAATTAGTTGGTTCCACTTGATGTGTCTTCTATAATGTCACAGCCCCAATATAGTCAGGTTTTAAATAAAGGAATAGATTCCTAAGCCAAATCTAACCACATTTATAGGCTTCCTAAGATAATGTCATTTGATAGAATAAGAACCAACTGTGGTGAGCCAGGGAAGACCAAAGATCCCTCTGCTCAAGTCTTAATACCACATTTTATTTTTTCTTTGTCTGAGTATGTGTCTTATCATTTAAAGAAAATACTCATACTTTTCTTATCACATATTTGGGATGTTTTTCTTATGTAAAATAACTTTTCTAGAAAATCTAATATAATTTCTAGACTATATGTGATTTATTATTTCAATGAGAAGGCTTAGGGAGAGGCTAGCTTTTCAGGAGATTTTGAAGAGAAAATTTAGTAGGCACAGATAAGAGAAAGCAATAAGTAATATGAACAAAGTTTTGAAAGTCTAAATGTATATTTGCTTATTCTGAACCAATGAGCTGAATACAATAAGAAATTTATTAGAAATATATGTAAAGCTTTATTTGTCTACCAAACAAAAAAGTCTCTAAATAAACACACCAATGCAGTATAGAGAAATATGGTTTAAGAATAATGAAGTTTAAGGTTAGTATGTGGGGAAAAAACAACTAAGAGTATTTAGCAGCTAAAAGTCTTTGCCAACACACACACACACACAGAATGCTAATTTCAAACTGCATGAATTAAGACAGGAATATGACAGTCTCATTCTCCTTTAGGTCAGGTAGGCACAAGTCAATTGAATTACACCTGTAATACTGGATTTTTACCAAAACCCTTATTTTCTCCTTTGTTATGGAGAAGAGTTATCTTAGCTTCTTAATCACAATCTTCAAGTATTTGAAGAAAAAGGAATAAGCCTTACTCATCCCATGTGGTCACATGGTCAAATCCTGGGGATCATGGAGAGTGGTGGGGTGGTGGTGACTCTTCACCGAAAGGAAGATCTTTCGGGAATCAAGCCTGCTAACAATGAAATTAGTTGTCTGCAGCGGTAGAGACTCACACTAGCGGAGGTGGTCCAGTGGACGTTGTATGGCTGCATGTCCTTTGTTGGATCCTCTGTGAAGGGGATGCCTGCCTCCAGGGAGATGGATAGAAATGAGAAGCTCCAGGCTTTCTTTATCTTTAAAGGTAATGTCTTCCACTGGTACTGCTTTGCTATCAGTACTACTAATGTGCCAAGTAAACACTCTGCATACATTAGCTTGTTTAATCTTTCTGTCAGCCAGATGATTTACATGTTCATATCCCCATTTGACTGCAAAGTTAAGCTTAGGAAGAATAAATAGAATTAAACAACTGGTAAGTAGCAGAGCTAGAACTGGGCTATGAAGTCCTCAGAAAGGATGACTGTCTGAAGGTGTGTTAAAACATTTTAATATAAAAAAAGAGAAAAATAACTAAATGATTTCATATGTTTACTGTTTTTCCATAGTTGAGTGGAACGAAAGTATTTTCATGTAACATTTTGATTTGTAAACTTATCTCTTTTATTGAATGTCCTTGCTGTGAAAGGCAGTTCAGTTTTGGAATTCTCCAGACCAGAATACTGGAGTGGGTAGCCTTTCCCTTCTCCAGGGGATCTTTCCAACCCAGGGATCAAACCCAGGTCTCCCACATTGCAGGCGGATTCTTTACTAGCTGAGCCACAAGGAAAGCACTTTTAAGGCCCAGGGAGTGTTAAAACCAGCCAAAGAAACATATTTCATTGTTTTAGTTCCCAGTTCTTAAGAAAAATACTTGAGTCATTCATGTACTCACTGAACTCGAGTTTATTGAGCGCTACTCTTTGCTGGGCAGTGACCTAACTCTGGAAGTGCAGCGGTGGACAAGGCAGACAAAATAGCTGTCCTCATGGAATGTCCATCCTAGTGGAAGAGGCAGGCAAGAAATCATAAAATATTAACAGGTAACAATGCAAAAAATGAGAAAGTGCTTGAGGGGTAGCGTTTTACATATAGTCAATTAGATAGAATTTAAACTATTTTTAATAATATCATGCAACTGGCAATTTTAGTATTCCGAGACTCATTAAATGAGAAGAATTTGTATTTAAAAACACAAAATGGATACCTCTGTAAAATACTGACGTATCTTTACATCTCAGAATTAATAAGTAAATAATAAGTAAATATTTTAATAAGTAAATGTTCAATAAGTAAATAATTAAATATTTAATAAGTAATAAGTAAATAATATTATTACATAATAAGTAATAAAATAAAAGTAAATATAATAAGTAAATATTTTAATAAGTAAAGCTTTCATTTAATAAAATAAATAATAATTTGATAGTAAATAATTAAGTAAATATTTAATAAGTAAATATTTTGTTCTTTTACCTGCTCACAGGAGAAGAAAATTCAGGTGTGACCTACCTAATACTGCTTAAATGTTTTCATGTTTAAAATCTTGACCGTCACTTTTCTTTATGTTATATCTAACATAAAAGCTTCGTGTTCGTTTTTGGACGAAACTAAGCTAGAATCTTATCACTGAAGCCAGATGAGTGTCTTTAAGAACTCAAATACTTGCTGAATTAATAAATGAAGCTTGAATTGTCTGATCATATAATTAGTACATCATTTTTTTAAGTACTATAGAATAAAGGTGAGGGTTTTCTTTTTTTTAGAGAATGTGTACAGAAAGGAAAATTTCCTATGAATTGGCTCTTAAAGTACAATATTTTTGAGTATCAAAGAATGTGCAAAGGATAATAGGCCACCCCACCTTTATTCACACAGAACCCATAACTGAATGGGTGAGACAGATAATTACAGCAGAATACATGCAGTAAAGAGCTGCAAATAATAAGTGCATGATAGCATAGAGGCTGCCACTGAAAGTAATGGGATTTGGGGGAGGGCTTCACAGAGGAGGTAGACTGGGGGCTAGAGTTTGATGGTTGAAGAAGAGTTCAGCAGCACGTTCAGAGAGAAGACACCAGAGGCATGGAAAACAGCAAGTGCAAAGCCCAAAGACTGCTCAGTAACCCTGTGTGACTTTTACATACAGTTTGTGTAGCCTGAGGGAGGTGAGGCTTGAAAGATTAAGTTGACTGCAGGTATTAAAGTATTTACGGACACTGGGAAAATGACTGGCTGTAACTTAACAGTGTGAAGTATTTGAGGGTTTTTTAGCAGTTCATTAACACCCTCAGATCTTTAGAAAGATCATTCTGGTAGTAGTGTGGGTGATGAATTTCTGAGACGGAGAGGAGAGCTGGAGGGAAAATCTAGAGGCAAAATGAGCAGGAAGCTGATAGTGAAGTGACACGTCATTGAGGATGAAAGCAAAGGGGCTTGCATGAAATTGGGAGTCAGTTGTGGAAAAAGAACCATATTCTGGTGATTTAGAGTTGTTTAGCATGGGCAAATACAGCTCCAGGAAGAATCATTGACTTTGTTAGCTTCTAATTTGAAATTATGTTAAAAATATACCGAGGTATATCATATCAATTGGAAAAAAAATCATTACCAAACTGTCCAGATTATTGCAGTGTGCAGCCTTCATTTTCACTTGTGAAATAAACGGGTTAATAGGAGTCCTTGTCACTTTGTTGTTAGTCACTCATTCAGGTCCGACTCTTGTGACCCCATGCAGCCCACCAGACTCCTCTGTCCATGGGATTTCCCAGGCAAGAATACCGGAGTGGGTTGCCAAAGGCACCAAATTTGAGTTCTGTTTAAAAAAAAAAAAAAGATAAACTATTGTGCAGAAGTGAATCCACCCTTCTAGTTGGCTTCAAAATTTGAAAGAAAAATCATAAAAGGAATAGCTGCAATTCAAGTGAGACCAAGGCTACTTGAATAGATATTGTAGACCCGCAAATTTAAAGGATGGTAAAAGTAGGCAGAAAGAATGAAAAGCACTCCATCTGAAAGCATTCTGATTCTTAGAAAACAAGAAACGTGGATAAATGGATGCAATTTAAAATTTAGGCCATTTGAATTGATTGAAAAATTATATTTCTTTATAATTAAATTAGAATATAATTACTTTTAGAGAAATATAATTTCCTAATTATGCAGAGATTTTGTTTGTAATATTTTTAATAATACTGAAATACAGTTACAAAGTATACAGAATAGAAGTGCAAATTATTGTGCTGACTTCTCTGTTGTCTGTCTACAATTATTATAGGATTCAGTATCTCTGACCTGCCTGAGTTATCCTCTGCTATGGCAGTTTTTCAGTTTTTTTCCTCCGTTCTTCTCACCTTCCCTCTATTCCTTCCCCCACAGATACATATCATATACCTAATATGTGTTAACCATTCTGTTAGATGTTTGGAATTTGGTAGTGAGCAAGAGAGAAAAGGTCCTTGCATTCACAGAGCTTATATTTCAGTAAGGGAGACTGAAAATTAACAAGTAAACACAGATGACAATTTCCGCAGTGTTAAGTGCTGTCAAACCAAATAAAAATAATATCATTGAAGGTTCATGGGACATAGGGAAGGGCATTTGGGGGCCTATTGGTTGGGAAAAAAAGTCTTATTCGGAGTGTTCTATGAAGATTTGCAAAGATGAAGCTGAGAGCTTGGTTTCCCTCAGGGCTGGAGCTCAGGGAGGAGTGGGAGGGCAGGCAGGTAGGCAGCCTGGTGTAAGGCTTTGCAGGACAGAGCCATTTGCCTTTTGTTTCTACTGTATTAGAGATTTCAGGAGAGCATGTAAGCAGGGAGTGAGATAGCCCGGGTGGGAGTCTGGAAGCCAGGAAATTAGAAACCATGCAGAACTTCTGGATGTTTGACCTTAACGACTGTTGGGTGGTAGGGACAGCTTTGGGGGGAACCCAGGGTTTTAGGAACCACGTGGAGGTGTCAAGGAGGTGGCACATGTCTGGTGAGGACAGTTGCTTTTCTATGATAACATTTGTTTAATGATGAAGACTTCTGAAGTGGAAAGTAAAACCTTTATTATTCAAGTTCTGTAGGAGCCTTAACAGGGACCACTGTCTAGAAGGTTTACAGAATTATGATGGAACTTTGCTTAATTTTTTTTTTTTTAAAAAAAGGACTTTTGCTATCTAAAACTATAAAGTAGGTCTTGTTAAGGAGTCAGTGTCCTTTTGTTTCTCTTAAACACTGCTTACTTGTGAACTGTGTAAACTGTGAGGAATCAACACTATTCAAGTTACATCATACCTATGGGCTCTTTTAAAGGAGATTAAATAAGGAAGATTTCCCATTTTTCATTATATCCCAAATAGATCTTAATAAATCATACCAAATCAAAACAAATAAGCCATTCTGCTATGATGACTAAACAATGTATGAATAGTATTATTATATTATAAAAGGGTCATTTTCACAGTATGAGGATATGAAGTGAAAGTGTTAGTTACTCAGTTGTGCTGAACTCTTTGCAACTCCATGGACTGCAGCCCGCCAGACTCCTGTCCATGAAATTTTCCAGGCAAGAATACTGGAGTGGGTAGCCATTCCCTTCTCCAGGGAATCTTCCTGACCCAGGGATCAAACCCAGGTCTCCTGCATTGCAGTCAGATTTGTTACCATCTGAGCCACCAGGAAAGTGCAGTATAGAGCAGCACAAATAATCTTTAAGTATGAGAAAGAATATAGTTGTTAGTGTGTCTCACCTATTTTCATCTTTCTTTGCAGATCATGTATTTTAGTTCTCTGTTCCCATATGTGGTACTTATGTGCTTCCTAATCAGAGCACTCCTTTTAAATGGTTCAGTTGATGGCATCCGTCACATGTTTACCCCTGAGGTATGTACTGTATTTCTAGTTAAGGCTTATGATCACAAAAGCTTTATGTTGTCAAAATATTCCCACAGTTAAATTTAAGGGATAATTGTTTGAACCTACGTACAACAATGTACACTAAACTATTAAATTATAACTGTTAAGTTAACCAGCCTAGTAAAACCAAGGCTTTTAGATATCTATAATTATATCCAACTCTCTCCACTTTAAAATGTCACACTTTATCCAGAGTAAGTTTCACTATTTAAACTTCAGAAGTTCCTCTTTTACAATAAATTAACTTCCCATTTTTATACCGGTACAGTTTAGAACTTATCAATCTTTACTCTTTCTCTTCTATTTCAGTGGTTTTTAATCTTTTGTGACATGGACTCCTTTGGGGAAAAAAAAAAAAAAAACTGATAATAGGATCTTCTTACCAGAAAAAATAATGAACATATTAATTTGCTTATTGTCTTAAGAGGTTGACAGAATTCCTAAAGTCCATGGACCCAGATTAAGAATGCTATTGCACTCTAAATCTTGTCTTAGAAAAAATTCAAGGTTTCTTGTTCTGTTTTGAGGTTTTGTATTTTTTAGAATAGTATTTATATTAGTGTGTTTGGGAAGTTCTGTAATTTTTATAAATGCATATGCATTTCAGGAAAATTCCATTAGGTTTCCTAAAAGGCTCAGAACTTAAACTCTGTCATTTAACTTAGAGCTGACCTCAATGTAGGGCTCATTGAGACTTGTATTGGTTTGAGAGGAAACAGTCAAAAACATATTTGAGGTGCATATAGATTTTGGATATTCACTGAAATGAATCATACTTCAATTATCGTGCTAACACTATCATAATCAGACAATGAGTTATAAAGACACAATCTCAATTTAGTTCAGAAATTGGAAGTTGTCTGAGGCATGACTGCACCAAGCATCGTGCTGAGAGACTCGGGGAGAAGATTTTAGCCTCCCTGGAATTGTCACTCCTGGCAGCTGCCGTGGTCCTGTGAAAAAGAGGCTGTGTTTTTTGAGTATCTGGTTCCAAGTGGGGTTCTGTTCATTCTCAAGTAGCAAAAATGTTGACATTGTGATCTGCTTCTCTTCTATTGTTCAAAAGTCCTATAGGGTTGTTGGAATTTCTCAACGAATAATTAGTTCACATTTATGAATTCAGCTATATTATCATTTAAATCAGCCACAAATGGGCCATACTTAGTGACCACAAATATTTATTTTTTACAGTATAGAAAAAAAAAAAAAGTTTTCTGAGTTTAAAACAACTAGCTTTGATGTGGATTCCTGGAATTTCACGTTTCTCTAAGTTGGTAATTGTTTGTGACATGACTCTAAATATTGGATTTAAATAGATATTTTAGAATCTAGATACTTGAATATGACAGTTTTATACGGTCCCCATGTTTAAAACTGCAATACTTGGTTAACATTTTAAACCAGAACTGGAAATAACTATTAAAATACAGTGAATTACTTCTTCAGCTCACTTTGGACTATTGATAAGATTGGTATTAGGCCATTGTAGGATGTGATAGTTAATATAATAACAATACAAAGTTTTCTATTTCCTTTAAATTTAAGTTGTTTATGTAAGGGAGAAAGTTCCTAAGGACACAAAATATTCTCAGAGAATGGAGATTCAGTTTCTGAATTGGAAATGATCAGAATGTCTTTGGTAAATAGGTATTGTCTGCCATCTAGTGGTAAAAGTAGAGATAGTTGAATGAGTTCGGTTTTAATTTGCTGATTGTGTCCAACTCTTTGAGACCTCGTGGACTGCAACTTGCCAGGCTTCCCTGTCCTTCACTATCTCCTGGAGTTTGCTCATGACTCATTAGTCAGTAATGCCATTCAACCATTTCATCCTCTGTCACCCGCTTCTCCTCCTGTCCTCAGTCTTTCCCAGCATCAGGGTCTTTTCCAATGCTTATCAGCGTAGCTGTTACTGTAGTCCATACGTTAGCAGTTATTGAGGACTCAGTGTGGTAGGCAATGTGATGAGTAGTATTTACATGCTTTGTTACTCTCATCTTTCAGTTGAGAAAAATTAAACTCAGAATGGACAGGCCACTTACCCTAGGATGCACTATTTTTAGATTATTAAATGACTGTCTATGGAAGTCATGTTCTTAACCACATCTGGCTTTGTTCCCGATAAAGGCAATTTCATTGCAAAGGTGAAAAGAGATAAAATACCAATTTAAATACTACTATTACTGAAATCAAAGTTAACTGTCTATTGAGGTCTTTGCCCAATATGGCTAATATTAATTGTTCCATTTAAAAGGTTTAGTTACATACAGCAATAACTGTTTAAGAAGTAAAGCTTCTTGAAAATTATGTTCAGCACAGATTCCAAACTTCAAAACTTTGGATCTGAAACCGCCTTTAAAGATTGTATGGTTGAATTACTTCAATTTTCAAAGGAAAAGCTTTCAGGAGACTACTAAATGAAAGAATAATACCTATGTGAATATGCAAAGTACAAATAGTTCAACTCTACCCAGCTTATAATTATTACCTGCTTTGGCTGTTAGTCTTCACCAGAAAACACAAAACTGAGGGCATTACTTAAATAAAATTTATAACTTTTATGGCTAACTGGTTTATGGTTGCATTGGAAAGAAAACAAAAACAGAAATAGAAATAAGCGAAGATAGTTCATTTCTCCCTCAAATAGTCCTTTGCTTTGTCCTAAAGATATTGAAAATTTCCCATATGATTTTTTTCTCCATGTAAGTAACATCTCCATCTAAAGGTTCTATAGGCTATGGCCTTTCTTATTCATTTTCCTTGTAAAATTCCTCAATGAGAAATTTGTTCTTTCTCCTTAAGAACAGATAATCCCCAGATATCTTTGGGTGTGTGTCATTATGATATATTTAAACAACAGAATCGATTCCTTGTAGATTATTGAGAAATAATATTTTGCAGCTGACTTCTGTTCTGTTTAATTTTAAACAGCTGGAAATCATGCTGGAGCCAAAGGTGTGGAGAGAAGCTGCAGCTCAGGTGTTCTTTGCCTTAGGTCTGGGATTTGGTGGCGTCATCGCCTTTTCAAGCTACAATAAGAGAGACAACAACTGCCACTTTGATGCCGTCCTGGTGTCTTTCATCAATTTTTTTACTTCTATCCTGGCAACACTGGTGGTGTTTGCAGTTCTGGGCTTCAAAGCAAATGTCATAAATGAGAAATGCATTGCAGAGTATAGTCATTAATTTTCTTTACATTTTATGGCATAATTGTATTTGAAAAAAAATCTCCTTCCCAAACCCACAAGTGTTTATTAATGCTGTTTTACTTTTCAGAAATTCGGAAATGATCATAAAGCTTGTGAAAATGGGCAACATTAGTCAAGATATTATTCCCCATCATATCAACTTTTCAGCTATTACTGCAGAAGATTATGACTTAATTTATGACATCATTCAAAAAGTGAAAGAAGAAGAGTTTCCTGCACTTCATCTCAATGCCTGTCAAATTGAAGATGAGCTCAATAAAGTTAGTAGTCTGTTTAAGCACTAAAACAATTCTCATTAACTTTAAAGTATGCCTTACCCAGAAGACTTCTTTTAGGAAAAGGACCTTTAAAATGCCTGAGGAAGAGCATGCTGTTTCAAAATTCATCTTTATTTCAGAGAGCGTATTTTCTTAAATCAGAAAGGTTTGCTTTACTATAAAAAGTAGTTTCACTGATGAAGCCACAATAATTTAAAATAATTTAAAATATGAATATAAATAAGGTGATTTTCACATAGAAAATGAAATTAGATACATTTGCTGGTATAATACTTAACACAAAACTTGAATTATGATGACCATTTACATATTGCATAATTGTTTGGACACATGAATGATATCTCCCATCTTAATATTTGTGTTTGTTAAGTCATGATTAAGTCCTTTTTCTAGCCACTGTCATATACTTGAATAAAAACGATATAGGGGAATGTGAATTAATAGCTTTGCATAAATTGTCACCCTCTCTTTACTTTGCCAAAAAGGAAAATATAATGAAGAAATTGGCCATTAATCACATGCTTTAAGATAGCTAAATGTACCTGAGACTAAATATAAAGAATCATGTGCAGGAAGTTACAGATGAAGCCATCATTAACACAACAATCTTAAATTCCATAAGGAAAGATTTAAATACTAACTTACTCTTAAATTTTTAAATTTTGGCTCTATCCGTGGTCTTAATGAGATAATATGATCACCCTGAATTTTGTTTAGAGGCACATTTCTTAGGAGACAACATGATGTTGTCTCCTAAGCACACATTAGTGTGCTTATTTCCTTTAACTGTCCTGCATTATTCAGAGTTTCCCTGCCTTTTCATATACAGAGCCAGTGCGGCACGTGGCTCTGACTAACGTGGCTATTCTGTGTATCTTACAGGCTGTTCAGGGGACTGGTTTAGCTTTTATTGCCTTTACAGAAGCGATGACACATTTCCCCGCGTCTCCCTTCTGGTCAGTGATGTTCTTCCTCATGCTGGTAAATCTAGGGCTTGGCAGCATGTTTGGAACCATTGAAGGGATCATCACACCCGTTGTGGACACTTTCAAAGTGAGGAAAGAAATCCTCACCGGTGAGTTTTTATGTATTTGACTTTTCATTGAACTGATAGCAGGCCATTTTACTCTTGGTGACTGATCAGAGATGGAAATAGGAAAAGAGTTTATTTTTAAAGTCCACTTATTAATATGTTTCAGAAGTATTTGTTATTTAGGGATTTATGTAATAGGCAATTGAAACTTAATCTAGATCATATTATTATTAATTACTTATTAGTTATCATTTATTATATTGCTCTTTATTAGTAGTAACGTCATTATGAAGTGCTGGTACTAGAATAAAGTCAAAGAATGTTCATGTATAATTTTGTATTCAAGTCAAATAATTCTAAAAAAAAAAGTTCAGATCATTGGATTTTTCAAAAGTGTATAGCTGACATTGACAAACCTAAATTTAGTTTCCATTTGGAATAGCAATTGTAGCCTGATAGAAGCTAATATATCTAGGAAGGAATGATAATAACATGATTTATCAATATTGACAGTTGTTAATAAGTCCAATCTGCAGTTATTAAAGTACTGCCTGTGTATTACATCATCCTTGCATTTGAGGGATACCAAGGATGTAAGAGAAATTACAGCAGAGATGCAGACATATAGGAGAACCTCCCCTCTAATTATCAGAATAGGACTGATAATTAAAATCAACATGGTTAGATAAAACTTGTCTCATGTAGCTTGCTCTCTCTCTTAAAATTGTGTTATTTGTCTTTCAGAATGCCTTGTATTTTTTTTTAATTGATAGCTAGACATGATAAGGACTTTGGGACAGCTACAAAAGGTGTAACATGCATAATGGCAATAACAAATTAAAAAGGAATAAAGGAAATATTTGAAATAAAAAAAAAAAAAACTTGTCTCATGTAATATACTGACAGCGTGATAAAGACTATATGTTCTGAGAATTAAGAAGCAGCAAAGATCATCTAAATATATGAGGGAACTATCAGCAGAAGGCATGGAAATTGAATGAGAAAAGGCAATCTTCTCAGGTGTCAGAGGATAGTTTTAGTTAGTAAGAACACCCAAACAGAGACAGAGGAAGCAGCAAGGAAGCTGCTAGACCAGAGTGCAGCAACAGTGTTGGTAAGTGATGCAAAAATTAATTGGAAAAAAATATACAGATGATCTTGAATGCCGGCCAGTGGGGCACAAGCTCCTCCCCAGGCTCACTTTTTAGCTCGGAAAGATTCAGTAGTCATTTACGTGTCAATAACTTGCCAATGCATATATACCCTTGCCACTCATTGCTCTGCTTAGTGTGAGTCTAAACAATTTCAGCAGTTTGTCAGATATACATCTAGATTTCTTTAATTCAGTTGGATACAAATGAGAAATGTATCTCTTTCTTTTCCTGAAAGGCCCGCTCTGCTTCTGCAGTTTCTATTTATTTTAAGGCTATCAATATCCTCTGACATGCAGACTAAATAACTGTCATCTTTGCTGCTTTCCTCATCTTTCCCAGCATCTCAACCCTCCTAATATAAGAGGGCTTGCAAAATTAAGGGAACAGCAACAGTGTGTGTGTGTGTTGCGGGGGGGCGGACACACATGGGCCTATTTGCCAACTCCCAGTGGAAGACTTAGTAGATCAGAGTAAAGAGGAATATACTCTGTACTCCCTTTACCTGTATTTTGGGATCGTACTTTTACTTCAAGTCATTTACTTTGAGGAAATGTTCCCCCATCACGTTTGTCAAATGTTTTTGTCTGCTTTGATATGACGGTAGGACTTAGATCTAAGTTACTTATTATCTGTTCCTCTCACCTCGTCAGCGAGGCTCTCAGTGTCTGTACCACCTAGAGTACACTTTCTTCCTACTTATACTATGATGCAATTAGGCGAGAATAAGTGTGATACAGGCCATGGTTCAAATCTACGCTCTGCTACTTCCATCCTGAGACTTTGAGTATGATTTGCTGTGACAAGCATTTAAATATTTCAGTATGTGTTAGACTCCAAGTAAATGCTCTTAATGTCTTTCCTTTTCTACCCGATGTGTTTATATATAATATTTACTTATGGATGATGTAACTCATACCACTAGCCTAGCACTCACAAGATGAATGAAATGGCTTAATTTCACCCATACTTATTGAGATTGCTCGGGAGCCTCCATTGGATGGGACCCAGGGATGCCTGTTTTCTCTCCTTCGGAACCGCCTCCACCTGCCCCACTTCTGCCATTTTTACTCACTTCTGCTAATAGGGAGTTGAGAAAGACAGCTCAGTCATCTCTTATTTTTGAGGGCTTCTCTACTAACATGCATGAGAGAACAAAGAGTCTAACAAAAATATGTGAATAGTATATGGATTCCAGAATTCTCTCTAAATTTCTATGGTAGTGGTATCTGGTTGGAAGTGTCTGCATCTTTCGGCAATACTCCTATAGAAACTCCTTTTAGACTATTCTTCTTAATTAATTGGAGAATCTGGTTGGCCAACCCTGTCATAACTGTATTTCCAACTCATCTTCCCAGGCAATATCAAGGTAGAGTATAGGTTATTACTAAGGGGTCAAACTTTTTTTTTTTAATTATGCTTTAACAGTAATGATATTTCAATAAAATATAAAAATATATGTTATCAGTCTTATAAGGCACATTCATCTCATGATTAATTTGAAATTTCAATGTTGCTTCCAAAACTAGAAAACATTATTAAAAGTAGAAATGACCTATGAACATTTGCTGCCTGAAAAGATCACTTTTCTATTAATAATGAGACATGTGTATGGAGATTTATACTGTTATCTTCTCTGTTTTGCCTTGTTTGTTATTTGGGCTTGGTACATACATTTCCACAGACTCAAGGAGATGAATTGAGTTACTGTCCTACAATGAATTCCTATTAAATCCAGGGCTAAATTCAGGTAACTAATTCACAATATATTCCATGGTATCAGGAAAAGTATCCTATTCATATTATTGACAACTTATAAAAAGTAGAAACAAAGTGCATATAATAATTTATAATGCAGTTTAAAAGACTTGATTCTGACAAGGTCTTATTTTTTTTTTAATTTATTCCTTTTGTTCAGTTATCTGCTGTCTTCTGGCATTTTGTATTGGCCTGATATTTGTGCAACGCTCTGGAAACTACTTTGTTACAATGTTTGATGACTATTCTGCAACCCTGCCTCTGCTAATTGTCGTCATTTTGGAGAATATTGCCGTGTCCTTTGTTTATGGCATAGATAAGTAAGTATATTCGCTTATGCATCCATTTTACATCTCTGCTTTGATACGTATCTCACTTAGGAGAAAAATGACTGGAGGAAAAAATGCCTTGCTACAAAAATCAAATCTTATGCAGGCTCTTCTCCATTCAACAGTTTTAACAAAGTGCATCTCCTTATTAGGTGATGAGATAGAACAGTGTAAATGGTAATGAGGTTTAGGATTCTGGAGCTTTGATTTAATTCTGGTTATTAAATAGGAACTTCCAAGAGCTTGTGTATATTGACTAAGTTCCAAGAACCTTGTTAAGCTGTTTTGAGCCGTTGTTATCTCCACTTCACACATAAGAAAATGCAGGCTTAGTGAGACACCAAGTGACTTGCTCATCACACACCTGAACAGAGGCAGAGCTGGGATTCAGAGCCGTTTTTGTGCTGTGCTGTGTTTAGTCACTCAGTTGTGTCCGACTCTTTGTGACCCCATGGACTGTAGCTCACCAAGCTCCTCTATCCATGGGGATTCTCCAGGCAAGAATACTGGAGTGGGCTGCCATGTCCTCCTCCAGAGGATCTTCCCAACCCAGGGATTGAACCCAGGTCTTCTCCATTGTAGGCAGATTCTTTACCATCTGAACCACAAAAGCCCATTTTTACTTAACTCTGAAGTCTATACCTCTAATTATGTTGCCAACCTGTTTTACAAGAAGGATTGATAAAATGCTTTATTTTATCATGTTACACAATGTTTTGTGTAGCAGGACCATTTTGGGAAGATTATATATATATATATCACTGCTTTAAGATATATATAGCATTCACTATACATATTTATGGAGTCATGACTTGAATTCACTAGATGCCTAAATCTTTAAATTATATACTTGCTTGGTCTGAAAAGTATATAAACTTCTGTGAAATGAAGCATTAGAGTAATCTCAGAAGAAAAACATTTCTGGAGACCTTGTCCAATATTGTTTAAATTTGTTGTCTTCAGTTAGCTTGTAAGGATTAAGGCAGTAAGACCATCAAGCTTATTAGAGGTTTCTCTGATGGAGAAATAAGTTCACTGAATGAGGACCAGAGTCCTCTTCAACAACATAAAGAACATTATTATACTTAGTGAGCTTTGTAACAAAACTTAGAGAATATTTCATTATTCTAAAAAGCTGCAGGCAAGGAAAGGTAGGAAAACTTACATTTAATGATCATGTACTAAATAGCAATAGTGGTAATAGCTGTATATTGTTTAGTTGCTAAGCCGTATCTGACTCTTGCGACTCCATGGAGTATTACTACATCAAAATAAAATGGCTTCACAGCCAAAGAAATGATCAAGAAAATAAAAAGGTAACCTATTGAATGAGAAAAATATTTGCAAATCAAATATCCAAAAAGGTGTTAATATCCACAATGTATAAGGACTTATGACTCAGTAGCAAAAAAAAAAAAAAAAGAAAATAAGTCAATTAAACAGCGGACAAAGGACCTGAATTTTTCCAAAGAATACATACAGATCATCAACAGATACATGAAAAGTTGTCAACATCACTAATCATCAGAGGAATGCTGTATGCATTGTCTTAATCCTCGTAACAGTATTCTGTGGTGACTAATATTACTCATCACAGATGTACAATTGGCCTGCCTTGTATAGGCGGACACAGTATCTTAGTTGTAGAATCAGGGCTTTTAACTTTAATTTCAAAACCAGATATTTCTATAGTCTACTGAGCTACCCCCAACTCCTCACCTGCACTGTGTTGGAATTTGATACTCTTACTGGACTGATCTATGGATCAGTAGGATCATAATTTAGTTTTCCATTTAGACTGTTCATCATTTACAATAGGCATAGTGGTAAATATTTCTTTTTAGTAGTTCCTAGATAATAATCATTATAACAACAATAGGAATAATACTACTAATAATACTTGGATCTATAAATTTCTGCTGTTTGTAAGATAGTGTGCTTTGCATGTTGTCTATGATCCTAAGAATAACTCTCCAAGATGGGTATTATCTTTCTTGAGCATGCCAAAAATGAAGTTCAGAAGGACTAAGATATACATTTAGAAATTATGGAGGTATGATTTGAAACCAGATCTGTTGGTCTCTAAAGCTCATAGCTTGTCCAAGGAGCACAATTGGAGTTCTCTTGTTTAAAACGCTCTTATTTAATCACTTTTCCCTCCTTTAAACGTCTGCAGGAATCTTATGTTCCTCCTGTTCACCTTCAGTGTTTTCATGAGCTCAGTTCTGCTCTGTGATCTGCCACGTTTACCTAAATTTCCAGAGACAGGGTTGAGAGAAATAAGCCTTCCAGAACCGAAACGTTTGAGATAGCAAACTCAGATGCAGAAAAAGAAATACTGTACGGGCTTCCCGGTAGCTCAGTCGGTAAAGAATCTGCCTGCACTACAGGAGACCTGGGTTTGATCCCTGGGTTAAAAGATTAGGAAGAAATACGATTGAGAGAAAATGAGAAGGAAGATCCTATGATGCTGAAAGTGATGGCTGCATAGATTGCATTTCCCCAAGTTTCCTTTTTAAAATGAAGGAGAAAAAGAATGACTAGAAGGCAAAACCAAATACCCATGGACACCGGAAAGAAGATATTCCCGTGGACCCTCAAATATGAAAGGTTGGGACAAACCACTGGCAGCCACAGAAGCTGTGCGGTGTCACATCCGTGAGGGTGATGGTAGTGGATACACAGCTGGGCCTCTGACAGCTCTCTACTCATTCCCAGGTCCTCCCTGCAATGTGTGGGAGGCTGATTAACCTGAAGATAGTGAGCTAAACTGGGAGAAGTGGTATCTTTGGCCTCATTTCGCAGATTGCAGAGGGATCCAAACACAACAAGATCATCAGTGCTGGAACAAAGTGGTCTCTAAAATCTTGAAATGAACAACCCAGAGTTCTCTTCCAAGATAAAACTCTGCACTGAGAGCAAAGTGGTGGGAGCAAAACCTGAACTGAGCAGGAGATAGGCAGTAGAAGTGTTGGAAAAGGAAGTCCAAGTAAATACGAGAAAGAGAATAGAGGTTAAAAAAAAAAAAAAAAACTGATAAACTATGAGGCCGCCTCTTTTGATTACTTTGCAAAAATAGAGAGGAGGGGCTTCCCCGGTGTTCCAGTGGTTGAGAGCCTGCCTGCCAGTGCAGGGGACACAGGTTCAATCCCTGGTCCAGGAAGATCCCACCTGCCACGGGGCAGCTAAGCCTGTATGCCACAGCTACTGAGCCCACATGCTATAGGGTCTGTGCTCCACGACAGGAATGAGAAGCCCACACACTGCAACTGGTAGTCTCCACTTACCACAGCTAGAGAAAGTCCGTGCAGCACCAAAGACCCAAATGCAGCCAAAAAGAAGTAAATAATTAAAAAAAAAAAAAAGAAGCAATGCCCATGTATCCTTCCCTCTCCAAAATTCAGGAAATTTTATTTCACATAAATGTGGTTAAATCATAAACAAAAGTCATTAAAAAAAAGCAGAAAGGAGCAGAATAATATCCCTTCAGATAACAAATCCACACAAGCAAAACAGATGAAAAACTCATAATATTTCAAAATGAAGTTGAAATAGTGTTGAAAAATGATAGAAGCCACAAAAGAATAGCATATATCAGTTATTTTAAAATTGAGAAATATAATAACTAGAGACAAGGGAGATTTGAAAACAGAGGTGATAGACCTCAGGAAACAATTGTGTATAACAGAAAAATCACTTAATACATGAAGTCAAATTAAAACGAAAACAAAAGTACAATATATATCTCCTCAAGAATTAGAAGCTAGAAAGGAAGAATACTTTTTAAAACCAAAAAGAAATCACCAAGGATAAGAAAATGAACAGAAACAGCAGTCAAGCAAAGATGATTCAACATTTGTGCAATGAGGACCTCTAAACGCAGTGGCTGGAAAATAACTCTGAAAACTGTAATTAAAGAAACATACCGAAGCAAATAACTTGAGTGTTGAAAGGGCAAATGATATAGATGGAAGAAACAGACATAAAGGCTGACACCAAGACAAAGCCTAGGATGTTACTTGGAGACCAAAAAAAAAAAAGCATGCATGCAGGTAAAAAAATAGTACCAAACAAATCATTTACAATAGAAAAATCTGATAGTCAACAAAATTTTTGTAACAATCTTACATAGACATATTTATGATTTTCGAAGAAAGAAAATGTAAACTACAGATTTTAAATTCAGCTGACCTGATATTCAAATATAGTGACCATAAATAATTTTAAACATGCAAGAAATTAGGGAATATAGTCACTGTGATCCCTTTTTGAAGAATCTACTGGAGAACTAGCTTTAGACAACCAAAAAGTCTACAGAAACATTAGTACAAGACTGGTGAATGGGCAGTACATATTTTATCTCGAATTAAATATTAAGGGATATAAACCAGTATGTAATGGCGACATGCTCCTGATAGCATTAACATCATACAGCTGTAAAGTGTGAATGTGCGGAAGTCCTTGGTGGTTCAGTGGTTGGGACTTAGCGCTCTCACTTCTGGGGCCCTGGGTTTGATCCCTGTTCTGGGAACTAAGATCCCACAAGCCATGCAGCCAAAAAAAGAAAAAGCAAATCTTATTTGAGGTAAATAATGTCTCAATAACTTGACTTTAAAAAACAAACACATAAGTCTAATCATTACTCAGTCTAAGTGCTAATTCACAGGAAATAGGAAGATGAGATACACTTGTGAAGCCAACAGTGTGGGATGCAATTATTAACAGCAAAATCTAAACTGTTGGAAACTACGGGACAGAGTGCCCAGCTCATTTAAAAAAAGAATGACAGAAATGACACAGAGGTTAGGAGGCACTTAGCAGAGATGAAGAAAGGAGTTCAGAAAAAAATAAAAAATCAAAGAATCATAATGTGTGAACCCTCTTTCAATCAAATGACATCAGACTGAAAACAGAAATGAGAGTTTGGATCAGTTGGATTGGATGATGTGAGTTAATTATCTCTAAATAAATTTTTTAAAAAAGAGAGAAACAAGGAAATTTTAATGTATTGCAAATATTGTGTTCATAGCATGGAAGGTCATCAGTTGGAGGAGACATTCCAATAATTATAAATGGGCTTCCCTGGTGGCTCAGATGTAAAGTGTCTGGCTGCAATGTGGGAGACCTGAGTTTGATCCCTGGATTGGGAAGATCCCCTAGAGAAGGAAATGGCAACCCACTCCAGTACTCTTGCCTGGAAATTCCATGGATAAAGGAGGCTGGTAGGCTACAGTCCATGGGGTCGCAAAGAGTCGGACACAACTGAGTGACTTCCCTTTCACTTTCCAATAATTGGCTTAAGGGGACTTCCTCCAAATAAAAAGTACAGTACACTGGTTCCATTTTACATTATAAATGTTCTTAATTGTTACGTCATCTTCCAATATGACTTTTAGATTCAGTAGAAAGTGTCATAGGGTATCATGTTTAACCCTGGTCAAACCATTGACATAATGCACATTTTAAAGGACATTTAATTTAGCATATTTTAATATAGCTACCTTAACTCGAGGAATAATTAAATTATTTCTTTCTATTTAGGTTTATGGAAGACCTAAAGGATATGCTGGGCTTTACTCCCAATCGATATTACTACTATATGTGGAAATATATTTCTCCTCTAATGCTGTTATCACTGCTGATCGCTAGCATTGTGAATATGGGATTAAGTCCTCCTGGCTATAATGCATGGATGGAAGATAAGGTAAAATAAAAAGAAGAAGTCAGATAAAAGAATACACAGAATATCATTTTAGAGGTTTTTGGCTTTCACTTTTTTCAGTATAATTTGCTGTTTAATGGGTGGTACTGCTTTTATGCAGGGATCTTAAGATTTATGTTTTGTTTGGCCCCAAATATGTATGTTTTTTTATTTGTAATGAATATTTTTAGTATGTAAGAAACATTGACTTGGACCTCGTTTAAGTAATTTTATCCACATCACCATAGATGGACCAATAATTATTTAGGCTTTTGACGCTAGAGAACATATTGATCAAACCACCAGAAATTTTTCCTGCATAAATTTATGAAATCATATCTGAGACACTCTATACCAATGAAAACATGCATCAACAATGTAGATATAATTTAAATAAATATTGAAGTAGAGTTTTGCCTGTCTTCTATTAGCCGTGAATATTCAGTACTCTTGCCTGGAAAATCCCATGGATTGGAGGAGCCTGGTAGGCTGCAGTCCATGGGGTCGCTAAGAGTCGGACACGACTGAGCGACTTCACTTTCACTTTTCACTTTCATGCATTGGAGAAGGCAATGGCACCCCACTCCAGTACTCTTGCCTGGAAAATCCCAGGGATGGGGGAGCCTGGTGGGCTGCCGTCTATGGGGTCACACAGAGTCAGACATGACTGAAGCGACTTAGCAGCAGCAGCAGCATTCAGTTTCTTTTCTCAAGCTGCATTAGCTACATCGTAATGCAGTCACAAGATATATATTATCTATTAGAAAATTAGAATGCTTAATTTTTAGAGCTACCCCTGACCTTTATTCTATGGTCACTAATTCTATACAACAACTCAATTCATGACTATTCTAAAAAAATAAGTCGGCTATCCTTTGTCAAAACCCTTGGGGACAAATGTAGTTCAAAATTTAATTTCAGATTCTAGAAAGGTAATGTGGAGAAGGAAATGGCAACCCACTCCAGTATTCTTGCCTGGTGAATCCTGTGGACGGAGGAGCCTGGTGGGCTGCCGTCCATGGGGTCGCACAGAGTCAGACAAGACTGAAGCGACTTAGCAGCAGCAGCAGAAACGTGATGTGGCACATAAAACAGGTATCCATTGCTTAGTAACAATGACCCACAACTTAATGACTGAAAGCAGTGCTGACTTATTATTTCTTAGGGTTTTGTGGATAAGCTGGAAGATTCTTCTCTGGGTCTTGCTTGAGTCAACTCATGCAGTTGACTGAACTTGGAGAGCTGGGCTCTCTCTGTGAGCTTTCGTTCTTGACTTCTTCCAGGCATTATGGGCTTAGGGTAGCATCTAAGACACAGGCAGAAATCATCAGGCTTTTAAGGCTTTGCCTTGGAAGTTGCTTACTGTCAATTCCACAGCAATTTATTAATCAGTCACAAGATTAGCCCAGGTTCTTTGCTTATAAACCTGAGATAAATATATTTTTTTCCACATCCCTGCAGAGAATGCTAGATGATTAATAATTATTTTTTGACTTTAACAGGCATCTGAGAAATTTCTGAGCTACCCAACGTGGGGGATGGTCATCTGTATCTCTCTGATGGTCCTGGCAATATTGCCCATCCCAGTTGTCTTCATCATCCGCCGCTGCAACCTGATAGATGATAGTTCTGGTAATTTAGCATCTGTGACCTATAAGAGAGGAAGGGTCCTGAAGGAGCCCGTAAACTTAGAGGGAGATGATGCAAGCCTCATTCATGGCAAGATATCAAGCGAGATGTCCTCTCCAAATTTCGGTAAAAATATTTATCGAAAACAGAGTGGATCGCCAACTCTGGATACAGCTCCCAACGGACGCTATGGGATAGGGTACTTGATGGCCGACATGCCAGACATGCCGGAATCTGACTTGTAGCTGGAGGTGGAGGGCGGGGGGTGCAGAAATCAGTGAGTGTTATTTGGTTCATTTTTATTAATGAACATTGGCTCTACTAAGAGAAGCGTCAGACTTCGATTATCAGAGGGTGATCTCAGGTGTTCCGTGGCTGTGATCTTTAATCCTAACGGCAAGGGTAAATTCAGCTTGACCATTCCTTTGGATTCTTCGGTTTACATTTGAGCAGAAAGAGTCACAGACAAAGTATACAATAACTGACTGAGGTCCACATTGATCGGAAGTTTTAAAAATACTTCTGGCATTTGTCTTTTCCAGGGATTCCTATCTCTATAAAAATAGATGTTACCTCAGTTTCTAACAATTTCTGGCTGTCATGCTATGGGAAACTCAAAAATGGTATACTTCAAAATCGATTAAGTTTGCCTTCAGGGTAACCCCCAGGATTAAAATGAACAGTTCTGTAAGCTGGTGCCGCTCAGCACACTTCCATGAACATATCGTGTAGATAGGCTGCACTTATTTTGGTAGCATTGATACCTTCTTAGGCTATTAGTTGAAGAAAACTGCAAAGTATTTTCTTATGTAATAGCTGTATAGAGCAATAGTATCAAAGAATAAGAAGGCACTGATGCTGGGATGAAAGGTGAAATTCAGAAGTGACTGGGGATCGTGTGTGTGATGGCTGTATATTTTGTGTAAAATACATGTGTGTGAAAATGATCTCAGAATGAGTCACTCAGCACTCTCAAGAATTAAGCTGACTCCGCATTTTTCTATGCCGTGTGCCTAAAAACCTACTTGATATTTATTGTGGTTTCAAGATTACTCATAGTATATTTCTATAATATACTTGCAGTGTATATAGCTATATATTAGTACTCTAAGTACTGATTTGAAAACTTGAAGCAAGATGGCATTTTATTTCATATCTTTCTGTTTTGCTTCTGTTTTATGCAAATAAAAATCCTTTTTTAAGTGATTGTTAAACTTGTATGGCATTACATTTTAAGCAACAAATAAAGTTCAAAAATGATGTTTGTTTCCCTCATTGATTTTTCTTGTGCTACCTGAATGGGATTGTCTTGCACCTCTGCCAGCACTTAGGCTTTTCATAGTAATTAATCATCACATTCCAAGAGGGATTAATAGATTGACTAATAGAGTTACCACCACTTTAGAGACAAAAGAAAAGGAGAGTATTATGGCTAAATGGTGTTTGAATGTAGTCTCACGAGCTTCCCAGGAGGCTCAGTGGTAAAGAATTCACCTGCAATTGAGGAGATGTAGGTTCAGTCCCTGGGTTGGGAAGATCCCCTGGAGAAGGAAATGGCAATGCACTCCAGTATTCATGTCTGGGAAATCCCATGGCCAGAGGAGTCTGGTGGGCTACAGTCCGTGAGATCACGAAAGAGTCAGATGAGACCAAGCAACTAAACAGCAACATTAACAACGTAGTCTCACAATTCTTGGAAAAATACTTATAGGCTCCCAGGAAATCACATGCAGAGGTGAACTGCTTGCTGGATTGGTATTGTCTCGAAGTGTAAAAAAGTGATGACGATTTCTATGAAACTGTTGTATATATGGGGTTGGATGAAGCAGAACTCCATTGAGTGTCATCTAGTTAAAAAGATTTTATTTGACTGTCCTACCACTATATTGGTCATATTTTAAAAATAATGATGGATAAAGCAGCAAAAGAGGAGAGGTAGTGTACACACTGTATCCATTGATTTATTTTGGCCAAATATTCTTCATCTGCTATGGACATACTAACAGACTACATCACTGCATTTAAAATATAATTCCACTGGTGACTAAAACTTAAGAGTTTTGTTTTTTTTTTTCATCTTCACTAATACAGTATTTTGTTTCACTTCAAGAATATTTTATAGATAGGGAATATATTCACATTATATGGACTCAAAAATTGTCATAATTCAGTGTAAATTAAATCCCCCCTTCAAAATTTCTCCTTGTCATCCATTTTCCATCCTTGAAGGCAACCACCATTACCAGTTTCTTAGGTGTCTTTATGGAGACACTCAACATATACTCTTTATAAAATGACAGCGTTCTGCATTCTTCCCTATGAATCTTACTTATGTCAAGAAATAATTTATTTTCTACAGTGTTTCATGTGAAGGCACATAAATCTGCCTCTTTATTTCAGAAGTTAAGGTAATATAAATTTTGTTTGTTTTCATGTTGAAATAGTGTTTTCTTCCATAAGCTATCCCAACGTTAGAACTGCTGTAGCAAATGCTTACTTTACCTGCCAACCTTTAGCTTAACGTGATAGTATACGGCCAAGTAGCACACATCCCTGTACACTCCCTCTGCTGCCAAAGGGCAGCTGATGTATAATTTGGAGACATGCCTTGCACTAAAGAATAGTGTCTTCTATTCTCAGAGTAATAGGAAAAATTGCAGGAATGCCTTCTAATGCCTTCATATGACAGATGAGGAAACTAAGGCCATGGAAACAAAAGTAAAATGAATTCTGCTTTTTTCATTCAGTTAATTCTTCAGCTGTTCGTTCATTTCTTCACCCTTTCTTTCATCATCTACTTACTAAGAATCTGGCTTATTCTTAATACTAAGCTGAGAAACCATTGTAATTAAGGTGTAAACAATTCATCTTTTCCCAACTTTCTCACTTTTACCTGGGAGCTCCCCTCTCTGTTTTTTTTTTTCTAAGCCAGTGTAGTTAATCAATAAATAGTAGTATGAAGTGTCCCAAATTTGCTTTTGCATTACTTTCCACTCTTTCTATAAACTCTGGCCTTAAACTCACACCTAGATGTGACAGAGCCAAAGGTTATTCAAACAGAAATCAGTCCAGGGAGTTTGACAGGAGGGCTAGTAGACTGTTCTGTTCAGTCAGTTCAGTTGCTCAGTCGTGTCTGACTCTTTGCGACCCCATGAATCGCAGCACTCCAGGCCTCCGTGTCCATCATCAACTCCCAGAGTTTACTGAAACTCATGCCCATCGAGTCGGTGATGCCATCCAGCCATCTCATTCTCTGTCGTCCCCTTCTCCTCCTGCCCCCAATCCCTCCCAGCATCAGAGTCTTTTCCAATGAGTCAACTCTTCGCATGAGGTGGCCAAAGTACTGGAGTTTCAGCTTCAACGTCAATCCTTCCAATGAACACCCAGGACTGATCTCCTTTAGGATGGACTGGTTGGATCTCCTTGCAGTCCAAGGGACTAGAGTGTTCAGAGTGGGTCAAAGGAGATGGAGAAAATGTATTCACTTTCAGGTGTTAGAGTCATAATGAGGAAGCCTAATACCTTGGTGAAAGGACATCATATGGCATAATTTTATGTAAGTATATTTGCATTTTACATGAATTTCTGTTTATGTGCATTGTTAGATAGATGTTACTTTTTAAATTGAATCTTCAAATGGGTGCTTGATTCCAGAATATTTCAGATAAGACATAATACTTCTTAACTACAATTATGATTTTGAGTCACTTGTGACCTTTCTAAAGACATAGTTCTAACTTACCAAATTTGAATCCTTTTGGGATTGGATACAGGATATGAGTATTTTTTTAAACATATTCTAATATTAATTCTTGGTTAGGAACCATAGGTATGAAGAAGATGAAAAAGGAAATCAAGTAGAATATGAATTCTGTCTTCAATTAAACAAAAATGAAGATACAGTAACTGTAATATTTCAGGAGAACAATAATTCAGGTAGGTAGAATTTGGAATTCATAATTAAAAAGTACTTGAAAAGTAAAACATCTTTCTCCTTTTGCCTTTTTTTCTTGTCACTGTATTTTCTGGTCACTCCTCAAAGATATACATGTCTATGCCAACTGAATATGAATAAAATCACTATTAATTATAGCAATTACATAAAATTTCCCATAACTTTTAGTTGTAGATTTTTTGTGTCAAAAAGGGAAAAGACATAAAACTCTAGGTAACTACTAGAACTATTGAAGTTGACATTTTGTATAAGCTATCCATTGATGGATATAGCAAACACCCTCTTCCAACAACATACAGATGACTCTACACATGGACATCACCAGATGGTCAATATCATATTGATTAATTTTTTTGCAGCCGAAGACGGAGAAGCTGTATACAGTCAGCAAAAACAAGACATGGTGCTGATAGTGACTCAAATCCTTAAAATTCAGGCTTAAATTGAAGAAAGTAGGGGAACCAGTAGACCATTTAGGTGATTAAATCACTTATGATTATATAGTGGAGGTGACCAATGGATTCAAGGGATTAGACCTGGTAGACAGAGTGCCTGAAGAAATATGGAAGGAGGTTCATAACATTGCACAGGATGTGGTTATCAAAACCATCCCCCAAAACGAGAAATGTGAAAAGCAAAATGGTTGCCTGAGGAGGCCTTACAAATAGCTGAGAAAAGAGAAGCGAAAGGCAAAGGAGAAAGGGGAATATATACCCAACTGAATGCAGAGTTCCAGAGAATAGCAAGTAGACATAAGAAAACCTTCTTAAGGGATCAATGCAGAGAAATAGAGGTAAACAATAGAATGGGAAAGAATACTCAGTTCAGTCACTCAGTTATGTCTGATTCTTTGTGATCCCATGGTCTGCAGCACATCAGGCTTCCCTGTCCATCACCAACTCCTGAAGCTTGCTCAAACTCATGTCCATCAAGTCAGTGATGCCATCCAACCATGTCATCCTCTGTTGTCCCTTTCTCCTCTTGCCCTCAATCTTTCCCAGCATCAGGGTCTTTTTCAGTGAGTCAGTTCTTTGCATCAGGTGGCCAAACTATTGGAGTTTCAGCTTCAACATCAGTCCTTCCAATAAATATTCAGGACTGATTTCCTTTAGGATGGACTGGTTGGATCTCCTTGCAGTCCAAGGGACTCTCAAGAGTCTTCTCCAACACCACAGTTCAAAAGCATCAATTCTTCAGCACTCAGCTTTCTTTATACTCCAACTCTCACATCCATACATGACTACTGGAAAAATCATAGCTTTGGCTAGACAGACCTTTGTTGGCAAAGTAATGTCTCTGCTTTTTAATATTCTGTCTAGGTTGGTCATAGGTTTTCTTCCAAGGAGCCAGTGTCTTTTGATTTCATGGCTGCAGTCACCATGTGCAGTGATTTTGGAGCCCCCCAAAATAAAGTCTCTCACTATTTCCATTGTTTCCCCATCTATTTGCCTTGAAGTGATGGGACCAGATGCCATGCTCTTAGTTGTCTGAATGTTGAGTTTTAAGCCAACTTTTCCACTCTCCTCTTTCACTTTCATCAAGAGGCTCTTTAGTTCTTCTTCACTTTCTGCCGTAAGGGTGGTGTCATCTGCATATCTGAGGTTATTGATATTTCTCCCAGCAATCTTGATTCCAGAAGTAGATGTCAATAAAGTAGAAGTAGGACAAGACAAGAGACCACTTCAAGAAAATCAGAGATACCAATGGAATACTTAATGCAAAGATGAACACAATAAAGGACAGAAACTGTAAGGACCTAACAGAAGTAGAATATATTAAGAAGAAGTGGCAAGAATACAAAGAACTGTACAGAAAAGGTCTTAATGATCCTGATAACCATGATGGTGTGATCACTCACCTAGAGCCAGACATCTGGAGTGTGAAGTCAAGTGGACCTCAGGAAGCATCACTACAAATAAAGCTAGTGGAGGTGATGGAATTCCAGCTGAGTTATTTCAAATCCTCAAAGATGATGCTGTTAGACTGCTGCACTCACTATGCCAGCAAATTTGGAAAATTAAACAGTGGCCATAGGACTATAAAAGGTCAGTTTTCATTCCAATGCCAAAGAAGGGCAATGGCAACAAATATTCAAACTACCTCACAGTTGCATTCGTTTCACCTGCTAGCTAGGTAATGCTCAAAATCTAGCAAGCTAGGCTTCAACAATATGTGAACTGAGAACTTCTGGATGTAAAAGCTGGATTTAGAAAAAGCATGGGAACCAGATCACATTGCCAACATCTGTTGGATGACAGAAAAAAACAAGCAAATTACAACTAACGTAAGCTTCATGGACTACACTAAATCCTTTGACTGTATGAAGCATGACAAACTATGGAAAATTCTTAAAGAGATGGGAGTACCAGACTACCTTACCTGTTTCCTGAGCAACTTGTATGCAGGACAGGAAGCAACAGTTAGACCTGAACATGGAACAACAGAATGGTTCAAAACTGGGAAAGGAGTACAAAAAGGCTCTATACTGTCACCCTGCTTATTTAACTTATATGCAGAGTGTACAGCATGTGAAATGCTGTACTGGATGAAGCACTAGCTGGAATCAAGATCGCTGGGAGAAACATCAACAACCTCATATATGCAGATGATACCACCCTAATGGTGGAAAGTGAAGAGGACCTAAAGAGCCTCTTGATGAAAGTGAAAGAGGAGAGTGAACAAAAACATTAAAAAAATGAGGATCATGGCATCTGGTTTCATCACTTCATTGAAAATAGATGGGGAGAAATCAGAAGCAGTGACAAATTTTATTTTCTTGGACTCCAAAATCACTGTGGACAGTGGCTGCCCCAGGAAATTAAGGCACTTGCTCCTTGGTAGAAAAGCTATGACATACCTAGACAGCATACTGAAAAGCATAGACATCACTTTGCCAACAAAGGTCCATGTAGTGAAAGCTACGGTTTTTCTAATAGTCATGTATGGATGTGAAAACTGGCCCATAAAGAAAGCTGAGAGTTGAAGAATTGATGTTTTCGAATTGTGGTTCTGGTGAAGGCTCTTGAGAGTCCCTTAGGCTGCAAGGAGATCCAACCAGTCAATCCTAAAGGAAATCAACCCTGATTCCTGGGAAGGACTGATGCTGAAGCTGAAGCTCCAATACTTTGGCCACCTGATGAGAAGAAATGACTCATTTGAAAAGACCCTGATGTTGAGAAAGATTGAGGGCAAGAGGAGGAGGTGACAGAGGATAAGATAGTTGGATGGCATCACCGACTCAATGGACATGAGCTTGAGCAAACTCCAGGAGATAGTGAACGACAGGGAACCTTGGCATGCTGCAGTTCATGGGGTCGCATATGTTCAGACATGACATAGTGACTGAACAATAACAATAAAATATCCTTTACTGAGTATAGCGTATTATTTCCTTCATAATTTAGGATTGATGTAAAATGTTTCAAATGTTAATTTTTTTGACTAACTCCAAAACTGACTGATCTAGTTATCCTACTGTAATCCTCATCTCAATCATTAATAAAGCCCATCAAAAGAGGTTAAACTAGAAAAGGAACCAGGACAGTACCCTGTCCTAAATTCAAAGCCTTTTGAGTTCTACCATTACTTTAACATATCACAGTCCTCCCAGCACCACCATCAAAACACACACATACAGACACACACACCACCATCCCCATCACTACCAAAACACCTGATCTATATGAACAACAAAGAAAAACTCTGTGGTGCTTATGTAATTCTATATTTGGTTTCATGTAAATAGAGGAAGCCATACCTTGTAGACTAATGATGATATCTCAGCTGCTCTTCCTTTTCTAATTTATTAACTTTTCACTGGATAGTCAGCTGCATAGAGGCTATTTAGAAGAGACGGACATTTATATTTCTTAGAATACAATTTTCTCAGGAAAAAGCCATTAAAAGAGTTGCAACAATATATCATTTCACTGTCCTTTAAAAAAATGTTTACAAAAAGCAAAAAAGTAGAACATTATACAGCATTGTACCCCAATCTGAAAACTTTGGTAAAACTTCTACCAATTTATGTTTTTGGTAAAACTTAAAATTTGCAAACCTGGTAGCCAAGTGACATTCATTTGATCTACTCATCACCAGCATTTACCCATATTATTGATGCTGCTGCTGCTGCTAAGTCGCTTCAGTCATGTCTGACTCTGTGTGACCCCATAGACAGCAGCCCACCAGGCTCCCCCGTCCCTGGAATTCTCCAGGCAAGAACACTGGAGTGGGCTGCCATTTCCTTCTCCAATGCATGAAAGTGAAAAGTGAAAGTGAAGTCACTCAGTTGTGTCCAACTCTTAGCGACCCCATGGACTGCAGCCTACCAGGCTCCTCCATTCATGGGATTTTCCAGGCAAGAGTACTGGAGTGGGTTGCCATTGCCTTCTCCTTTTACTGATGAGGTCAACAGAATTCATAGATGCAGATGCCTGGCTTATATTCACTCATCTAGAACACTGTATGTCTCATGACTTTTTCCCTTTCATTTTGAAGCTTTTCTTTAATTTGAGTAAATATTGAAAGGATCAGTATGGGATCATTTGAGATCAGTTATATCATTATCTGGTAGGATTGAATGAACAAGATATCTTCTCTGAGCAAGAGGGGGTCTGGATGGCCCAATCTCTCTGCCAAACAGAACAAATAGAAATTTATTTGTTATAAACTTTTTAAATATACTTTTGAGTAGAATTATTTCCATTCAGTCCTTTTGTAAACAATTTTATGAGATTTGATATCTCAATACATTTTTTCCTAGTTACTCTATGAAGTAATACAAGGTCGATAAAGACAGCTAAATGAACAGCCAACCAGGCATTCTAAACAGAAATATCAACCCCTCATTTCTTCAGCCAAGTGAGGTCACTGATAAACTGGTTCTAGGACTTAACTTCAGTGGAATAAACATAATTATTTACATAGTATGCATTTTATTATCATGATATAAAATTCATTACCTACTTTATTTTTACTTTTTCAACTCATACTCAGAGCTCATATCCATTAAACAGAGAGCATTTTTTCACTCAAAGCTTCTTTCACTTTCATTTTTTTTTGCCACCTCTTCATAAAATATTTATATTCAAACAAATCCCAACCCAAACAAGTAAATTGAGCTACATTTCCTGTTGACGTTTACAGATGAATTTCAATAGAAAAAGCAATACGCACTTTTTGTCATCCCTTTTGTGGTATTCTTTTAGAATATCTTTCTGTGTTCTTTAAAAATACCATAGTTCATATCCTAACCTTGAGTTTTTCAATTTCACATTTTCAACTTTTTCAAATAAGACCTTTAAGGGGACTTCCCTGGCGGTTCAGTGGTTAAGAATCTGCTTTGAAATGCAAGGAATATGGGTTCGATTCCTGGACAGGGAATTAAGATTGCACAAGCTGCAGAGCAACTAAGCCCACATGTCACAACTACTGAGCATGAGAACCACAACCATAGAGTCTGTGTATAAGGAAAGATCCTGCATGATGCAAGGAAGGTCCCACGTGCTGCAACTATGCCCCTAAGCACCAAAAAAAAAAAAAGAAAAAAAAAGTGCACAGAGGCACATTTCTTGTCAAAAACAAACAAACAAACAAACTCCCAACAAATTAGGCTGTTAAAACTAGTTCTCTATTTCATGCAGGTGAGTGAATGTAACATCCCTAGAATAGAGATGTTTGATGGAAGCATCACTTTTTTGGTATTCTTACTACAAAATTTAACTTTATAATGCACATAGTGATGGCAAGCACTAGTTCAGACGTTACTTTGCTTTTGTCATGATTAAATGGAAACGTACCTGACATTTCACAAGTCATTTGTTTCATAGGAATTTAACAATTGTATATGATTAAGGCATATATGTTCCTTTACTATGGTCAAATAATTTGGGGTAATGTCAATGACACCCCATTCCAGTACTCTTGCCTGGAAAATCCCACAGACGGAGGAGCCTAGTAGGCTGCAGTCCATGGGGTCGCGAAGAGTCGGACACGACTGAGCGACTTCACTTTCACTTTTCACTATCATGCATTGGAGAAGGAAATGGCGACCCACTCCAGTGTTCTTGCCTGGAGAATCCCAGGGACGGGGGAGCCTGGTGGGCTGCCATCTATGGTGCCTCACAGAGTCGGACATGACTGAAGTGACTTAGCAGCAGCAGCAAGGCCATTAACAATGCTTTGGGGATAGAAAGATATTTTTGTCATTGAATGATCCTATTTCTGAATAAAATGGTGATGATAATTATTTGATAATAATTTGAGGAAAATTATAAATCTCTGTTTTTTACGTCATTGTCCTAGTCATCAGAAAGGGAAGTAATTTATCTGTGAATGTGTCTTTATCTTTTAATAGGAAAAAAAAAAGCAGTGCCTGAGCAATGTAACTGAAGAAACACAAAACTGTTCTGGTCTGTTTGGAATAAAATACATAGATGTTTCTGGCAAAAGTATTTACCAGTGTGTACTAGACAGAGTGGACTGTGGGACCTTGTGTTCCTTTGACAGCGTGTGATATCCTTCACTGATCAGCCAGGTAATGGCAGCCTTACCTGCTCTTATTGATTGCCTCTCAAGGCTGGCCTGAACCCTTGTGCTGTCCAGGTTTCAGAGTTGTCTAGTTGGTTTCATACAAAGGAAATACTAGGAGCTGTCACCCTGAGTGCAGCCGTAAAAGCAGCCACATCTTAAAAAGCAAGAAGGAATAACTGGGAGAGGATATTGCTTAGCATAACCCATGCTAATTTTAAGAAATTACTCCTGTTTTAAGGACTGTATACTTTAGATAATTTGGAGACTCTGCTACTGAAAATTAGACTGTAAACTTTTGAAACAGTGAAATGTGATCATTTCTGTAAAGAGATGATCTTAATACTGAGGTCTGGTAGGCTAGGTATAGAGGCGTTATCTATTGCATCCCTACTATTTATCAATACCTTTTAAGCTGGGTGTATATAGGGTTTACCAGGGGATTCCTAAGCTTCGTGTTAGCCAGGTTTCTCTCGACTTTTCCCTCCTTCCTTGTCCATTTCATTGGAGGAGGAAATGGCAACCCACTTCAGTGTTCTTGCCTGGAGAATCCCAGGGATGGCGGAGCCTGGTGGGCTGCCATCTGTGGGGTCGCACAGAGTTGGACACGACTGAAGCAACTTAGCAGTAGCAGCTTGTCCATTTCTGGCTGCAGTGTTCTGCTCTTTGCCTTGCTCTTCTCCTTAATTCAATCCATTAGTCAAGGAATGTGTGTGTGTGTGTGCCCTGGGAAGTCCCAGTCAAGGAATAAATGACTAGCAAAAGTTTTAGGGTTTAGCTTCACTCTCTGTGGCAGCTAATATTTAATACAGAGAACAGACTTAAATGTATTCCCCCTTTAATCTCAGAGCTCTAGTCTTTAGGGAGGCAGTGGATGAGGTTTTTATACTGACTCCACCTTACTTTTTATTCAACTAAAGCAGCATCATTTTTTTCTGTTTTCAGGTTGAGTAACATTTCAGTAAAAAGATTAATTCTAAATTTATAAGAAACAATATGCAAAATTCACACGCACACACACACACACATATAATAAAACTTTGGTCCTGGGATACAATTTAATTTTTTCTTCATATGCGCCCTACCATGTAATATTATGTGACTCTAGATAATTTACCAAGCTAATCTGAATCTCAGTTTTCAAATCTGTAAAGTGGGATTAATAACAGTATCTACCAGTTAGAGCTATTATGAGAATTAGAGAAGATAATGGGATAAAATGCTCAGCACAATTGCTGGCCCATATAAAGTGGCCATTATATTCAGGAATTTCCCAAAAGCTGAAGGTGCTTCTTTACAAACTTGAGGCTTTCCAGATCCCATAAAAGTCAAACCACATACAAGGACTTCCTATTTTTTGTAACTGTAAGACTAGCCTTGAGATGCCAAGATAAATTAGTCTCTTGATTTAGAAATGGCCAAGACATTATGTTTCAGTTCTATTTAAACAATATTTTCTGAATCTATGCCGCATGCAAATTCCAGTAAAATCAGTGAAGACAAATATAAGACCCATCCAATGGACGCAGGGCTGAAGATTAGACACTGTAGCCCCAAAGCCCAAAGAATCAGGAACCCAGGGAAGAAATGGGAACTAAGAAGCATAGAAAAGAATGAAACCTGAGAGGCCAGGACTTTGACTGACTCAAATCTCCTTCATATGAGGGTAACAATAGTTTGTCCCATTGGCTTAGAGAAACCAGATCAGTGTAGACCCCACCTTGACTTCTATAGGCATAATGTAGCCAGATGACAGGTACATATATTCAAAGCAAAGTGAACAGTGTATAGTGACAAACTCTGATCTTTCAAGTTAAATAAAGGTGAAAATCAAAAGAGCTGGAGGGACAGTTGGAAAGTGGACTCCATATCTAAGTTCATTCAAAATGATTATTAAAAAAATTAGGAAATACATATTATGATGAAACAACACACTCTAGGGGCCAGATTCTGCCAACAGCTTACCACATTCCTATGCAATATCTCATTTGCTCTTACTTTCATCATGGCATTCATATAAAATCTTGAGAATTACCTGGCTAGGAAGTAATTCTTCATGCACTATTATCTCGGTGGGCTAAAGAGAAGACACTAGACTTAGGAAACTTCTTGGGTACTTAGACTACTGCATTTACCTAAACACATATCCATATAGAAAATTCAGAGAGAGGAAAATACAGAAAAACATCTTAGCAAATATAATGATGGCCTTTACTCATGAGCCAACTAACTGCCTATCACTTTCTGAATTCTGTGATGGTCTGTAGTGACCTGCTATGAAGGCCTAAGGGCAGAACTAAGCAGGATGTTGTGTTAGTTTTCTAGGGCTGCCATAACAGTGCATCGCACGGGCTGGCTTAAAACATCAGAAATCTATTCTCTCACAGTTCTGAAGCTACGAGTCTGAAATCAAGCCATGCTCTCTCTGAAGGTTCTAGAGAAGTGTCTTTTCATGCCTTTTTTCTTAGTCCCAGTGGTATTGGGCAATCCATGTTGACATAAATATACTTCACTCCAATCTCTACTTTTATCATCATATGGTGTTCTCCCTTCATCTGCGTCTCTTCTCTTTTTGTAAGGACAATTGTGTTATTGGACTGGGGCCCATCTTGATCTAATACGACCTCATCTTAGCTTAACTGGACCTGCAGTGGCCTATTTCCAGCAGAGGTCACATTCACAGGTACCTGGGGTTAGGACTTCAACATAACTTTTGGAGACACACTTGAGCCCACGAACAGAGGAGACTGAAGCTGTGTTCATTTTTATTTGTCTTCCCTGGGTCTAGTCAAGGCTAGGGTTTTTCCAGTGGTCATGTATGGATGTGAGAGTCGGACTGTGAAGAAAGCTGAGTGCTGAAGAATTGATGCTTTTGAACTGTGGTGTTGGAGAAGACTCTTGAGAGTCCCTTGGACTGCAAGGAGATCCAACCAGT
>NW_011495084.1:6046998-6053725 GCF_000754665.1 Bison bison bison | reverse complement strand
TCCAGCCAGTCCATCTTAAAGGAAATCAGTCCTGGGTGTTCTTTGGAAAGACTGATGCTAAAGCTGAAACTCCAGTACTTTGGCCACCTCATGTGAAGAGTTGACTCATTGGAAAAGACTCTGATGCTGGGAGGGATTGGGGGCAGGAGGAGAAGGGGACGACAGAGGATGAGATGGCTGGATGGCATCACTGACTCAATGGACATGAGTCTCAGTGAACTCCGGGAGTTGGTGATGGACAGGGAGGCCTGGTGTGCTGCGATTCATGGGGTCGCAAAGAGTCGGACACGACTGAACGACTGAACTGAACTGGAACTGGTATATATAAATCTTATGCTGCTAAAAGTAAAAAAAAAAAAAAAAATACAGACTTCCCTATTATCCTTCATTTCTAGAGAAAAAAGCAGATAAGTGGAGCATTCAAAAGTGTACTTCCACTCTGATTCGTCCCTTAAAAATCCCTTAGGATAAAGTTCAAACTGCTTCTGATGGTAGACAGACTTGGCGGTTCTCAACAATCTCTGCGTCACCTCTGGTTCATCTCTTTCCTAGCACATTCTACATCCCAGCCACATGCTGTATTTGCATTTTGAATGTTCTGAATTCCTCCTAATCCATTTCTTTCCACATGCTGTTCTTTGTGTCCAGATTGCTCTCCACCCTTCCCATTTCCCCCTTAATCTTTGGCTAGAATCAACACATCTTTCAGTTTAGAAGATATTTTCCTTCGTGGAATTGTTTGCCTTGCTATGTACTCTATCTTTGGAACTGCATAATCACACTATACTCAAATTCTCCGTTTTCTGCTTTAGCTTGTATACTTCCAAATGTTAGATGTTTGTTTTATTCAGAAATGTATTTTCCAGGCCTTAAACACAGTGCTTGGCACAGAACAGACATGCAATTTTTCCTTTTTTCTCTCCTTTTTTTTTTTTTTAAGGAAGTAGGAATAGGTGAGAAGGAGAAAATGAAGGTGGAAGTATCATTAGAGAAGAATAAACAAGGCCATTTCTAAACATCCACATGCTTATTCTAGACCAAACTAATCTACCCACCTGTTAGCTAAAATGATCCAATTTATAATGAGCTGCCAGTTTCTGGGATTTTTCAGGGGTTTTAGATAGATATATCAAATATTTTAAGAAATTATCTGATCATAGAGAAACAGCATTTTGTAGTTAAAAACAGGAAACCAGTTTGCCTGTTTCAAATGCCAGCTCTGCTACTTTGTACCCAAGTGGCTAATTCAAATCCTTCTCTATGCCTCCTTTGCCTCATCTGTAAATGAGGGATGGTTTTGAACTGTGGTGTTGGAGACCCCTCTTGAGAGTCCCTTGGACTGCACGGAGGTCCAGCCAGTCCATCTTAAAGGAAATCAGTCCTGAATATTCATTGGAAGGACTGATGCTGAAGCTGAAACTCCAATACTTTGGCCACCTCATGCGAACAGTTGACTCCTTGGAAAAGACCCTGATGCTGGGAGGGATTGGGAAAAGGAGGAGAAGGGGATAACGGAGGATGAGATGGCTAGATAGCATCACTGACTCGATGGACATAAGTTTGAGTAAACTCCAGGAGTTGGTGATGGACAGGGAGGCATGGCATGCTGCGGTCCATGTGGTCGCAAAGAGTCAGACACGACTGAGAGACTGAACTGAACTGAACAATACCTAACTCATAAGGTTGATATGAGAATACAATGAGTTAATATATGTAGAATGCTTTGTACCTAGAATAATGCATATCAAATACATTGCTACATAAAGTTAGCTATTATTTTCAACATTTTCTTATTTTATCCAGTTCTATCTAGATTAATCAGACATATTAACCACTAATTGCTTAATATTAAAATGAATATTCTTATCCACCCTCAAAATTAAATGGTCAGTTGTTATATTTCAGTTTTCCATTAGATATATTACTGCCATTCTGACACAAATTCAAAGGATACTATGTGAGAAAGGAATTTGTAGAAATTCTGTATTTTTAAGATTAAGGGGAAAATTACACAAATAAAAAAATTAAGTGCCATTTTGTTGTTTTTAATATAGTTAATATTTCTCTCCACTTCAAAAGAGACATATAAAACCACTGAGTGTCATTAAAGTATTTTCCATAAGGGGGCGCTATTACATTTCCGTATAATGGAAAGTTTTCAAACTGTCACATTATATCCAAGTAAATTGACAGTAATAATTGGTGCTTTCGAAGGTGTATATTTATGTTAAAATTTTGTTTTTATGGCTTAAGGCTTTCTTTTTACATCTCTATTACCATGTAAATTTTAAAATTTTGATAGAATTAAAACCTTTATAAAAATATTAAAAAGAACAACATAATTGATTCTTCAAAACAAAATACACATATACAACCACGAAAAATCTTGTTTTACTAAATTAAACTATCAATAAAATTAGAATATATATTGATATTTCAGTAACAAATTTGGATATTAGTAAAATATTTTTCTTTTATTAAAATAAAACTTGCTAAGATATATTAGTCAATTTTCCATCACTGTTTAGGCATTTTTTATGTGTGTGTGGAGTAGTATATGCAGAAATACATGAATTATTATATTTTACATGAATTATTAAAAAATAAATAGAACATTTTGGAAATAGTCTGGTAAAATGAATTTACTCACATTATCTTCTATAATCTACTCACAAGTATGCAATACTTTTCCTTTTTTTTTGGCGGGGCTCAGGGGATGTCGAAGGAGCAGCGGGGACAGAGGGGCTGGTACGGATGATGCAAACAGCGGTGAAGCCTCCCGGCCTCGGACCCTCGAAGGGCGGAAGCCCGGAATCCCCTGCAATACTTTTCATTGCTGTAAGTTTACAATGTCTTGAAAAATTGTTAAAATTGAGGGATGCACAAATTCTTAAAAAAACATGTCTGAAGAGTGCCAAAGAAAATATTAACAGGAGGAGTGTTAAAGTATATTTCTACAAAATACTTCCATTATCATTAATAAATGTATTTAGTAGCTAACTCTGCAGTGAAGAAAGCTTGTACCATCTTAACCAAATGATGAAAGTCAGTATCACCAGTAATGTGGCAATTATCCATGGTGTACTTTCTAATACAGTGTATTGAGCAGAACACAATCAATGTAAAACACTCTTTGAAGTAACTGTCCCCTAGTCTTTAAACCTATTGAAGACAAGAAGAATCCAAGGACTGTTTTAGATTAAAAAAGACTAAGGAAACATATCAGTTAAGTGCATCATAAAGTTCTGTGTTGGATCTCAGCACTTTACAGGAAATTATTAGGTCAATCAGTGAAATCTAACTGAGGTTTATAGATTAGATAGTAATATTTAATCAGTATTTGATCAATGGGAATTTCCTGACTGTCATCATTTTACTGTGGTCATGACAGCAAATATCCTAGTTTGGAAAAAGGGTACATGGGAGCTCTTAATACTATTCAACAGATTTTATGTATATTTGAAATTATTTTAAAATCAAAAGTTAAAAAAAGACATGAAAGAATTAGGGGAGAGGGGAGAGGTTACTAGAGAGAGAAGACAAGCAAAGGCTGAGGCACTAAAACAGAGAAGGCAGGCAGAGAGAGAAGGCCTAGGTGGTTGAGCATAGCCAGGAAAGGGGTATGATATGCACCAGATGAGGTTTGAGAAGGATGCAGGAACTGTTACTTTGTGAGCTCCAGTGTCCAAAGGCCTTTGAAAGTTGTGTAACAGGTAATTGACATGACCTGGTTTATGCTTTAAAACTACTGTGTGTGTGCTGAGTGTAGATTGGATTGTGGTGTGGAGCAGGAGGGGAGGAAAGGAAGAAGCAGGAGCGAGGAGGTAGTTTCCTGGAAGACCATGATTGCTTAGCCACTGTGACTGTAATACAGATGAAAAGGAATAGATAGATAGATGTATTTTGGAGTTAGAACATATAGCTACAGGCTGATGGATTGAATGAAGGGATTAAGGATGACTCAGGCTCTCTGTTAAATCAGCAAGCATGTAAATTATAACTTTCATATGCCCCAAAGTACATGTGTAACATAAGGTCTGGCATATAAGAAAGATGAAAAGGAATAGATAGATTTGAGATATATTTTGGAGTCAGAACATAGAGCTACAAGCTGATGGATTGAATGAAGGGATTAAGGATGACTCAGATGCTCTGTAAAATCAGGAAACACAAAAATTATAACTTTGATATGTCCCAAAATACTGCTTAGCATAAGGTTTTGCATAAGAAATAGTCACTGTATATATGTTCCTTGATAAATTTAATATCAGTTGAAAATAATTATAAAGGTGGACATAATTATAGAATAAAGCTTCAATAGTGAATGTTTTATGAGGAAATTATGCAAGTTTGTAACTTGAAGCATTTTTAAGTGATACCATCAGGTATCAATGTGATTACTGCTAATATTCTATCACATTTTAGATAATATGGTAACAATTCCATAATAATTCAGAACTCCCATTTGTTGGTTGCTACCTCATGGCTCATAGATTACAACATTGTAGCATTTAAAGTAATTTTAAAAGTGACTTCTAAAGCAATACTGTATTTCAGTGTTTTCCAACAAACATTCATCTAATCCATCTCTAAGGATGCCTGGGCCTAGGAAATCTTTGTGTTCGTTTCAAAGACAAATCAACAAACATTTATCTCTGCTGCCTTCTCTTTTTCTGCTTCTTTCTGCTTCATCCATCTCCATCACGTCATTCGTAAGGGAAAAAGTATGGGATAGGACTGTATTATTCAGAGGTGATTCTACATTAGTGTGATATTTAGTTTAGTTTAGTTCAGTCGCTCAGTCGTGTCAGACTCTTCGAGACTCCATGAATTGCAGCACGCCAGGCCTCCCTGTCCATCACCAACTCCCGGAGTTCACCCAGAAGAAAGGCATTTACATGGATAACTAGAGGCTTTCCAAACCATTGCAAAGGCAGAGGATGTGACCACTAGGAAAGACACTATCAGGATATGAGAAAATGAAGTTAGAACTGGGAAATCAACACAGTGAACTTAGCTGCCTGGAGTACCAGTGGGTTCTTTTCAGGATGGCTTAGGAAAGCCTTGGGAAGGTATAGAGCAATGAAATGGATACACTCAGGAGAAATTCCCGTGGCTGCTGACAATACCCTTCATTTGCTGCTTACCTGCTCATGCGCACATACCTGTCTGCAGCTGCAGTAAGATACTCACTCCTCCTCTCCTTCTTTACTTCCCAGCTGTGAAGGGGGGCCTGGGGAAAATGGCTTTTCATTTTCTTCCCCCGCATTCTTTGAGAGAAGTCTGAAGGTCAGGGATGGTACCGAGAACCAGCAAATGATATCGATCACAGGTGTGAGGTTTTCCTTTCTTTGAGCTCAGTATCCAAGTTAATTGTTTGTTATTTTTCTGTGCCCACTGCTAGAGTCAGCTGAAGGAGCATATTTTGCCTTTACTTCTCCAGAATTTTTCTTATGTCAATACGATGTAAAGCAAAGTGAGGAATCTGGGAATCTCTAATCAGGATGACACAGAAGATTTTTATTAGGATGGCAAATTTCACTTGGTCAATTTTGTTATACTTCGGCACACATTTATGGGGAAGAAGCAATAGAGTTTTAGACCCAAAGTCATTCATATATTTGACAATTTAGTTAATAGCAGAAACAACACTTGGTTTAAAGACAATTTGCATAATTAACCAGGTATCAGTGGTGCTGGTGGTTTAGTCACTAAGTCGTGTCCGACTCTTGCGACTCAATGCCAGTCTCCTCTGTCCATGAGATTTTCCAAGCAAGAATACTGGAGTGGGTTAATCATTTCCTTCTCCAGGGTATCTTCCCAACCCAGGGATCAAACTCAGGCCTCTTGCATTGCAGGCAGATTCTTTACCAACTGAGGAATTAGGGAAGCCCAACCAGGTATCAGTATGTAAATTCTACTCAGTTGTCAAATATATGTGGAGCACATAAATGTGTCAGAAACTCTCTTAGGTTTGGAGGAATTAAGAGCGAATGATCTTGATTGACTGCACATTCCATCTATCCTTTGCTTACTGTTAAGACATGAGCTGGCTGACATTCTTCACCTGGTAGTGATCGAAAGGTTTGTTGAGGGGTCTGAGTCATTAGTGAACCTACTTTATCTATCTGTTTGCTGACTTGTTTGTTCGTATGTTTGTTTTGCTCCAATTATTCATTACTGTTACTGCTTGGGATGGAAGTGTTGAGAAAAGCTCTAGGAGAATTCTGGAGGTTCCTGACAGGTTTTCTTTCCTTGCCATGTAGCAACAACCACAGTTTCTCCTTGTTTATGAGGATCCATCCCCCAGCCAGGATACGATATACTCTTTGCCTTTTGTTTGAATGACATGAGGAATGCAAAATGGCCAAGTGCCAACTAGCAAGGGACAGTTTCAACTTCCCGTACTATGAAAGGAGGAATGTGCAGGAGCAGGTACATATGGGCCCCTGAGAACTGACCATGAGCTACATTTGTCAGCTCCGCATCTGTGACATCACTTTGGAAGCTGGAAATCAGCCTTTGGAAGTAGGTACAGCACAAAAAGCAGCAAATGCTACAAGTCAGGGCCTGATATCAACTATGGCTTCATGACTTATAGACACAAGTGCTGCAGCAGTTATGCATGCTTTCCTAAGCATAGTGTGTGTGTGTGTGTGTGTGTGTGTGTGTGTCTACCAGGTACTCTCTGCTGCTGCTGCTGCTGCTGCTGCTGCTGCTGCTAAGT
>NW_011495084.1:6024721-6046898 GCF_000754665.1 Bison bison bison | reverse complement strand
TGCTAAGTCACTTCAGTCGTGTCCGACTCTGTGCGACCCCATAGACGGAAGCCCACCAGGCTCCCCAGTCCCTGGGATTCTCCAGGCAAGAACACTGGAGTGGGTTTCCATTTCCTTCTCCAATGCATGAAAGTTAAAAGTGAAAGTGAGGTCGCTCAGTCGTGTCCGACTCTTAGCGACCCCATGGACTGCAGCCCACCAGGCTCCTCCATCCATGGGATTTTCCAGGCAAGAGTACTGGAGTGGGGTGCCATTGCCTTCTCCACCAGTTACTCTCTACCACTTCTAAAATAGATTCCAGGCTTCCCTGGTGGCTCAGCTGGTAAAGAACCCACATGCCAATGCAGGAGATTCAAGAGATGTGAGTTTGATCCCTGGGTTGGGAAGATCCCCTGGAGAAGGAAATGGCAATCCACTCAAGTATTCCTGTCTGAAATATCCCAGGACAGAGGAGCTTGGCTGAACACATTCGAAGGGGTCACAAAGAGTCAGACACAACTGAGCGAGCACGCACACCACTTACTGAAACTTCTGATTACAGCCTAAACATCAGACCATTTCCTGTCCATGATAATGCTACAATATTTTCAAAAGAAAAGTTGATATGCAAAAGGTCAAACTTTACTGTGCTGTATCTTTGTATTACATGTCAAAGGCTAAAAGTTTATAAGGCTTTATTGAGAAATTGAGGTTAAATAGGGACTTTAACTCCAAAAACATAGAAGAAAAATATAGAACTACACACTAAATATAGCCACAAGCGTTGCAGCAGCTACGCATGCTTTCCTAAGCGCAGTGTGTGTGTGTGTGTGTGTGTGTCTACCAGTTACTCTCTACCACTTCTAAAATAGATTCCAGGCTTCCCTCATGGCTCAGCTGGTAAAGAACCCACCTGCTGGTAAAGAACCCACATTGATTCTAGTTCAATGTGGAAAAATTAGACAGGGTGCCATTTTATGGGCTGAAACACAATTAATTTTTACCATATAATTTTAAAACATTCACAAAAATGAGAGAAGGAGATAATAAATCCTGGTGCATTTCATTGACCCAACTTGAATAATTTTAAAGGACTGGCTAATCTTGTTTAATCTACTTTACAGCTATTTTTTAATGCAGTATTTTAAAGCAAATCTCAGACAGCATATAATTTTAATTTGGTCCTTTTAAAATAAACAAAGTTTAAATGAAGGTAGAGCCCAATCCTCGGGGCCTCTTATTCTTTACCCTCACACAGTATTAAACACATCTAGGTTCTATCCTCATGGGTTTCATCCCTTAGTCCTAATTAAAGTGCGGCCTTCTCTTTGCACTCCTTTTCTAAAACTCTGAGCAGAGCTGAACTTCCCCAGAAGGTTTAGTTTACAATGAGTCACTTGCAAAGTGGAGAGGGATTTTGGCCACTTTTATTACTTCTTCTTGGGTATAAACAATGGGTTGTGATAAAAGGGAATTATATCACTTCAGTGAGATGGATTCAGTGAACAGGTGGTCCCTCTCCATTCTCTAAGAACAACATTAAAATAGCAAGGACTCATTGTATGTTGCTTGCATTATGTTTAATTTGTCTTTTTTGTTGAAGTTCATGCAGATATTAAAGTCAATTGTTAACAATTATAGATGTTCCTAATCACATATCTACCCTGTGAGAATAAGGAAAAAATGTCTTTTTATGATGCATGTTAGGAAAACATTCATGCTATTATAAGCTATTTAACCGAAAGATTTTCAGAAGAATTCAGTTTTGCACGGGCAGACTCCCAGAAACTAGTCATACTCCCTTATATCAAAACCTGTTCCTTTTTCCATATCCTGGATACTGCCTTTTAGGCTGCATTTCCACACCCTTCTCTTAGAAAACTCACTCAAAAATGAGTCTATCACAGACACAGAGAACATACCTGCGGTTGCCAAGTGGGAGGCCGGTGGGGGAAGGATAGATTGGGAGTTTGCAGTTAGCAGATGCAAACTATTATATGCAGATGGGTAAACAAGGTCCTACCATGGAGCGCAGGGAGCTGTAGTCAATATTCTGTGATAAGCCAAATAGAAAATAACATAAAAATAAAATGTATATATATGTATAAATGAATCACTTTGCTGTACAGCAGAAATTTACACATGGTAAATCAACTATACTTAAAAAAAAAAAAAACTCCATAAAATCTAGTATAGTTCTAGAATCAATTCTACCTCTCCACTAGTGCAATCAAGGGAATTCAATACAAGGATCTGAGTAAATATCACAGGTCTGTTTTTCTATTTAAAACAAACTACAGATAGGGAGGGGAGAAGAAGCTTTAACAGAACTGTTGTGGATGAGACATGGGAATTTAGGTGTAGCTCACAGGTCTGGCTCAGATTTGGGTACTAAATCTGAGGACTCATCACTAGGATGGAATGGAAATGGGTGGTTGTTAGTGGAAAATTTGTGTAAAATGTTTATATGCACATATACCATGACAAATGATAATTCAGGGTGACTGTGGTCCAGATTCATACTAAATGCACTCTATTCTCTCGAGGCTAATTTGCCAGCCATGTCTAGATTACCAGCATTTTCAGTCACACCTGTGATCCTCCTCCCAATTCCTAAACCACATCCAGGGGGCTGTGGGTCAATGAGAAAGAATGTCTATTGTCGTGCATTTTCCAAGCATCTGTCTTTGTGGGTATCTTCTTCTATAAAAAGTCTTTCTGGAAGAAAAAATACATTTACTTGCCTTAGATTAGACAGAAGCAAATGGATGCTAGTCAACATGGTAAAATAAGGATTAATAACCTCCTGCCCATTGCAGTCAATGTTCTGATGGGTCAGGAATGTGGAAAGGGAGGAGCATGGTATTTCAGTTACATATTCACTGCTTGATTCTCACTGTCCTGTCTCGTTGTGGACCAAAGGAGACTTTCTGTTTGGGGAGAAATATGAGAGATTTGTTTCCAGGGTTAAAATTAATATGTGTAATGATATGATAAATGCTGATTTCTAAATATGGAAGTCTTTAATAAATATTCATTTATGCCTTTATAATGATAGAATTCAAACTTTACTGTGATTAAAATGACTAGGGAAGCTTATTTAAATGACTGCTTTCTACTCAGAAATTCTGATTCAGTAAGTCTGGGAAGGACTCAGTGATTGACATTATCTTTAATGGATATTTTGGGGATCTGAATACAAAAGACATGTGCCATTTACTGTGAGAGATATTCTTCCATGGAGTGTAACTACATGAAGCAAGCAGTTTAGTGAATATATGTCATATTCCACTCAGATGCACAAGTAAGTCCAAACTTTACCAAACGCCCTTAGCTTTAGCCTACTGTGAAACTTTACCTGTGTAAAGTACCTACTTTACCTGTGTAAAGAATCAGGCTTCCTTGAATCCATCGCACAGCCTTTCTTTTATTCTCTCTCATTGCAACAACATTTTCTTAGCCTCCTCCTTCCTCTCTCAAGTCCTCAGTCTCAATATTCACTGTAAACTAAAATTTTTTATGAGGCAAGGGTAGGATAGGAGGGCTGCAAGGAAGTTTTTGTTTGCTTCTGAGGAAAAGGAGCCCAAAGTCATGACTTAATAAAAGGAAACTAACAAGAGTGAAAAGGCACAAATTAGCAATACAATATATTATCATGCCACGAAGTAAACCTACTATCCTTTTTTTTTTTTTGGTACTATTATTCTTGATCACTGGGGCTTCCCGTGTATCACTAGTGGTAAAGAACCCACCTGCCAATTCCAGAGGGGTCAGTAAGAGACACAGGTTCAATCCTTGGGTCTCTTACTGACCCCATGTTCTTCCCATGTTCTCCTCCAGGGGAATCTTCCCGACCCAAGGATTGAACCTGTGTCTCTTACTAACCCCTCTGGCATTGGCAGTATTCTTCCCTGGAGAATACACTCCAGTGTTCTTCCTTGGAGAATCTCATGGACAGAGGACCCTGGTGGGCTATGGTCCCTACGGTCACAGAGTCAGACACGACTGAAATGACTTAGCATGCAGGCATTCTTGATCATTATAATGTTCATTCCACTTACAATACCCATTTGGTGTATTTTTGAAATATCTTTCTTTTTAAATTTTGAAAGTAATTCATATATACTTACAGAAACTTGGAAAATACTAAAAAAATATATCCAAGTAAATAAAATCACCCATAATACCATAACATCATCTGGAAAAGTTTTTTTAATAAACTTTTTTAAACAGCCCTAAAATCTATATAGCATTTACTTTGTTCCTTTATTTCTCAAACAATCACATAGGAAAGACAAGTAAGAATAAATATGCCATAATGAGGTGTGGGATGGAATAATAGCAGAGAGGTTTTCTTCTTGCCGGAGATCATTCTGTTTACCACAGGACACTGGCAAGGATGCCCAGTTGCTCTTAGTGGTCAGTATGGCTGATCTCTGAGATAATAAAAGGCTTAAAGTAAATTTGATTTAATAGTTTATAGAAAAAAAACCAGTGTAATTTATCTAAATCTTTGACTAGTAACAGCACTTAAATAAAATATTAGTAAATTTTTAGCCAACCCTTACTTATTACCTGCTTTTGTTTTTATAATGCAGCTAATTGTCTTACAATAACACTTTTATCACTGTGGACCATGACTATAGCCATGAAATTAAAAGATACTTGCTCCTTGGAAGGAAAGTCATGACAAACCTAGACAGCATATTAAAAAGAAGAGACATCATCACTTTGCCAACAAATGGCCGTATAGTCAAAGCTGTAGTTTTTTTGGTAGTCATGTACGGATGTGAGAACTGGACCATAAAGAAGGCTATCAAAGAATTTATGCTTTTGAACTGTGGTGTTGGAAAAGACTCCTGACAGTAGGAGATCAAGCCAGTCAATCCTAAAGGAAATTAACCCTGAATATTATTTGGAAGGGACTTCCCAGGTGGCGCTAGTAGTAAAGAACCTGCCAGCCAATGCAGGAGACCTGGGTTCGATCCCTGGGTTGGGAAGAGCCCCTGGAGAAGGGAATGGCAACCCACTCCAGTATTCTTGCCTGGAGAATCCTATGGACAGAGGAGCCTGGTGGGCTACAGTCCACGGGGTCGCAAAGAGTCGGACACGACTGAAGCAACTTAGCACAACACAGCACAGTATTCATTGGAAGGACTGATGCTGAAGCTGAAGCTCCAATGCTTTGGCCACCTGATGAAAAGAGCCAACTCATTGGAAAAGACCCTGATACTGGGAAAGACTGAGGGCAAGAGGAGAAGGGGTTGGAAGATGATGAGGTGGTTAGATAACATCACTGACTCAACGGACATGAGTTTGAGCAAGCTCCAGGAGACAGTGAAGGACTGATGCCTGGCATGCTGCAGTTCATGTGGTCCCAAAGAGTCAGATACAACTTAGCGACTGAACAACAACACTTTTATGTGTGGTATATTTTATCTGACAAAGTTTTAGGTCAAGTTTAGCTTTAGAAGATACAAGCCAGCTGTTAAAACTTGTGACGGTGTTTTGAAGTTCCTTGCAAAGTATTTTACTTACTCTGCTTTCCTGAATGACTTATTTTGCTGATCTGTGGCTCAGTTAATGATCTTTCATCATGATGATGACCCTACCAAAGAGTGATATTCACACAGAATTGGATTAAATTTCATTTAGCAAATCAGCCTTGTCCTTTTGCTTTTCTTTTAAAAAAATATGTATTTATTTATTTGGCTAGGCCAGGTCTTAGCTGGAGCATGTGGGATCTTCAGTCTTTAGTTGCAGCATGTGGAACATAGTTCCCGGACCAGGGATCGAACCGGGCTCCCTGCACTGGGAGCAGGGAGTCTTCGTAGTGAACCACCAGGGAAGTCCAGACTTGCCTGTTTTCAAATGAATTTTTCCCATGTCGTAAAGCATGGACTCTTAATGATGAAGCAACACCCCTAGCTTCAAAAGTATACATTAAATAGATTAACCACTTTTTCGACTGGCTGCCAGTACAGGGAAAAAAGAAAAAAAGAAAAACTATGAGTCATTGGGAATGGCTTTAATTCATTGTCAACCATAGCTAATATCACAGGCTCTGTTTCTGCAATATATTCACTTTCAGCTGTGATGATTGAATCTGAATTAAAAATCTTCTTTGTCATGAACCTAAAGAGAAAAATATCCTCTGATATATTTATTTGTTCTTTGTTGGTAGTTTTGGAGTTTGTGAGATTATTACTCTGGCAGATGTGGGAATTATATGGACATAATTATATATGTTTTTAAGTTTATTATTTCTTTTAGATATGTCACTGCATTTAACATAGATATATGTATGCACATATATATGAAGAAGGATCTTAAAGACTTCCTTTCCCATTTTTTGATTAAAAATATTTTATTTCAATTATAGGCTAGTATTTATTCTTAAAAACTTACGTGAAGAAATTCTGAGCCCATAACTGTAAATATTCATGTCTACTCATTAAAAACAAAAAGGGAAAAGAAAACAAAATGTAAAAGAAAACTTACTTTGTTTACCAGACCCTTAAAATGTACCCCCTAAATTTTTTGTATGGATTTGATCATTTTTAAAATTTTAAACATTCAGAAGAGCCTACTCATCCTTTTAAGCTGAGAGAAAAAAGTTTTCAATTTCAAGAATGCTTCAGAAAAAACTTCATAAAAACTGTTTCACCAATGAATTAATGAATAATTATATTATTATGATATCAAATAACATAGAATTAGCATGATGGATTTCTGACCACATATACTTTTTTACAAATTGTTTCCAGGTTATAAAAATACTGTGGGAAAGCAGAACAGATTTACACTGGAAGTCCCAGGAAGAATTTCTCTTAGGGGGAAAGATGATTTATTTCTTTGGCCTATACTTATTTGCCTCTAAGAAACAGATTTGAAGTGCTTGGGTATATCTACACAGAGTAAGTGTAAAAGAGTAGAGAAGTAGGGCAATGATGTAGAGATGTATATCTCAATTTTGAACATGCTATACACCTCTCTTGAGTTTGTTAGAACATAGAGTCTGATTCACAGTTCTCTGATGAGGTCTGAGATTCTATGTTACTAACAAACTCCCAGATAACACTGGCTCAGACCACACTGAGTAGATTCAGAGCAGTGGATTCTATAACTGACTGCCTATCAAAGCAACCTTGGGGAGATTTTCAACCAGAAGAGAGGCTTATATCATAATCCAGATGTGAATCTGGGTCACCAAGTGGGCCTGTGACATGTATGTAGTGAAATAAGCTGCACTGGTGATTCTGAGTCTCAGGCAGGGTGGTGAACCATGGGCTTAGACTAGTATTTCTCTCTACCAAGAATGAGCATAGGTACAGGTGTGTAGATGGGGCTTGGGGGTCAAGATTTTTACAGATCAAGAAAGAAAAGAAGAGTTTATTCTGAGCAGGTGCACCTCCTAATCTCAAAGCTTCTTCCCTCTTAATAGAGAAACACCCATTGGTGAGATAAAAAGCTGACTCATAGTTACAGTCTCATTATTTAGAACTAAACCCAGAAACCTCTGAAATCATTTCCTAATTCTCTTCTCCTCCCCAGCTCTGCTCTGGTTGTAACTGGTTTTCTTGTTTTTTTCTGAAAATCCCTAAGCAAACCATCCCCAAATTTTAAATAGATATTTCTTCAGCCTGGATTACTCTTACCCCAAATAATCCTTTAGCAGGTATCTTCACCTTTTCAAATATTTGATCAAATACTGCCTCCTCAACAAGATTTCTGACCACCTATTCAAATAACAACTTGCCACCAGCTCTTTCAAGCTTCCTCTCGGCATCATTTTTCCCCTAAGCACACGTCATGTTCTATCACATTATTTATTATGTTTATTAATCAATTTTTGTTCTCACTCCCTCTTTACCCTCAACTGGAAGGTAGTGATGTAGGGGATCTTTGTTCACAGATATTGCCAAACTGATAGAAAATTCCTGTACCATAGCGCACAGAGTCAGACACGACTGAAGTGACTTAGCAGCAGCAGCACATATTTTATAAATGAAAACATATAAACTCAGAAGTCATTTCAGAGAGGTCCTCTATGACTGCCCCAGTAAAGGAAGAACTCATCTTCAAACCTCCTTTCTTCATTTCTCTGTGCCACACTAGATTACTATACTAGCTTATTATCTATTCCCTATGTTCTCTCTCCTTCTCTTTCTCTTTCCACACATACATAATTTTCATTTGTTTTTGAATGTATTATTAGAACATAAATTAAGGATAGTGGTAGTATTTCAGAGGTATGTACTAAACAAACATAACACCTCCTCACACAAGCTATGTAGGTAATAAATATTTGTTGACTCTTTTAAAAAAGGGGGCACTATAAAGATATGTTAGCCTCTCTGCATTGCTATAAGGTAATGAATAACTACTGTTTTACATTTCTCTAGATAGAGAAACACTGTCTGGTGTTGATGGCTGATTTAGTGCTCTATTATTCAAGAGAGCAAGGGCAGACAAATCAGTGAGACATTTATTCCCAACATTTATTCTACGATCTTTTCGTCTAGCAAAGTTTACATTATGACTGCATCCAGTTAGTTTGCTTGCCCACAAGCACCCAGGTACTGAGATTCTCCCCCACTCCCACCACTGTCTCATTTTCTTGACTCCAAAAGGTGCATACCCAAGAGTTTTCCTAATGAGGAATAAGCAAAAGTCTGGTTCAGCCCAAGGCAAATTTACACAGCTGGCTAAAGTCATCAAACGGTGGGATGCTGTTCTTTAATACACTTGTGGTTACCAAGAGCTCCCTATTTCACAGTTGTTTACTTTTGATCCAACAGGGTCTACACTTTCCATTATATAGCACTTCAGCAACCTTGCTGTTGCAGAGGCTCCCTGCCCTGACAGGGCGTATGAGGTATTTTGGCTAAACAGCCTTGAAGCTGGCGTCTGAGTGTTCTTTCCTGACCTAAGCCATCCAGTTGTGTCAACTTACTCATAGCTTGTGGCACCCAAGGCCACATTCAAAAGATGCAAAGATGGTTGTGCATTTGTCACTCTTGGTATAACTGCAAACACAAGTAGGTCTAGGAAAGAAAAAGAGGCTCTAATCTCAGTCAAAATCCAATCGTCATATTTTCTAAAATTACAAGAATGGTTAAAATTAATCATTTTAGAGTTGACAAGATAGAAGCTAGATGCAGATCATCTGAGGTCTCTGGCTAAACCTCTGGCCTAACAATTAGTTATTCAGTCATTCACTTATTAATTCACTCAAGAAATTTTACTTAATATTATAATGTACACATTATTGGGCAAAGCACTTGGGGACAAACTCAATAATTCTGATTATGTGAAATATTAAAATAAAAACAGAAAAATGGTGATGCATGTAGTGATTGTAATGAATTTAAATGCAATTCAACAAATACTTACTAAGGTACTTATTTTGTGCTCCAAAGATAACACCTGCACAGACACACAGTTGGTTTGACCAATTATTAGCTGCACACTGTGTAACATAAATTTGAAAGCTATAAACAATTGTCTAAAAATTAGGTCCTAGAGAACAGGAAGGAGTGAGTTTTTCAAACACCTTCCCATCACTAAGAAATATTTTCATTATATCTTGGATAGTGATGGTGTTGGGTACCTCTTTCTGAGGAAAATTCATCTTAAATAGGGTATTTTAAAATTCGTATTAACTCCTGAGAGCCTAGTAGGATTGGAAATTTGTGGAGTAGGTTTATGGTTGCCACTATCCTTTTGCACTGCAAGCATTCAGGGCTCTTACTTACATCAGAGTGCTAGAAATCATAGAATGTGGGGAGAGTCCCACATACAACGTAATTTTACTGTGTCCTAAAGACTTCTAAATATTTCAGTGTTGCAAGTGGAAAAACTCCCTTATAATTATTTGAGAATAAACCCTTCTTTCATTTTACATATAAACACAAAGGATATTTTTGCATAATTTTAATGGACACAATTTTGTAGGCACGTACTATTGAACAAATCAAGGGAAGATTATCCATTATTCTGTTTGAGAATTTACTAACAGTGTTTCATATTGTAGGAAGTAAAATAACTAACAGTAATCCCAATGATAATATTTAAGACAACAAATGTATACAGTTTGGATCAGGTTCAATGGTTATGAACCTACTTTTATTCTACATAAAGCCATGACCCTCTGGCCACTTCATCTCATGTAGTGTAGACCTGCTTGAGTATTGACTGCTGCTGCTGCTGCTAAGTTGCTTCAGTCACGTCCGACTCTGTGCTACCCCATGGACTGCAGCCTACCAGGCTTCTCCGTCCATGGGATTCTCCAGGCAAGAACACTGGAGTGGGTTGCCATTTCCTTCTCCAATGCATGAAAGTGAAAAGTGAAAGTGAAGTCGCTCAGTCGTGTCTGACTCTTAGCGACCCCATGGACTGCAGCCTACCAGGCTCCTCCATTCATGGGATTTTCTGGGCAACAGTACTGGAGTGGGGTGCCATTGCCTTCTCCCTGAGTATTGACAGAGGAAAGGAAAGCTGTGATTTATTACAAATTAATATTGCAAATGCCAATTGGAGAAATTATTTTTAACTCTATGCTGCTACTGCTGCTGCTAAGTCACTTCAGTGGTGTCCGACTCTGTGTGACCCCATAGACCGCAGCCTACCTGACTCCCCCGTCCCTGGGATTCTCCAGGCAGGAACACTGGAGTGGGTTGCCATTTCCTTCTCCAATGCATGAAAGTGAAAAGTGAAAGGGAAATCGCTCAGTTGTGTCTGACTCTTCGTGACCCCATGGACTGCAGCCTACCAGGCTCCTCCGTCCATGGGATTTGCCAGGCAAGAGTACTGGAGTGGGGTGCCACTGCCTTCTCCTTTAACTCTATATAGGTAAGTAATTTTATCTATGAATTTTATTTCAGGAAGTTAATGGGGAGTTTGAACATTATAAAAAAAAATGAAGTTTTATATATCTGAAGAATTTGAAAATCACAGTATGATTTGACAAAAATGTTTTTGAAAGTTCAGTTGCTTAGTCATGTCCAACTCTTTGAAACCTCATGGACTGCACTATGCCAGGCTTCCCTGTCCATCACCACCAGCTCCTGAAGCTTGCTCAAACTTATGTCCATCGAGTCAGTGATGGCATCAAATCATCTCATCCTCTATTATCCCCTTCTCCTCCTGCCTTCAATCTTTCCCAGTATCAAGGTCTTTTCCAAGGAGTCTGTTCTTCACATCAGGTGGCCAAAGTGTTGGAGTTTCAGCTTCAGCACCAGTCCTTTCAATGAACATTCAGAACTGATTTCCTTTAGGATTGACTGGTTGGGTTTTCTTGTAGTCCAAGGGATTCTCAAGAGCCTTCTCCAACACCACAGTTCAAAAGAATCAATTCTTCTGTGCTCAGCTTTCTTTACAGTCCAGCTCTCACATCCATACATGACTACTGGAAAAACCATAGCTTTGACTAGATGGACCTTTGTTGACAAAGTAATGTCTCTGCTTTTCAACATGCTGTCATAGCTTTTCTTCCAAGGAGCAAGCATCTGTTAATTTCATGGCTGCAGTCACCATCTGCAGTGATTTTGGAGTTATTTTAATTTTTTAAAAATTTTAAATAAGTGATTTTAAAAGTTACATTTCTATTGAACTCATTTCAAAGCTCATATTCTTCTAAACACAAAATCTGGTAGAGAATATATAAAAATGGAACAGGTAACAATAAATTATGACAAAATACGACATGAGGCATTATAAAGAAGGAACACAGGGCTCGTGAGAGGACAGAGGAAGGAGAAACAGGCTTTTAAGAATGTGTAGGGTCAACCTGTGGGCTTCCCTGGTGGCTCAGATGGTAAAGAATCCACCTTCAGTGCAGGTGACCTGGATTTGATATCTGGGTTGGGAAGATTCCCTGGAGAAGGGCATGACAACCCACTCCGTTATTCTTGCCTGGAGAATCCTCATGAACAGAGGAGCCTGGTGGGCTATAGTCCTTGGGGTTGTGAAGAGTCAGACATGACTGAACAACTGAGCCCAGCACACAAGTTATCCTATAGGGCTGGTGAGAAATGAAGAGAGAGAAAGATATAGCCACACATTAGATCACGTATAGGAGGCATTTAGAAAAATGGTAAATGGTTCCACTTTGGGAAGTAAATGAGCTTGGCAGAAATAGTATTTGAAGCTTCCTATGTAGAATGAGAATGAATGAATGCAGGGAAAAGATTGAGAAGAAGCTACTGGAAACATGTTAGACCAATGTTAACAGGATTATGAAGTAAGTGGAAAGTGAGTAAATTATTAGGTTCTTTTAAATTAAGAATATTTGTGCATTTTACAACATAGAGATAATGAAACATTTCTTTATCTTCCTCTTTACTCTGTTGACATTCTCTTGACTGTTGCTTCTAAGATCTCCAAGAACCTGGGGAAAACATTCTCTCACATTGTTGGGCTTGTGCTTCAGTGGCCTCTGTTCATCTTAGATCTTAACCTGAAAGCCAGTTCCTAAGTAAACCTTTAAGGAAGTATAGCTGGAGGGTTGCCTCTCTTCTCTTTGAAAGCTTAGACTTTCTTCCAGTGATTTTTAGGCTTTCTTCTCAGATTATTGGGAAGTTAGGAGCTGTACTTTCTTTTTTTGTTGTTTTGCCAGGTGCGTAATGGACTTACAGATTATTTTGTTAATTGAAAATAACCACACAAATACAGAGAACCCAGAACAGTCATCAACTTAACAGAAAAATTGGAACTAACCTTTCAGAAAGTATTATATATGTTTACAGAACAGTCTAATGCTGTCATAGTTACAGTCAGTTCCAGGCAATGGCATTTGCTACACTATGGGAAAATCATAAATTGCCTCTAGATATTGAGGATTTTTATTTAGTGATCAGCACAGCAATTGGATACTAAATGGACTTTCTGGATCCCTGGTTAAGGTTAAAAGTTCCATTCAATAAGACTTCTGAATGCAAAGTAACCTGTTATATTTAATACATATACGTACACAAATATATATACATATATATATATATACACAATATATATGCAATAAAATGTTAGTCTACTTACTGATTTACCTGTAAACACATTATTTTTTAGTCTACTTACTGATTTAACTATAAACATATTATTTTATTATTTTAGTTTTCTTATTATTTTCTATAATAGTGATAACTTCAGTTACTATAAGAATAAAAACATTTGGGGTAAATACAACTTTCATTTCTTTCTCTGAAAATTTCTACCTTACCATCTTTCTTTGCTACATTTTTCTTATCTAAAAATCATACTGAAAATGAAGCTAGATTATTTATTACACAGTTTATCTGCTTTAGAAAATGGAATCTGAGGCAGGTCCATGAATCAGATGTAGACAGTGGTAACTTGGAAATTTTAGGATATAAAGGCCAATCATTTCTTTTGTGTGAGAACCAAAACCTCTCTAAAGTTCTTTCAAAATGGAACACATTTTGTTTTATTGTTTTTATCATTTGACAATTCATTTCTACAAATTCAAGACAGAAAATTTCATTCAATTCTCTTAGGATTGGAAAGGAAAACTTTAACATCACAGGCTAAAAAATCATAATTCCATTCCAAATATATCTGAACCACAAGTTCTCACAGACAATAAAAAAGTGAATATTTAAATAAAAACACATTCATTTAAATTTTATACATGAGACTGGGGAAATAAATATGTTCCAATAGGATGAACTTTGGAAAGCAACGAATGTCAAAGTGCTATTCTTTCATCTGTCTAGTGAAAACATATCTTTACATTGTCAGATTCCAAATTGTATTGTTTGGAAGTGATACGTTTCAAGTATCGTCTATTACAATTTGTTATAGATCCTTTACCTTTGATTTTATTTGATGAGTATCTTTAAAAGTTACATTCTAATGAAACTTAACCTTAATCATTTTTTTCAATTGTTACTACAGTTATCTGCCTACTAGGCCCTTATGTCAGCTGGATTTCACAGCCCTGTGATGGGGTTTCAGTTTGTTATAAACACGTTCTATAATATTCTTCCCATTTCTAACTTGTATTTCACTCTGGCAAAGCTGGTTCTGATTTGGATTTAATTATGTTTACCTTTTAAACTTTTTAATCTCTTAACTTCCTGTTTTCTATTTCTAATTCTTTCCAAATGCCAGCCTTAATCTTTTTTTAAATAATGCCATTTGTGTTTTTCTTTCTTATGGCTGTGCTCTGTTTCTTTGTGTGTATCATTCTTTAATTTTTTTTTTTTTTGTATAGGCCTGTATAGGTAGATACACAAAAAATACTGACTGCTGGATGGAATTGTTACAAAAACTAATCTGAAAAACTTTTATATGTTAAAAACATTCATAAACTTAGATAATATGGATTATTTTTGGTAAATTATTGGCAACTGATACATTTACATTCATTCCAATGTTTTCATCAAGGTATTAAAATCAATAATGATGGGGTAATTGGGGAGATGTTAAATGACTTCCCTGGGGCTCAGGCGTCTGCCTACAATGGGAGAGACCTGGGTTCGATCCCTGGGTGGGGAAGATCCCCTGGAGAAAGAAATGGCAACCTACTCCAGTGTTCTTGTCTGGAAAATCTCAGGGATGGAGAAGCCTAGAAGACTACAGTCCATGGGGTTGCAAAGAGTTGAACACGACTGAGCGACTTCACTTTCACTTTCACTTTACAGAGTACAAGAATATGAGTAACTTCTGAAGATCTAATGCATAGCATAATGACTATGGTCGACAGCACTATATTATATACTTCAAAATTGCTAAAAGGCTAAATCTGAAAATCAATAGTGCCATATCAGCAGGCTTTTGTATTATTTATTGATTTCATTATCATAATATACTATTTTTTTTGTATTTTTCTATTACATTTACAGGGAGTTACACACTTATGTATAAAGGGCTTAAAAGTATCTTCATTTAAACTGTAAATTTAATCTTGGTTAAAAAAGAATGTTTGGAGGCATGAAAGTTAGAACTTCTATATCATTTCATTTATAATGTTCAAGACACAATCTGAGAATATTTACCATATTATGAATCACAAAAAAACATGAGGAGGGAGACATTCTTCACAACTTGTGGGTAAGCTAAGGTTTGCTAAGATATTAAAGAGAAATTACCGTAAAAAGATGATAAATTAGACCTCATCAAGTAAAACTTTGGTTATTTAAAGATGTCATCAAGGAAATACAAATATAAAATACAGGTATTGTAAAAACCCATATCTGACAAAGAACTGGTAACCAGGAAATACTGCAAATCTTCTACAACACAAAAAATAAAAAGACAGAGGCAGAGCCAAGATGGCAGAGGGGGAGGACACGGAGTCCCTGTCTCTCCACTCCTAGGACACTCAGCAAATGCTGATGGGGCACCTCTGACAACCAGGCAGACTGCAGGAACCCCCAAGCAACCAGGATGGCTAAAATGAAAAAAAGTCTGAATTCTGCAGCTAAACTTGTAGTTCATCAACAGTAATATAGGTTGATCGACAAATGAATTGATGAGATATATGTGATAAAGCAAGTATAACAAAGTATTAATTGTATCAGCTATGTACTATGTCTATGGATATTTACTGCAAAAACCTTTCAAGTTTTCTCCATGTTGGAAAATTTTTATTATAATATGTTAGAAAAAATAGGATATAACTTTTCTTTTAGTTATTTATGCATTTTTAATATAGTTCAGCTTAAAGCATGCACGATTTTGATTATTCTTACTGATGATAAAACAAGACAACTGTATACTATTGACATTTTCATCAGTAAAGTACTTAAGTTCATTTAAGTACAGTTGAAGTGGAAAATGAGTCCTTGGTGTATTAAGATCAAGGAAGCCCAGTATAAAGCATGTCAGTGCTTTGAAATAAAATTCTGAATAATTGTTGAGAATCTTTTAATTAAACACTGCATCATTGATGTTGACAATGGCACAGAGGCTGATGTGGAAAAAACAGGTATCAATCTATCTGAGTTGAAAAAGATTCTGAAATTCAGACTCAGGAAGTTTCAGGACTATATGATAAAGCCTATTAGGAATTATAAAATAAAAACCCTATTGCTAAAGTGGTTATGTTCTTTCTTATTAGTATATACTGTGACAATGCATCTTACATCTTCAATGCATGACATTTTAGATTTAATGAAATATGGTATGTATGAGTCCCTCCTATGTTCTAGACACCGTGTTACAGTAGGTGCTAGAAAGAGACATGAATAAAACACGATCCTTGTCACTGGAAAGTGCAAATTGTGTAAAGAAATATATCAGGTACACAAATATAATTAATAATGCATCATATTAATTGCATTAATAATTGCATCATATGAGCCCACTCTGTAGGAGCATATAAACTTACCTGGACTTGTCTGGGAAAATTTCCCAAGAACTGATATATATTTAGTTATGATGTTGTTGTTTAGTCACTCAGTTGTGTCCGACTCTTGTGATCCCATGGATTGTAGACTCCCAAGCTCCTCTGACCATGGGATTTTTCAGGCAGAATACTGGAGTGTGTTGCCATTTCCTTCTGCAGGGGATCTTTCCAACCCAGGGATCCCAGCCATGCCTCTTACATCTCCTGCATTGGCAGGCGGGTTCTTTACCACTAGTGCCACCTGGGAAGCCCCATAGTTATGAAAGATGATTATCAATTCATCTGGTAGAGAAGACAGGTAGACAGGAAAGAGCAGTCTTAAAAAAAAAAAAGCAGAAAGCACAAAAACATAAAATAATGAAGGAACAGACCATTTCAAAAGTGATGACACGTTTCATATGTAAGAATGAGAGAGCTGTGGGAGGCAGCAGTGAAGGTAAGTTAGATTAGCTTTTGTAATATGTTGTATGTCATGGTAAATGTTTCAGTACTACAGGCCAGATGTTACCAAACTGTGAAGTTGGAGTATCTGCCTTATGGGGGAAGAACTGATAAAATTATTTCTTTAATTAGTTCTTATAGTCAAATCATATATTATCCCATTGCCTTTTATTTTTAGACATAAGCAATATTTTTTTTTATTAGCAATCAGCTGAGTTATTAAGAGTTACACACACTGTTTCAGACAATGAAGTTACAATACTGTTAGAGTTTTGGAGAAAAAAAATCCAATATAGGTGTACTTATAAGGTGAGTTGTAATTCCTACAAATTAAAGAAGGGCTGCGTATATATGTATATCAGATATCTCATTTTTACCATTATTATTATTATTATTTTTTACCTTTTAGGTAAATAACTTCCCAATTTTTCCACAGGAAATGAAACACATCTCAAGATCAGTCTATGATGACTTGGTTGTTCTAGCTCAGATTCTAGGTCCAGAATAGACATGTATATTAGGCCAAGCAGAACTTCACATCATTCTGGTCACATTGATTGATTCAGGATGGTTTTATGATTCAGCAGAGATACAGGCTAGCACATCTGTGGAAGTATATCTCTCCTTTTTCCCTCTTTCCTTTCCTCTTTGGAATTTAACTTGGCAGATGTGGACTTATAACTGCTGAGAACCATCTTGATACCAAATGAAACCTAAATATAGAAGCCATGGAAAATCTAACTGCAAATGGAGAGAGAGGGCATTGTGTATGCCCTTGAATCAAGCTGCTCTTGAGGTGATTTATACTCTTGGGCCTCTCAGATCTCTTAACCCATAAATGTGCCTTGCGCCCATCCAGTTTGGATTTTTTCTGATACTCACTATAGAAAGAATTATAATACAGAGGACTGGTTTTCAGTGTGTCTGTAGTATATGCTCTGGAAATCTTCGTTTCCAATCTCTTCTCTGTTGACCTTGGTGTCAAACTGCCTGGTTTAAGTCCAGATTCTGACACTCCACTGTGTAATCCGATCACCAGCTACAAAACTTCTTGGTGCCTCATTTTCCTTAGTAGCAAACTGGCAATAAAAATGCACCCTACTGGTAGTGGTTTTGTGAGGAATAAATGAGATGATCAATGTAAACTGCTTACTAAGGTGGTTTCCCGTGTTAAATAAATGTTAGCTGTTTTTACTGCTTCACAACACGTTGTTTGCTTTTATTTTCTGTTTGGAATGCTGAGACACATTTGGTTTCTTTTGCATTGTATTTTATATCTTTCATATTCACATATTTTTGTGTAAACCATAAATTATTCTTTCACTTTTGTTTTAACAGATTCCAAAGGATGAAGATAAATACGTTCCATTTCCATTATTATGACTGCGAGTTTTAGCCACTGCAGATAACATCTGGTGGGATCTGGATTGCTCCTTGAAAGAGAATGTTCTTAGATTCAAGGTCAAGAGGATTGCATTTTCCTACATTCCTCCGTCATTTAATTTGTGTCATATTTTAGTTGTGTCATATTCGGATTATTGTTTTTTGGACTCTTTTTGTTTGTGAAGTTTCTATTTGCCAGCTTTTTTTTTTTTTCCTTTCCCTCGTCTTTCTAGTCATCCTCTTTCTTTCTTGTTCTCTTCCTTCTTTTTTTTCTTTATCTGGAAGGTGGAACATGGTATTCTTATCAAACAACTAATATACTTCTGCTTATTCATTTTATTGGTCAAGAAAAAAAATTTGGAAGACTTTGAAATGGGCAAAAGAGATGCCTAGAAGTCTTGTTTAACTCAGCCTGCTGGATTATCTGTGACTTTCTTTGTCAAACTTTTACAGCTCCAAGGTGTAGGGAATTGATAGAAAAGTAAATAACTCATATCCATAGAAATATATGAATTTTGTCAAGTGGAATACAATAATTATTGCCCTGTGGACATTGAGTAGTTTTGCATTTGGAAAAAAAAATCATTTTAGAATTTCTGATTACCTGCCTAATAATCTGTATTCTCACTTACCATTTTCATTGCATACAGCTTCTCCTTGACAGGCAAAGGCGAAGAGTAGAACTGAGAAAAATGGTGAGCTTGCCTTAAATATTTCAATTAAACAACAGTTTTGTTTCACATGTATGTTTGTTCAAATGAGTCACAAAGGAAGCTCTCTAGTTTCCCTAACTGCTTGATTTAACTCTACTTGGTATCTTGAAAAATGTACCCTAGATATTAATGTCTACAACCCAATCTAATAAAAAAACAGGAGTCAAAGTAGTTATGCATTCCATAACTGGAATGATCCAATGGCAAGCAGCTAAAACATTTATCTGATAGCAGATTGTTCCCTAAGGAAAGTTATAGTGAAAAATCATTCTGTGATATATTCTAAAATGAATGCATACTTGCCCCCCATTGATTCAATTTAAGACCAAAATGAAAAGATTCCTAGCTAACTCTAACTTGGGAAAGAAAGGAGGAAAATTTGGTACCTTGCCATGAAATAAACATGTAAATGGTTGGCATTTAATTTATCTCAGTAACCTTTTGTATAAGTTTGGATTTCTTATTAAGAAATAATAAAACTTTAAGTATTTTTAGATTTCTTATTTATTAACTCAAAACATAATGAGTAATAAAAATAAAATCTATTTTTCTAAAATAAATGTTCTGGGTGCTAGAGGGAAAAATAATACTATATAACCCAATAATAAAATAAACTTTCTATACAGAGTAATTGATTTCTAAATGATAGACAAATAAATCAAATAAGAAAACTTCTTAGGCTTTTGAAGGTACTGACTTTTGGCATGAATCTCTTGGAGAAACATATCATTAAGTTAACCAAGTTATTAAGGGAAATAAAGTGAATTAATTTTCAAATATTCTTGTGAAATAAAGGAGAAAACTAATTTACTATCAACCCTGCACCATCCTTAGAAACTGAACTATTATATTGTAAAACTGCTTCTGCTTTACTGACTTAGAATAAATGTTTGTAAAATTATATGTAGCTCAATTTATTGCAAATTAATTCTCCAGGTTCATGTGCAATTTATATGACTGAGTCTTATTTTATATTGTGCAATAACATTTTCATTTTATTCCTCATCAAGTTTAAAGATGTTCTAGCTTAGAGCAAATATAAGAATCACATTGTCAAAAGCTGAGCCCATCTGTCACCACTGGAGGTCATCTGGTTTCATTATTTATTCTGCTGGAATATGTGGGCAAAAATGTAAGTTTTCAAGACTTGAAATATTTCCATATAATTTATGTTTGAATCCATATTTAATTTTCATTAAAAAAATTAAAACACAACCCCAATACTGGTAACCAAAGGGTCTCTTCTTTCTGAAGTACAGATGTACATTTTTAATATTTTCCAAAAAAAAGGGTTAAAGCAGAGAGGTATCAAGAGGAATGTGATATATGGTTTTTGTTTTCTTCTTTTATTTTTATTTCTTTAAAGAGGCTTTGTTTTGAAGTAAAACATTCCTTTCTGTCCACTCTATTCATTTTTCTTAAATTCATGTGATAACTTTGTAAGAAATGCTCTAGTTTTTAGGATAGGTTTCAGTAAATGGAGGGTTATATTTTACATATTCATTAGTTGATGAATAGTCATAATGACATTATCCCAAGTCATATATATGTATATGTTGCATTTCTGTGGTGACCTTTCATGATTTCATTGATATCATTTAACCTTATAAGTTCAGTATCCTTGTTAGGTCAGCATTTACAAGCAAGTCTAACATCCTTATGAAAGGGTATTAAACTTAATGCACAAATCCAAGTGTAAAAGAAATATTACTTTGTACATACTATTAAATAAATTCAGATTGATCTCAAAGTTGTACTTTTCCTGTGCTGCATGAGAATTTCATCTCAATCATTATAGGAGCACCTTTCCTCTTTCAGAAATCAGGAGATCTGGACGCTATCCCACCAAATGAGATAATGACTTCTAAGCTCTTGTTTACTATTTATTTATCTATTTTTTAATTTTATTTTTTAACTTTACAATATTGTATTGGTTTTGCCATATATCAGCATGAATCCGTCACATGTATACTCATCTTCCCCATCTTGTTTACTATTTAATGCTAGTTTTTTTATTTATGTTGTCGAGTCTGCAGTGTTCCCTTGGTGTTCTGCAGTTCTGTGCTTTCAAGCTAGATGTGGAATATAGAAATCTTGTCTATTCTATTTTTGGAAACCATTTTTGTCCTTGAAAACTGTCATTTTTTTCAATCTCATCCTGTGTGGTTTGGGTAAAACTGATTTTAACCTGAAGACCTGGAAATATGCATATTATGTTAGCCTGGCCAATTAGCACAGTACATTCCTCTGGCTACAGTGATTGGTTCATAGATGAATGTGTGTGACACGTTCAGGGCTAATGAAATGAATGATACTTTACCTTAGGGAGGGCACCCTGGATAACATAATCTCATTTTTCCTTTAAAATATGAAGCTCAAATTATGTAAGTCTGAGCTACTTAAGCTGTCTTAAAACCAAGAGAGGAGAGTTTCCTGGATAATAGCGCTGATGATGTAGTGAATAGAAATAAGATAGAGAATAGGAAACTGTATCCTGGGGTATCATTTCAATGGTGAACAAATAATTCCTGAACTTTTCAATCATGTAAGCCAATAAACTGCCTTTCTTCAAGCTTTTGGATCTATTTTTCTGTCTTTTTGTAACAGATATAGCATCTCCCTAGGTACACCATGGGCTTCCCCGGTGGTGCTAGTGGTGAAGAACCCACCTGCCAATGCAGGAGACTCACGTTCAATCCTTGGGTCAGGAAAATCCGCTGGAGTAGAAAATGGCAACCCACTCCAGCATTCTTGCCTGGAGAGTTCCACAGACAGAGGAGCCTGGCAGGCTATAGTCCATGGGTTCACAAAGAGTCAGATACGAATGAAGCAAAATAGCATGTAAAGATAGTTCATACAACCAATTTCTAAAAGACTGAGTCCTCTTTCCTGGTTCAGCACTTCCCTGGAGAAGTATTTAGATGCCCGTTACTGTAGAACTTAGAATTCTACCTTCCATTCCATTTTTTGCCTCCTTGATTCTTAAAGATACTCCCTCATGTAAATTCTGCCTATACACCTAACATATTCTTTTCTTTTATTTTTTGTTGGTTTTCAGTTCAGTTCAGTTCAGTTCAGTCCTTCAGTCGTGTCTGACTCTTTGCGACCCCATGAATTGCGGCATGCCAGGCCTCCCTGTCCATCACCAACTCCCGGGGTTCACCCAAACTCATGTCCATTGAGTCGGTGATGCCATCCAGCCATCTTATCCTCTGTTGTCCCCTTCTCCTCCTGCCCCCAATCTCTCCCAGCATCAGAATCTTTCCAATGAGTCAACTCTTCGCATGAGGTG
>NW_011495084.1:6011104-6024621 GCF_000754665.1 Bison bison bison | reverse complement strand
AGTTTCAGCTTTAGCGTCAGTCCTTCCAAAGAACACCCAGGACTGATCTCCTTTAGAATGGACTGGTTGGATGTCCTTGCAGTCCAAGGGACTCTCAAGAGTCTTCTCCAACACCTTGGTTAGGGCTCATGAATTTTGAGCTGACTTGTCTCCTAGAAACAGAACTAAACATATTAGGGAATGGTGAGGCTTATTGTGAACTTCGTATTTTTAACTATGTCAACATTCCAGCCAGTCAGTTTCAGCTCCCAATTAAACATTATTTTTCTCAAAAGACAAAAACAATTTATTGTATCACTTACTTATGAAGTTTTCTACACCATCAAAATCCTTGGACTTCCAAAGGCTGGCTCCCTTTTGGTAGAAGATAATGAGTGGCAGAGAAGCAAAAAAAGAAAAAAAAGAAAAGAAAAGAAAAAACAAGCAAACATTAATATTTCAATAAGTTATCTTCTTTTATTAATGTTCTTGGATTCTGTTGAGTTAATTTACAACTGAAAATTTTTAATAATACACACACTTGAATATCTAGTGTTTAATCATAATAGTATGTATTTGAGAAGGTCAAGCTATGTGTTGATCTAAGAAGGTCAATCTATATGTCAACCCCCATGACTTCTTTTGCCAACACTCAACTGGTCAAAGGCTTCTTCCTTTGAGGATTAGTACATAAAAATTGTTAAGAAACAGGAAGAGAGTTAATGATTAGCTCCAATATAATGTACAAAAATTTTAAATAAGGACCACCAAGGAGATCAAGAAAGTGTTTATACCTCAAATATGCTCTTGAAGATCTAGGTTCCTAGAGATTGGGTAATGATCACTTTGGAAGGATGGGGATGATGGTGGCATGATATGACCTTGGAGGAAGTGGAATATCGGCCTTCTCCAAGCTGGCCCTCTTCTTTTTCTCTCTTTATTAGTTTGATAGGACTGCCATAACAAAGCACAGAATGGAGTGACTTAAACATTTATTTTCTCCTTATTCTGAAGGCTAGAAGTCTGAGATCAAGACATCTGTGTATACAGGGTTGGTTTCTCTTGAAGCCTCTCTCCTTAGCTTACAGATAGCCACTTTTCTATCTTTACATCATCTTTCATCTGTGAGTGTGCAAGTCTGTGTTCAGATTTGCTCTTACTAGGACTTTAGTCTCGGAGAAGGCAATGGCACCCCACTCTAGTACTCTTACCTGGAAAATCCCATGGATGGAGGAGCCTTGTAGGCTTCAGTCCATGGGGTAGTTAAGAGTCGGGCACGACTGAGCCACTTCACTTTCACTTTTCACTTTCATGCATTGGAGAAGGAAATGGCAACCCACTCCAGTGTTCTTGCCTGGAGAATCCCAGGGACAGAGGAGTCTAGTGGGCTGCTGTCTATGGGGTTGCACAGTGTCGGACACGACTGAAGTGACTTAGCAGCAGCAGCAGGACTTCTGTCATATTAGGATGGACCCTAAAGACCTTAATACTTAATTCCCTCAATTCTTAATTGAATTACCCCTTTTAAGACCTTTCTCCAAATCTGTTTATGTTCTGAGGTGCTGGGGGTTAGGACTTCCAATGTAAGAATATATTTTTTTTTGTGGAGGCGGGGGGAAGCACAATTCAGCCTGTAACACTCTCTTACTCTGCTTTTTAGCTTCATTTGTTATGATAAAAACTCCACACCTCAGTCTCTGTGGGGCTTTCCCATTATATTTTCTATTACTAGCTATAGAAATTTAAAAAGCTGACCAATGAATGGGCACTGCTTTCTTGAGACTTTCCTTTATTTCCAGCATTTTGCTGACTAATCAGTTCCCAAATTTCCCTACTGTCACTCTGCTGCTAAGTCACTTCAGTCGTGTCCAACTCTGTGCGACCCCATAGACGGCAGCCCACCAGGCTCTGCGGTCCCTGGGATTCTCCAGGCAAGAACACTGGAGTGAGTTGCCATTTCCTTCTCCAGTGCATGAAAGTGAAAAGTGAAAGTGAAGTCGTTCAGTCGTGTCTGACTCTTCTCGACCCCACGGACTGCAGCCCACCAGGCCCCTCCGTCCATGGGATTTTCCAGGCAAGAGCACTGGAGTGGATGCCATCGCCTTCTCCATACTGTCACTGTCGCTCTAGTTCCATAAATTTAGATTGGCATGTTCACGTTCATCTTGAAGCCTCATGTTAACCTTGCAAATGGATAAACTCACGATCCTTACATACTTTAGAGTTTTCTTTAAAATAAAATAAAAATAGATATTTACTCTTTGACTTCTAATGTGTAAATGGAAGAAATTGTTTAGTTATTTTTATTTAATCAATGTAGCTTCTTGAGTCAATAAAGCTACAATTTATAGAGCAAGTATAAAACCAAGTAAGGACTCAGTTGAATCTTTCTGGAGTAAACCTATTTGTTGAACATGTGCTCTACTAATCTTTCCATTTAACTGGTGGCTGCTGACGGGTTTGAATTTCCAGTGTTACCAGAGATAAATGGTCAACCAGTAGGTGAATTGCTGTCAAAATGCACTCATTCTTTGATGACAGATATCATCTTAATATTATGCTGCTGAATCCATTTCTCTTCCTGGAATTCACTAGGTACACATTAAGAAAAGACAATGAATGGGATGCTTACTATCCGTGAGTTAGAGGAAAATGTGTAAGAAAGTAAAACATACAAAAGAGTCTTTTTCATGGGGCAATTTGAGCAGGTCTTCACAAATAATAAGAAAATTATCTGATCATGAGTCAGTTAATAGTGTAGTGTTATAAATCAGACCATATTCTTTAGGATAAAAGAAATAATTGTATACAGTGATTAAAGTGCTCTCTGCAATACTCTAACTGTGCTCCTACCCCTTACTTCTGCCTTGTTGTACTCATGTTCTAATAAAAGCTGTAACAATATGTACTTTATAACCCCCTTGGAGGAGGAAATGGCAATCCACTCCAGTATTCTTGCTGGGAAAATCCCATGGACAAAGGAGCCTGGTGGGCTACAGTCCAAGGGGTTACAAAGGGTTGGATGTGAATGAGCACACTCACACTTTATAAATATTTTATATACATTATTTAATAAAATCTCCCTATAAGTATGGTATAGTACGTATTATTATTTTATTAATGTTAAAGGTGAAAAAAACTGATGCTTCAGGAGTTTAATAGCCTGGAAAAAGTCACATGCTAGTAAGTGAATTTGAAACCAGTCTGCTTGTCTTTAGCGCCTGAGCAATATTTGATGCCGTAGCATAGCTGTATTTAAAAATAAATTGGCTACTGTATAAGGCAATGGTTTCTAAATAAAATGACACCTTAATTACTTCCCAACGTTCCTGGTAACGTACCCCATTCCAAAATTGACAGCATCTTATTAAACACCCCATTGTAGTGTGGAACAGTTTTCTAGTGAGTATGCTTTGTGCTTTACTTTGCTTTAAACTGTTTCACTTGAATGAAGACCAATAGATGGCTTTAGAGAGAGAGAGAGCTATTTATTGACAAGATGTTGTGATGATTAAGGCTCCAAAATATTCTTACTATTTTTCCAGTTAAAAACTTCAAACAAGTTATATGCAATTCTGTAGAGGCCAATAAATATTCTGTTATCTTAAGATGTAATGCTTGAGAATCTTATAGTTCACATACAGTGCTCAAAGTATTGGTTGTTTATTAATAATGGAAAAAGGAAAAAAATCTTTATTTGGAAGCATATATAATGGATGTAGTAAAAGAGAACTGATAAAATTTTATAGACAGCTCATTGTTTGATAATCTCCCTGAAATAGTTTTAAAAATTAGGAAATTTTTTTTAATTTTAGGTAAACACATCAAAGTGAGAGCAACTATTAATTAACAAACTTAACAAAAGGCAAGTGTGTAGTCTCCTTGTTCAATGACCACCGCACTTACTGCATCCTATGTCCATTTTTAATACATCTTCAAGTATGGAAAATAACTTTTGTACTGATCACTGGTGACTGTTTTATGGTTCAGATAGCTGGTGCTCCAATATCAACTGCCCTTAAATTCCCTGTTAATAAAAACAAAAAACAAACTATTTTTTGCTTTATTCACTCAGAATCTATTTGTTAGCTGCTGTTGATTGCAGGAATCTCATAAGTCCTACTTCAAATATCATAATTCATTTTTCAACTTGGGCTAATCCCACATGTAACTTTGTTGAGGTTAGTTTTGGACAGTGAAAGGGGTAACATCTGGGCTAAGTTCCTCATTACACTAGCCACACAAGTAGGTGTCACTGCATCCTAGCCTGTGGAGTGCCTGCGCACATGCATGCCTAGTTAAGTTGGACTCCTTGTGACCCACGGACTGTAGGCCACCACTGCCTCTATCCATGGGATTTCCAGGCAAAAATACTCAAGTGGGTTGCCATTTCCTTCTCCAGGGGATCTTCCTGACCCAAGGATCAAACCCATGTCTCCTGCATTCACAATGGATTCTTTACCACTGGTGCCAGATGGGAAGCCCGTCTAGTACATGACTTACTTTTATCTAAAACAAATTTCCACAGATCCTTCAAGGACCTGCAGTCATTGGTTCTTTCTCATTGAAGTTCAGAGTTTTTGCTTTTGCTCTATCACTCTGTCACTGACTCATTTGCAACTGGTAACCTTCTTAATAATCTTCTGTGTGTGCTATACCCCTATTTCATCATCAAAAAGCTTCCAAACTCTGCAACTTTCAGCAGAAGACAACTTTCATTTTCTTTTTGAAAACTTTATGGAGTATCCAGTTGATGATCCAAGTTTCAGACAAATTAAGACTTGATCTCCACCTGGATATCCCATACAGGTTTCAAAATTCATTTTATCCTAAATGATCTGATGAGATGGTTGGATGGCATCACCAACTTAGTGGACATGAGTCTGAGCAAACTCTGGGAGATAGTGAAGGACAGGGAAGCCTGGCATGCTGCAGTTCATTGCACTGCAGACAGTTGGACATAACTTAGCGACTGAACAACAATTGAACAACCTCAAAATAGTTGCTCCCTTTTTATCTACTTTCAGCGAATGACTATATTATCTTTTACTCGATTAGACCAGAAGCCATTAACCAAAGTCCATGGACTTTCCTCTATACAATTTCTCAAAATCCGTTGATTACAGAATTCTATAGATTTCAATTAGAAGGTTAAATTCTTCTGCCATAATGCCCCAGATTTTGGTGTTTTCGACTTCCACTGGCAGAGAAGACAATGGCAACCCACTCCAGTATTCCTGCCTTGAGAATCCCATGGATAGAGGAGCCTGGTAGGCTGCAGTCCGTGGGGTCGCTAAGAGACGGACACGACTGAGCGATTTCATTTTCACTTTCCACTTTCATGCATTGGAGGAGGAAATGGCAACCCACTCCAGTGTTCTTGCCTGGAGAATCCCAGGGACTGAGGAGCCTGGTGGGCTGCCATCTATGGGGTCGCACAGAGTTTGACATGACTGAAGAGACTTAGCAGCAGCAGCAGCAGACTTCCACTGGACTGCTGTAGTAACCAGCTACATTCTTCTGGCTAACAACTGTGATTCATATATTCTTGGCTCTTTAAGCTTGGCTTTGGTATTTGCTTCTGGCCTAATTATTTCTTCAGAGTTTTAAATTAAATTCCCAAGTAGCCTCAAGGATTTGTTCAGTCCTTTGACTTTCATGTTGTCTGAATGTTTCCTTTTTTCTCTCATTCTTGGTCTGAAGAAAATCCCTTCAGAATCTTAAAATTCATCACTCAGTGACAGACTCTGATATTAAAATCCATATCCTATTTATTCACATAATACTACTGCAAACTTCTTGCCTTTACATAACCTAATTATAGCTAAAGACTAGGTTCTTTATATTATGCTTTCTTCTATGGCTGCTGCTGCTGCTGCTGCTAAGTCGCTTCAGTCGTGTGCGACTAAAGTTTCATATTGTTGATCACTCTGGAGAGCATCAATCCTGACAATTTCCTCACTAAGGCTTCAGATAAACATTATCTTATATGAAGACTTCCCTGAACCACCCTAATTAGATCTTGTCCCTTCTTCTGGGTTCTCACGATAGGAAAGCTTTGGTGAATAAGAAAAAAGGGATTTTTGTCCTCAGAAGTTTGTATTATTGTGGGATTATATTAATTAAGGGAAAGATAATTTTTCTAAGTAACAAATTCCAAATTTCACAGTTCAATAAAGATAATTGAGTTTTCACTTATGATAAATCCAAACAGGTATTACTGTATAGCTTGTGTTGGAGTCCACGAAGTGGTATAGAAACTTAGTTTTCCTATGTTGAAAGAAAATGCACCAGAAAAAGTTAAACTGGCAAGGAAGAGACTGAATAGTGGTCTGTGGCAGTAAAGGTCAAGACTATTATAACAGGAAGGAGAGATTGGATTCAAGGTGACTGAAACAAAAGGTGGGAGCCTAGGTCAGCTAGTGGAGAGGTATTGGACTGCAAACATTCTAAAGTAAATGCTGTAAGAAAAGGGAGGTCAGATGCCTGTAGTCAAGAAGAAACATGTTTAAATAAGTTTAGTCAAGCTGAACTTCCCTGGTGGTACAGTGGATAAGAATCTGCCTGTCAATGCAGGGGACATGGGTTCAATCCCTGGTCCATGAAGATTCCACATGTCATGGAGCAGCTAAGCCTGTGCACCACAGCTACTAAACCTGCTCTCTAGAACCCATAAACCACAACTACTGAGCCCATGCGCTACAACTACTGAAGCCCATGCACTGCAATGAAGAGTAGTCCCTGCTTGCAGCAACTAGAGAAAGCCCATGTGTAGCAACGAAAGCCCAGCACAACCAAAAATAAAAATAAATAAATAAAAATTTAAAAAATCTTTTAAAAAGTTCCCGGTCAAGCTAAGGGAAAACATTAAGATAATCTTGGTCACTTCCTGGGTTTTACATCATCTTCACATACCTTTGAAGGTTTCATTGTTTTTCTGTATGAAATAGGTGTGAGGGGATGGCCATGAATAGTGACCTAGGAAGTCCATGGTCTAGTCCTGAAAGTGGCACATTCCACTGTCACTATTATTGCCCTGACTAAAACTCAGACACAAGACCACATTTAACTGCAAATGGAGCTCACAAAAACGTGGGTTTTTGTAGATCCAAAATGAACATGCAACTAGTTTGACAAAGAGTAATCTTTCCTGGTGTCTCAGATGGTAAAGAATCTGCCTGCAATGAAGGAGACCCAGGTTCAATCCTTGGGTTGGGAACATCCCCCAGAAAATGGCAGCCCACTCCAGTATCCTTGTCTGCAGAATACCATGGACGGAGGACCTGGGCAGGCTACAGTCCGTGGGATCGCAGAGCTGGAAATGACCATGCAACACAACACAACACCACCACCAACAAACTAGCCCATGCTATAGGATGGAAGTTGAAAATGCAATTATACAATTAAATTACATGATTACCTTATAGAAATTCATCATGTTGCTTTATTTCAAGACCTTTAAGGACCATGCTTGTATCTCTTCCATTTTTGGCTTCTTAGATCTAAGAAAATGTCACACACATAAAAACTATTGTACCCAGTAAATATTTCTTAAATGAATCACTGTTGGCTAAGGGTGATATTTTTAGATAACTGAGAAAATTGCTGCCTTTAATCACACTCCACTGTATGACTTATATTCCCCCAAATCTTTAAAGTTTGTATTGCTTGTATAAATTTTAGTTGACAAAAGTGACAGAATATGCAATCTCCTTACTTTAGAATGATTTGTACCTACTTTTTAGATAGAAAAATAAATCATTTTATATATAGCTCTATTTGTGGCTCTTTATTTATAGCGCTTTATTTATAGCTCATCAAAATTACTTTTTAAATTATAATTGTTTAAATTTTATTTTTAAATAATATTATTTTCCTTCTATTGTTCACTAAAATAATGGCAGTTAATTAATGAACTATATATATATTCTTCAGTTTGTTTTCTTAGGCAAGTACACCCATATTGATCCATGATCCTACTCTCTGAGTTTCTTAAACAACATTTGTTATTTTTTCTGCATATGAATCATTAGAAAACATCTTTAGTGAAAGCTAGAACTAAATAGAGTTATCATCAGGATTCATAGGCAAAGAAAAAAGCCAAATATAAGACCCATGATATGCTTAAATGATTAGGATATTTGGAGGGGGTAAATTTGGTCATTATTTCATGCTTTCTATGTGATATGATCAAACCTAACTGAGATTCAAATTTCAATAGTACTGAATCAAGATTGCTGGGAGAAATATGAATAACCTCAGATATGCAGATGACACCACCCTTATGGCAGAAAGTGAAGAGGAACTAAAAAATCTCTTGATGAAAATGAAAGAGGAGAGTGAAAATGTTGGCTTAAAGCTCAACACTCAGAAAACTAAGATCATGGCATCTGGTCTCATCACTTCATGGCAAATAGATGGGGAAACAGTGGAAACAGTGACAGACTTTATTTTTTGGGGCTCCAAAATCACTGCAGATGGTGATTGCAGCCGTAAAATTAAAGGACGCTTGCTCCTTGGAAGGAAAGTTATGACCAACCTAGATAGCATATTTAAAAGCAGAGATATTAATTTGCCAGCAAATGTCCATCTAGTCAAGGCTATGGTTTTTCCTGTGGTCATGTATGGATGTGAGAGTTGGACTGTGAAGAAAGCTGAGCGCCGAAGAATTGTTGCTTTTGAACTGTGGTGTTGGAGAATTACTCTTGAAAGTCCCTTGGACTGCAAGGAGATCCAACCAGTCCATTCTAAAGGAGATCAGTCCTGGGTGTTTATTGGAAGGACTGATGCTGAAGCTGAAACTCCAATACTTTGGCCACCTCATGCGAAGAGTTGACTCATTGGAAAAGACTCTGATGCTGGGAGGGATTGGAGGGCAGGAGGAGAAGGGGACAACAGAGGATGAGATGGCTGGATGGCATCACCGACTTGATGGACATGAGTTTGAGTAAACTCCGGGAGTTGGTGATGGACAGTTTGGCCTGGCATGCTGTGATTCATGGGGTCACAAAGAGTTGGACATGACTGAGTGACTGAACTGAACTGAACTGACTGATATTCACTACTAATGTTGGTATTATTTTAAACTTTTTCTAATTGATCATTTAACATAGTAAATATTAAAAAGTATTTTAATTTTACTGATGAAGACAACTGAAGCACAGAAAATTTATATGCATAAGCACCAAGTATTTCATTAGAAAAATTAAAATTTAAAGCTCTCAATATTTTGACAATTGCACTGCATATTGAACCACTACATCATAAATAAAACATTTTAAGTCTTATGACAATTCATTTTCAAGTTTGTACTTGTACACAATTTTTGGAATTGGCTTTATAGGGCTTGCTTTTTTGTTTTAATTTGTTTTTGTTTTGACTTAATTGCATATCTTGTATGGGCAGTTCATTGACAAGCTAGAAATAATTCTAGATAATTAGTTGGAATCTAACACTTCTGTTCTCTCCTCCTTGTCACATAAGTTAAAGAATAGTTATATTCCAGTAACATCTTTCAGTTATTGTGCTCGAAAGTTTATTTTATCCTTTTTTTGAACATCCTAATCAGAATTTCATAATCCCACGCAGAATAAGTCAAGCGGTTTCCATTTTATAGAAGGAAGAATGGAAGCACAGAGGGATTCAGAAACTTGATTTAGATAGTATAGCTACTATGCACAATTCATTCTCCAGGATGGCGGGAACAACCTGTCTAGTCCCAGATGCTCTTCTTGCACTGACACTGACATTCTTCCCACTGAGCTGCAAGTGTCCATGCTCACTCCCCAAGCTGGGCAGGCCCTTGACTAGATTGGAATTAAAGCTATGTGACTTCTGAAGTTAGGTTATAAAAGCGACCATGCTGTGAGGCAGCTCAAGCCTTGTAAAAAGGCCTCCTGTGGACATTATGGCCCCCAGCTAGCATCAATCAACAGACATGTGAAGTGAAGAAGCATTTGAGAGGACTCCATTCTCAGCTACAATCTGAGAGCAACTGTGTAAGAAATTCTCAAAGAGAATTCCATCAACCCCCAGAACTAGAGTGATAGTATTACAAGAACTGCTGTTGTTTTAAGTCATTGAGCATCAGGATGATAGGTTCTGTTGCAATGGTAAGTGAAAAAGCTAGTGATTGTAGCTGAGACGATAAAAGTCTGATTATCTGTCCTCACTCATTGTGCTCACTGGGTAGCACACCAAAATCTGCATAGAGAGTCATGTAAAAGGTGAAAATTAAGTACTGTAACTATGTATGGCGATGGGTTTTAACTAGACAGATCATGGTGATCATTCTGCAATTTATAAACAAATAGTGAGTTATTACATTTGTACACCGAAAACTAATGTTGTATGTTAATTATATCTCATTTAAAACAGAGGAAAACTCACTTACCTAAAAGGAAGCTTTGTTATGCTTTCCAGCATAAAATTTTCAACAAAAAGTGATATAAATAATTGTTGTTGTGAGTGATGTAAAGAGCTGGATGTTTTTTCTCTGTTCTTATAGTGACAATTGATGACCTTGGGCAAATCAAATAACTTCTTTTTAGCATTAAAATCAAATATTATGGCACACCTCTAAATACCCCCTCAGGAAAGACCCTTATAAGAAAACTAACTGAAAGCTACTTTGCTTTACTTCTGAACTATTCAGATTTTGAAGCAACTTTAGAGGGACCACAGTGGCTCAGAGAAAAATCCTTCATTTTTATGTCCCAGTTGCTTGCTAATAAGCAAGAAAAAACAAAGTATAGTTAGAGGGTTATAGAGATTTAATAAAATCCTTATGAGTTTATGATTTATATCTTTATTCTAATTGCTTCAATCTGTTATTAATTCAACCTTAAAAGTCGCACTCTGTAATGGTATAAATATCTACTGTTTGCTAATAAAAAATGTCTCAAGTGTAATTTTCACATTTACTACACTTGTTACATTTTAAAATTATTAAGACTAAACCATGTTTGGTTACAATTTTAAACAAAAGGAAAAGAAAATAGTTCAGGAAGAGAATAAATTCAAGGTTTAATAACAAGTTTGAGTGGCCACTGAAGACCTAAAGATATGCAGAAGATGTATTCTATATTATGTTGGACCCTTAGATCTGTTTCAATAAGAGGCTTCCTTTCAACACTTAACAAAATAGACAACAAACATGATTCCGTATACCGGTTTGCATTTCTGTCACAGGAAGATATGCCTGGTGACCTCCGTGAATGAAAGACACAAAATATTCTTTTACCAAGTGGAATCTCAGCTTAAAGATATTCAATGGCTTTCTATTTTAACTATTAATAGGATAAATTCTAAATTCCTTAGCCTGGCACACAAATCCTGAGCTGGGTCTCTGTCTTCTGGAACCTCATCTTCCTCTGCTCTCAGCTTTGCTCACTATCCACTACGCACATTAGATCCTTGTTCTTGTGCTTTGAACAGACCACCGTTCCCTTCACTTAGGCCACAGATTTTGTAGTTCCCTCTACTTTTTTAGTTTCTCAAGTCTTAATACAAATGATGTTTATTCAGAGAGGCTTTGTTTGGTGCAGTCTCCAAAATAGCATGTCCTGATTTCTCTATGTCATTACTCTTGCAAGGAAAGAAAAACTTTTCCTCTGCCTTTTTAGGTTAAGTCACTGGGACCTGCAAATTAAACTGAGAGAAGACAAGCCAACAGCTTATGCATGATTTTAAACAGAGAGTGCTAACTTGTAGAGAAGCAACTAGACAAAAGAAAAGGTATTTGGGCTTCCAGAGCCAATAAACTGTTGGAAAGTGACTAGGAAATATATGGAGGGAACTAATGGAAGATAAGTGTTATTTTAGAAATATTTGCTTATGCAGAATCATCTTGTCATCAATTCTTTGTCTCCAATGATGAGTGCTCTCTTCTCTTGATACAGGAAGGGCACCTTTTTCATGGGAAATTTATGTCCTGCTTTTAGGCAGGGAGGGGAAAGATGGAGAGATTTGCCTATATCTGCTGTTTCTCAACTGCTTTTAGCTCAAAATAATCAATATGCCAAAGTGGCATATTTTGGGGTGGCATATCTTGGTTCCCCTTCTGCTGGTTTGTCCTCTTCTTATTACTTAGTTAACTTGTACTGATTCTTTAATTTTGTCATTATTTCATTATGAGACTTCTCTGGAATCAGTGCAAACTCCACACAGGCAAAGAACTTCGCAGTGTCAGTTTTCTTTTTTTTCTTTCATTCCTGTATTCACAGTTCCTAGAACAACACAGGGGCTCACTGGAGTGGTTTATGTACCTCTTCATTCTTTACTCCTGTCTCTCTCACCAATATGATTTTCCCTTGATTCTTTCAGGCACTCTTGCTTTCTTTCTCTGTCTTTTATGCAAAGATAAAGATGTTGAAGGCAATGGCACCCCACTCCAGTACTCTTGCCTGGAAAATTCCATGGATGGAGGAGCATTTTAGGCTCCAGCCCATGGGGTCGCTAAGAGTCGGGCTCAACTCAGCGACTTCACTTTCACTTTTCACTTCTATGCATTGGAGAAGGAAATGGCAACCCACTCCAGTATTCTTGCCTGGAGAATCCCAGGGACAGAGGAGCCTAGTGGGCTGCCGTCTATGGGGTCATACAGAGTCAGACACTACTGAAGCGACTTAGCAGCAGCAGCAGCAAAGATGTTGAAAGAAGACTGCTATAGGCAGTAATTTTCATAGGATCCAATTTTTGACAGAAAAAATTGGAAATCAGGTAATTCAGAGGTAAGTTAATATAATAATTAAGACTGCAGGTTCTGGAGCGCTAATTCTTTGAGTTCTGACTTCATCATTTACTAGAGGCACATCTTGGGCAGCCTCTTTAAACTGTTTGAAGCTTTGCTTTTGTATTTCTAAAGTGAGGCTGATGATAGTTTCTGCTTCATGGAGTGGCTATAATGATCAAATCAATCAATGTATTATTTCTAAGAGTAAAGCTGTTAAAAGATTTTCTGGAAGTAAATAAGCTTTAGTTTCATTTTCCTTTTGGATAAATTAGTATCAATAGTAATCCAGAGGGGTACAAATGATGTGGATGGGCAATTTACCTAAATTGAAGAGAAATTTAGCAACTAAACTGCTAAAAAAATAACAATAACTTATACTTAGGTATCATGTATCCGGAGAAGGCAATGGCAACCCACTCCAGTACTCTGGCCTGGAAAATCCCATGAACGGATAAGCCTGGTAGGCTGCAGTCCGTGGGGTCGCTGAGTCCGGCACGACTGAGCGATTTCACTTGCACTTTTCACTTTCATGCATTGGAGAAGGAAATGGCAACCCACTCCAGTGTTCTTGCCTGGAGAATCCCAGGGATGGGGGAGCCTGGTGGGCTGCCATCTATGGGGTCGCAGAGAGTCGGACACGACTGAAGCGACTTAGCAGCAGTAGCAGCAGCAGCAGGTGTCATGTATGATATTAAAGGAGATCAGCCCTGGGATTTCTTTGGAAGGACTGATGCTAAAGCTGAAACTCCAGTACTTTGGCCACCTCATGCGAAGAGTTGACTCATTGGAAGAGACTCTGATGCTG
>NW_011495084.1:5994587-6011004 GCF_000754665.1 Bison bison bison | reverse complement strand
AAAGGAGATCAGCCCTGGGATTTCTTTGGAAGGACTGATGCTAAAGCTGAAACTCCAGTACTTTGGCCACCTGATGCGAAGAGTTGACTCATTGGAAGAGACTCTGATGCTGGGAGGGATTGGGGGCAGGAGGAGAAGGGGACGACAGAGGATGAGATGGCTGGATGGCATCACTGACTTGATGGACATGAGTTTGAGTGAACTCCGGGAGTTGGTGATGGACAGGGAGGCCTGGCGTGCTGCAATTCATGGGGTCGCAAAGAGTCAGACATGACTGAGAGACTGAACTGAACTGAACTGATGATATTGTTTCTGGTATTACTGCTCTGACAGCCTATGTATATTACCTTATTTAACGCTCATATCAATGCTCTGAAAAAGCCTTTAATATTGTCTCATTTTAACACTGTGGGATCAGAGACATAGATCATACAGTTATGAAGTGACAGAGTGAGTATTTGAACCTTGGCAGGTTGATGTCTAACGTTCTTGCTCTTAACCTCATTTTTCATAGAACTGTTTCAAGTAAACAAACAAATAAACATACACAAAACGTCCCTTCAATCAGCATAGATCACAGAAATATTATATAACTTATTTACTTATTTTGTTTATATTTATTCAATATTTTATACATGAAGATTTCTGATTTGTATTCAGTGAAAACATGTTTAATGTGTTTCCTCCCTTGTATTACAGGGGTATCATTTAACAAGTATATATAGGTTAATAGTCATTTATAAAGATAAAAATATTAAAATTTAATGTTACTTTTTCAAGAAATAGAAAATACAAAATCATAGAAAACTTTAAAAGTCATGGGAATTTTTAGTAATTATTTATTAGATGGGCTACTTATTAGATGGGCTTCCCTTGTGACTCAGTGGTAAAGAATGTGCCTGCCAATGCAGGAGACATGGGTTCAATCCCTGGTTTGGGTTGATCCCTTGGAGAAGGAAATGACAACCCACTCCAGTATTCTTGCCTGGGCAATCTCATGAAGAGAAGGAACCTAATGGCCTACAGACCATGGGGATGCAAAAGAGTCAGACATGACTTAGCGACTAAACAATAACTTGTTAGATACATAATATTTCATATTAACGTGTTCTCAGATTGAGATAGGTTTAGGTGGAATTTAGAATATCAAAATTATAAGCGCTGTGCCTTACATATAATAGGTATTCTTAATATTAAATTTTTTGGAAAATTTCCTTTCTAGTGTAGTCCCTCTTTACATCTACTTCTTTAGAATAAGACCATCTCCTTTTATTTGCCAATTTTCTTTTTTTTTAATAAATTTTATTTTATTTTTAAACTTTACAATATTGTATTAGTTTTGCCAAATATCGAAATGAATCCGCCACAGGTATACGTGTGTTCCCCATCCTAAACCCTCCTCTCTCCTCCCTCCTCCCTCCCCATACCATCCCTCTGGGCCGTCCCAGTGCACCAGCCCCAAGCATCCAGTATTGTGCATTGAACCTGGACTGGCGACTTGTTTCATACATGATATTATACATGTTTCAATGCCATTCTCCCAAATCTTCCCACCCTCTCCCTCCCCCACAGAGTCCATAAGACTGATCTATACATCATTGTCTCTTTTGCTGTCTCATACACAAGGTTATTTGCCAATTTTCATTAAATTAAGATTGTAAAACTAACTAAAATAAAGTGAAAGTCACTCAGTTGTGTCCGACTTTGAGACCACATGGACTCTACAGTCCATGGAATTCTCCAGGCCAGAATACTGAAGTGGGTAGCCATTCCGTTTTCCAGGGGATCTTCCCAGCCCAGAGATCGAATCCAGGTCTCCCACATTGCAGGCAGATTCTTTACCAGCTGAGCCACCAGGGAAGCCCAACTAAAATAAAAGTAGGCATATATAACTTGCTTATAAAATGACTGTCTAGATTTTATAAAGGCTATACTTAACAAGTAAGAATGTTATTAAATTTTATAACTTAATGTGAAATAACCTGGTGGGCTAGATGCACTTGAAGAATTTTATCGCTGTGTCATAGAGATAGTTTTCAATTATCCAATTATCTCAATAAAAGGAAGATACCAATGGCTATCTATCATCTATCTATCATCTATCCATTTATCATCTACTTTTCATCTCTGTGAGGCAGCAATACTCTTCATTATGTAATGTTTCTGTTATGCCTGCTGATACTTGTTGAGTCATCTGATTCCTCAATGATGTTCACTCTTCCACCAGCCTGCAGCATACTCTGTCATTATCTGCTTCTCCGTAACAATTCCCAAACTTAGTGACTTACAGTAACAACTTGGTCCATGTTTCTATAGTCAGAAATTGAGCAGGGAACAGTGGAAATTACCCATCTTATTGCATGATGTTGGGCCGTCAGGTGGGCTGCCTCAAACAAATTGAGGTTTATTGATTGATTGAATTCAGGCTGATGCCAGACGTCTGGAGATTCAGTTGTCGAGAATAACTGGATTCTTCAGGTCTCCCCCATATGACTTCTCCACATACCTAGGTTGTGCTTTCCAATAAAATGGTGGTCTCAAGAGTCCTAAGAGGGTGTGCTGTATGAGGACTAAACCAATGTGTTGGTGCCTATCAAGTGTCATTCTGATGTTCCATTGCCCAAAGCAAGATGCACAGCTGATTCTAGAGTCAGCTAGAATGGGAGGAGATGATATAAGGGTGTGAATATTGAAAAGTGTGGGCTTGTGGCAGCAACTGATGTAACTGTTTACCTCAGTCCAACTTTTGATATCTAATAATTCATAGTTCTTCCACCTGCAAAGAACACTTTGCTCCTCCCAAGATCCTCAATATTGTATTTCCTTATGCTATCAGATTTAGATAGGTTCTTGTCATCTGAATTAGGTTCAAGTGCAAATAAGGATCCTTAGACACAGTTCTTTGGATGCAGCCGCTCAGGTATGACTCCTAATTCAGATTATCTATGAATTAAAAAGGGAAGTTTTCTGCCTATACATACTTGTTATTTAATGATGAGATAGTAATAGGAAAACTCAAGCACATATTGATATTAAAAAAGTATAGCACATAGCAATCACTTAGACAGCAAGGAAATCAAGCCAGTCAATTCTAAAGGAAATCAACCTTGAATATTCATTGGAAGGGCTGATGCTGAAGCTGAAGTTCCAATACTTTGGCCACCTGATGCAAAGACACGACCCACTGGAAAAGACCCTGATGCTGGGAAAGATTGAAGGCAGGAGGAGAAGCGGGCAACAGAAGATGAGATGGTTGGATAGCATCATTGACTCAATGAGCATGAGTTTGAGCAAACTCTGGGAGACAGTGAAGGACAGGGAAAGCCAGTGTGCTGCAGTCCATGGGGTTGCAAAGAGACGGACATGACTGAGCGACTGAACTGAACTGAACTGCACTGAGTCTGTCTTTGTTTTCTATAAGAAATGCCATCCTTATGTAAACTTTTGCCTGCTTTCAAGAGTCAAGGCCAATATTGGATTTATTTTATTTTATTTTTTTCTGTTACAGCAGCAACTACTCTTCAGGTATTTCTCTTACAGTTATCTGTTGGTACATAACATACCATCCCAAACTAAAAACAAGAAACAATTTGTTCATAATTCTGTGGGTCAGAATTTCAGGCAAGGAAAGTGAAGATAGCTGGTATTAGTTCCATAATATCCCTAGCCTAAACTGTTGTAGTTTGAATGGCTAGAGCTGAATAAAGTAGGTTGACTAGGACCGTATATCTGGGGTCTTGGATCTGGATATCCATTCCATTTCTTGATTCTTATCCACTGGCTTTTCCATGTGGCAAGCTTGAGTTTTCTCATAGATTGTGATCTCTGAGATGCAATAGCTACCATTCCAAGAGGACAAACTGCCTGTGCAAGCACTTATCAAGCTTCTGCTTGCCTCACACCCACTAATGTTCCACTGGTATGCAAATTACATGGCCAGAGAGTCAGCAGTGAAGAGGAACACGGGAGTGTAAATAACACTAAGTGCAGTTTATTAGAAAACACCAATGTAATAGTTGACTCCACCTAGATGGGAAACCATTGAAAACTTCACTGAATTATCTTGTAGATGAAGAACATGTTCTTAACTTACTTTGTGTACCAAAAGTTTAGTTGCTAACTGGACTCAAATAGTGCTCAATTAATATATGTTGAATGAGATGGATGACAAAATCTTTATATGTTAGTATTTCTGAGACATGAATTACAAATTCAATCTTGAAAGATATTATGTGGAAAAAAAAAAAGGATTCTGTGGTCAAACTCTATGGTAGATTGGTTACAGTATTATTCTCCATACTCCAATTTTCTCTTTGTACACATCCTTTGTAGTATAACTCATGAGGTGTTTTTATCAAAAGGTGGAATCTAGTTCTCTACCCTTTACATTTGTGCTGCACCTGTGGCTTGCTGTGGCCCAGAGGATACAGTGAAAGTGATGTTTGTCTTTTTTAAGTGTAGGTTCAGGAGGTTGGCATGCTTCCCTTCTCTCTTTTGTACTCTGCTTCTGGTGGGAGAATGAGCTCAGGCTAGCCTGCTGGAGGGCAAAAGACTATGTGAAGCAGAGCCAGGATGCTCCAGCTAAGGACAGTAGACTATCCAGGCCCTACCTAACCTGCTTACTAATGAGAGAAGCAAGAGCGAATCCAGAGATCAGTGGAGCCTGGTCCAATCAGCAGAGCTGCTCAAAAATCATAGATTAAAAATTTGGGGATGGCTTGTTATACATCAAGGTTATGACCAACGTAGATAGCATATTGAAAAGCAGAGACATTACTTTGCCAACAAAGGTCCGTCTAGTCAAGGCTATAGTTTTTCCAGTGGTCTTGTATGGATATGAGAGTTGGACTGTGAAGAAAGCTGAGCGCTGAAGAATTGATGCTTTTGAACTGTGGTGTTGGAGAAGACTCTTGAGAGTCCCTTGGACTGCAAGGAGATCCAACCAGTCCATTCTGAAGGAGATCAGCCCTGGGATTTCTTTGGAAGGAATGATGCTAAATAATAATGATGCTAAATAATCTGAAACTCCAGAACTTTGGCCACCTCATGCGAAGAGTTGACCCATTGGAAAAGACTCTGATGCTGGGACGGATTGGGGGCAGGAGATAAGGGGATGACAGAGGATGAGATGGCTGGATGGCATCAGTGACTCGATGGATGTGAGTCTGAGTGAACTCCAGGAGTTGCTGATGGACAGGGAGGCCTGGCGTGCTGCAATTCATGGGGTCGAAAAGAGTCGGACACGACTGAGCGACTGAACTGAACTGAACTGTACTGTTATACATCAAGAAAAAACTGATACAAATATCCTAAGAATTTATAGGATAAGAAATTTATAGGATATAAGAAATATCCATGGCATATTGGGTATTATATCATAAGTATATTGGGCACCGTACTATAAGAAAATAAACTATGGAACGAAAGCAACTGAAAGTGTAACATTCTGTATGCATGCACATGTGCTAAGTCACTCAATCATGTTAGACTCTTTGCAACCCTATGGACTGTAGCCCACCAGGCTCCTTGTTCCATGGGGATTCTCCAGTCAAAAACACTGGAGTGGGTTACCATGCTCTCCTTCAGGGGATTTTCCTGACCCAGGGATCGAATCCCCATCTCCTGTGCCTCCTGCACTGCAGTTGGATTCTTTACCGCTGAGCCACAGGAGAAGCCCCAACATTCTGTATATTTCCCTCAAGTTATTTGGCTACAGAACTTCAACAATCTCTCCTTTGTTTTTGTTTTACTATATTAACCACTACACCTCTGCTTTAATAGTGTATAATGCACACTTGGGAAACTTGTGTAGAATTCAAAGTTATAACAACATTCAATGGATAATTGACCAGAAATACAAAGTAGTGATGCTTTTATTGTTTCTATTGTCTTTAAAATAATTATTTAATTTGACTGAATTTTGGTTCAGGTTTATTATGTATTTTTTTTTAAGTCCTTATTTTTTTTTCCTTTTCTTTCCTTGCTACAATGTCCTTAGTTCTCACAGTTTCAATATTAAAAAATTTAAAAGGTCATTTTATGCCAGATATTTGTGAGAACTAATAATTTACACTGAGTTGAGTACATGTCTGATAAAAATGTTCAATGGTAGATGACTTATGGGTCAATATTAAATTATTCGTATAAGTAGTTCTCAAAATGCTCCACACAACTGAGATAAGAAACCAGGCAAATGGAATAGAAAATAATACTTTAGATATCAGTTGAGTGTTACAAAACAGACTTTAATTTTCCTGTCATGCAAAAAAATCTCTGCTCGCTGCTCCTAGTATAAAAGCTTGTGCCTAGAATGCATACAATATTTCCTAAGATGAAATCTTGTCTGATTTTATTATGATTTCTAGGGTAAAAATGTGAATATAAGTGTTGCTTTTAAATTAAAAAAAATGTGAAGATATTAATATGCAGTTGAATTTTACATGAGAATTTATAAGTGGGTTTATTCTTAAAGGTTCTCTGTAAAATTGTCATCTCTGACATCTATATCGGAAGCTATTTGGTTTTACGTAGATTTGTGAGTTAAGATATCCTGATTTTTGCAAGCTTGTTCAGTTGTAAAATTTGATTTTGGATAAAAAATTGTGTCTAAATTATTTTAACAGTATAAAGTTAAATGTAAACAAACAGTTATGAAAGAGAATTTAAACCTCTTAGTAGAGGTTTATTACTCTTAATAGAATAATAATATTTGATCATCATCATTAACTTCTATTTACTTAAGTTTTATAAGTATTAATGCTTGTTACTCTAGCTTGTACCAATACAGCCTGTAATTATTTTGCTGATTAAAGGAAAACATATTAAATTAGAGAACATTTGAGGGAAGTGGGCAATTATATTAATACATGACACTGAAACCAACGTTTAATGATTAGTGAATTGATAGTCATTTCAACTGAAAAATAATGATAGATTCCAAATCTACGTGTTTATTCCTTTTAAAATAGTGATCCAATTTTATTTAAAACACTTCCATAAATCAATAGTTTCTTAATTTTAAGCATGCATAGATAAAGATAATAAATATATGAAAGCCTTTCACATAATTGCTATTTAATTTTCTATCTTATGACAAGCAATTTACTTGATCCATAATAGACATCTTTGTAAATACCAAATAATGGCAGAAATAAAGCATAGAAATTATACCTGATGATATTTACATAAAATAATGCAATTCATTCTTAATAGATAAACATCATACACACATCTTTTTGTATTATAATTTAACATTCTTAAGGCTCTAACAATGAAATCATCTCTAACCTCTTAAATCTAAGTTTTCCTAATTTATTCTTAAATATAATTAGAAATATGCTCAAGTATTTCATGTAAGATGTCTATACAGGACTACTTACAAAAATCAGTAAATACAGTACTATGTACAAAAATCAGTAAAATGAAATACTAGAAATAACAAAAGTCAGATTAATTTTGATATATTCAGAGAATGGAATGATGTAGATCCCTAAAACTAAAGTTTTCAAATAATATTTAATGGTATAGGGAAATTCTGATAGTACATTCTTAACAGAAAAAAGAAGATAATAAAACAATATACATAGTGCAAGTTTTTAAATAGAAATTGAATAACATCATAGAGTGGATAGTAGATATTCAAACCCTGCATGTTTAACAGTGGTTATTCCTGGATGATGCATTATAAATTTTTTTCAATTTTGTATTTATCCCGTTTTGTCCTTCAAAAACATTTATAGTCATAACAATTACAAAGTTATTTTTAAAGATGAGTAGGAAATCAAGGCCCTATATTAAAATTATAAATGATAGTCTTTCATTAGTTTTGGGGTATATGGCAAATACATTGTATTAGTTTTTTCTAATCACTTGATAATATTAAACAAATTTTCTACACAGTAATCTCTTAAAGAAAAAACCTTGTGTTTTCCAATTTATGTTCTTCAATTAAATAGACTATTGTCCCATATTTTAGACCATTATGGCTTAATTAATTTTTTTATTCATTTGTTAACTTAAAGACATTTTTTTTTAAATTAATTTTATTTTATTTTTAAACTTCACATAATTGTATTAGTTTTGCCAAATGCTACGTGACTTAGTTCCAGGTGCTATGAACACAACATTATAGGCAAAAATCTCTGTCTTTATTGACCTTACAGTCATGTGACAGAATAAAAAGATATGTAATTCTTGCCCACCTCTCTTTAGGTTTACCAATGTGGATTCATAAAAGGATTAAGTTTTTTCATTTATGATAAAGTTATTATTATAAATACGTATGATGCTGCTACATGGAACACAGCAGAGTATATCAAAAGGCTAGGAGTTACCACAAATCCATCGTAGCAGATTACAGCATGTATTTGAATGCTATCATCTATCAATCTTTAAAAGGTGTTTACTATTGTATAAATTCTGTCCAAAATTTGATTCCTATCTTTACTTCAGTTATTTATCCATAAAATAGAAGCAATGATAGTATTTATCTCATAGGACTGTAGTGAGGATTAAATAAGTCAACTCATGTAAAGTGCTTAGAATGGTGGCTAGCAAGTATTAAATGAAAATTAGTTGTTGGGAAAAAAATAGTTGACTACTATTGTATTGACTATTGTATTGACTACTATTGACCTCTAACTTCTTTCTTAACCATGAAATGCTTTTAGCCTGAGTTTTCTTTTCAATATCCTTGTCATGCATTACTGTAAGACCAAAATGTTATTTGTTAGGAACACTATAATAGCTTCCTAACAACTGATGGTCAGGCCAAAAACATTTCTTTGTGGCTTACAAAAAGTCAGATTTTGTGAGTGTAGCTACATAGTTATATTCTCTATGAATTACTATAAGTCCCGGAAGTGCTTAGATGATTTGTTATATATTTCTGACTTTGCATGTGTTGAGAAATAGACAGTATATGAGATATCATGTGTTAGATGAATGATAAATTGCATAGAGATTGTACTGTAAAAATGAGTTTTGTGTTGATTTAGGTTTTATTTTCACATTGTTATTCCTTTAGTAATATATAAAATTAATAAACTTGTGATATTATGAAAAATTATTGATGAGTCAAATTATTAGTGAATTTAACCCTGTGGCATTAATTGCTACATATACACCAACAAAGAAAAAGTTGGCTTAAAGCTCAATATTCAGAAAACTAAGATCATGGCATCTAGTCCCATCAATTCATGGGAAATAGATGGGGAAACAGTGGAGACAGTGTCAGAGTTTATTTTTATAGGCTCCAAAATCACTGCAGATGGTGACTGTAGCTATGAAATTAAAAGATGCTTACTCCTTGGAAGAAAAGTTATGACCAACCTAGATAGCATATTGAAAAGCAGAGACATTACTTTGCCAACAAAGGTCTGTCTAGACAAGGCTGTGGTTTTTCCTGTGGTCATGTATGGATGTGAGAGTTGGACTGTGAAGAAAGCTGAGTGCTGAAGAATTGATGCTTTTGAACTGTGGTGTTGGAGAAGACTCTTGGGAGTCCCTTGGACTGCAAGGAGATCCAACCAGCCCATTCTGAAGGAGATCAGCCCTGGGTGTTCTTTGGAAGGACTGATGCTAAAGCTGAAACTCTAGTACTTTGGCTGCCTCATGGGAAGAGTTGACTCATTGGAAAAGTCTGATTCTGGGAGGAATTGGGGGCAGGAGGAGAAGGGGACGACAGAGGATGAGATGGCTGGATGGCATCACTGACACGATGGATGTGAGTCTTGAGTGAACTCTGGGAGTTGGTGATGGACAGGGAGGCCTGCCGTGCTGTGATTCATGGGGTCGCAAAGAGTCGGACATGACTGAGTGACTGAACTGAACTGAACACCAACAACTTTATTTGCAATCAATGTCTCTTTCCTCTCCTAAGAGCCAACATTTTTTGTTTGTAAATCTGTTTTGGAAATTCCATCAAGCCCATCAGTTACCTCAAAATTAAATACACTGGCATTCTACAAATCTGTTATTTTCTATGTAATTAAATACCATAAACTCACCTACTATCACAAGCCAGAAGCTTTAAAATCATGGCAGACTCATTCATCCTTGTAATTCTTCTCATGCAGCTGCCTAAATAATAACTGAAGTCTTTATTTCCTTCACCCTCCTCTGTTACTTTATTTTATCTGCCTTGTGCTCCTCTTTCCTGGACTTTTATCAGCCTAGGATTGGTTTTTACTTCCAGTTCTACTCTTCTCAAAATTTCTTAATGACTCCCCATTATCTACAAAATTAAATTTAAATTGTGTGGCATAGCATTCAGGATGATTTAGGATTAAGGACCTCTTTTCTTATCCTATTTTATGTCTTGACTCTACAAATGTTCTGTTTATACTTCAAGAATACGAGACAGCAAAAGAGACACTGATGTATAGAACAGTCTTATGGACTCTGTGGGAGAGGGAGAGGGTGGGAAGATTTGGGAGAATGGCATTGAAACATGAAAAATATCATGTATGAAATGAGATGCCAGTCCAGGTTCGATGCACGATACTGGATGCTTGGGGCTAGAGCACTGGGACGACCCAGAGGGATGATATGGGGAGGGAGGAGGGAGGAGGGTTCAGGATGGGGAACACATGTATACCTGTGGTGGATTCATTTTGATATTTGGCAAAACTAATACAATATTGTAAAGTTTAAAAATAAAATAAAATTAAAAAAAATAATTTCAATTTAAAAAGTCAAAAAAGAAAAAGAATACTAGTTTTTGATTATCACATATGCCACACAAACCCTGGTCTTTTTTTTTTTTTTTAATCATTGCTCTTAAAGTTCTTCCTGCCAGGGAAGGCTTTTTCCTTATTTCATGAGTAAATTACTATTCATTTATCAAAACTGAATTCAGATATTTTCTATTCCACTAAGTTGACTCTTCATTGTACCTTGTCTGTCCCCCACAACGCCACCCTCATTATTTATCACTAAATTTTGTAAATGGCATCTCCTATAAATATATTCCCACTCTGGACTTAGGAAAAGGAACTGCATGTTTCTACTCATGTATCAGCTGAGTGCATATTCTAGTCCTTGAAAAAGTTATCCACAAGTTAATGATGGTCAGCTTTTCCAAAGTGAGTTAGGATAGATGTTCAGTTCAGTTCAGTTCAGTCTCTCAGTCATGTCCGATCCTGCGACCCCATGGACTGCAGCACGCAAAGCTTCCCTGTCCATCATCAACTCCCAGAGCCTATTCAAACTCACGTCCATTGCATCAGTAATGCCATCCAACCATCTCATCCTCTGTCGTGCCCTTCTCCTCCTGACTTCAATCTTGCCCAGCATCAGGGTCTTTTCAAATGAGTCAGTTCTTCGTATCAGGTGGCCAAAGTATTGGAGTTTCAGCTTCAACATCAGTCCTCCCAGTGAATATTCAGGACTGATTTCCTTTAGGATTGACTGGTTGGATCTCCTTGCAGCCCAAGGGACTCTCAAGAGTCTTCTTCAACACCACAGTTCAAAAGCATCAAATCTTTGGCACTCAGCTTTCTTTATAGTCCAACTCTCACATCCATACATGACTACTAGAAAAACCAAGGCTTTGACTAGATGACCTTTGTTGGCAAAGTAATGTCTCTGCTTTTTAACATGCTGTCTAGGTTGGTCATAATTTTTCTTCCAAGGAGCAAGCGTCTTTTAATTTCATGGCTGCAGCCACCATCTGCAGTGATTTTGGAACGCCCCAAAATAAAGTCTCTCACTGTTTCCATTGTTCCCCAACTATTTGCCATGACGTGATGGGACTGGATGCCATGATCTTAGTTTTCTGATGTTGAGCTTTAAGGCAATTTTTTCACTCTCCTTTTTCACTTTCATCAAGAGGGTCTTTAGTTCCTCTTCATTTTCTGCCATAAAATGTGTCTTCTGCATATCTGAGGTTATTGGTATTTCTCCCGGCAATCTTGATTCCAGCTTGTGCTTCTTCCAGCCCAGCATTTCGCATCATGTATTCTGTATATATGTTTAATAAGCAGGATGACAATATACAGCCTTGACATGCTCCTTTCCTGATTTAGAACCAGTCTGTTGTTCCATGTCAAGTTCTAACTGCTGCTTCCTGACCTGCATACAAATTTCTCAAGGGGCAGGTCAAGTGGTCTGGTATTCCCATCTCTTAAAGAATTTTCCACAGTTTGTTGTGATCTACACAGTCAAAAGTTTTGGTGTAGTCAAGAAAGCAGAAGTAGATGTTTTTCTGAAATTCTCTTGCTTTTTCGATGATCCAATGGATATTGGCAATTTGATCTCTGGTTCCTTTACCTTTTCTGAGTCCAGCTTGAACATCTGGAAGTTCACGATTCACATATTCCTGAAGCCTGGCTTGGAGAATTTTGAGCATTACTTTGTTAGCATGTGCTGCTGCTGCTAAGTCACTTCAGCCATGTCTGACTCGGTACAACCCCATAGATGGCAGCCCACCAGGCTCCCCCGTCCCTGGGATTCTCCAGGCAAGAACACTGGAGTGGGTTGTCATTTCCTTCTCCAAGTCATGAAAGTGAAAATTGAAAGTGAATTCTCTCAGTCGTGTCTGACTCTTAGTGACCCCATGGACTGCAGCCCACCAGGCTCCTCTGTCCATGGGAGTTTCCAGGTGAGAGTACTGGAGTGAGTCACCAGTGCTGTCTCCTGTTACAAGTGAGATGAGTGCAACTGTGTGGTAGTTTTAACACTCTTTGGCAGTGCCTTTCTTTTGGATTGGAATGAAAACTGAAGTGTTCCAGTCCTGTGGTCATCTCTGAGTTTTCCAGATTTGCTGTCATATTGAGTACAGCACTATCACAGCATCATATTTTAGGATTTGAAATAGCTCAACTGGAATGCCATCACCTCCACTAGCTTTGTTCATAGTGATGCTTCCTAAGGCTCACTTGACTTCGTGTTCCAGGATGTCTAGCTCTAGGTGAGTGATCACACCATCGTGATTATCTGGGTTATGAAGATCTTTTTTGTATGGTTGTTCTGTGTATTCTTGCCACCTCTTCTTAATATCTCCTGCTTCTGTTAGGGCCATACCATTTCTGCCCTTTATTATGCTCATCTTGCATGAAATGTTCTCTTGATATCTCTAATTTTCTTGAAGACATCTCTAGTCTTTCCCATTCTATTGTTTTCCTCTATTTCTTTGCAGTAATCACTGAGGAAGGCTTTCTTATCTCTACTTGTATTCTTTGGAACTCTGCATTCAAACAGGTATATATTGCCTTTTCTCCTTTGCCTTTCCCTTCTCTTCTTTTCTCAGGTATTTGTAAGCCCTCCTCAGACAACCATTTTGCCATTTTGCATTTCTTTTTCTTGGAGATGGTCTTGATTACTGCCTCCTGTACAATGTCATGAACCTCTATCCATAGTTCTTCAGGCACTCTGTCTACCAGATCTAGTCCCTTGAATTATTTGTCACTTCTGCTGTATAATTATAAGGGATTTGATTTAGGTTATACCTGAATGGTCTAGTGGTTTTCCCTACTTTCTTCAATTTAAGTCTGAATCTGGCAATAAAGAGTTCATGATCTGAGCCACAGTCAACTCTCAGTCTTGTTTTTGCTGACTGTATAGAGCTTCTCCATCTTGGCTGCAAATAATATAATCAATCTTATTTGATGTCCATGAGTAGAGTCTTCTCTCGTGTGTTTGAAGAGGGTGTTTGCTATGACCAGTGTGTTCTCTCAGCAAACCTCTGTTAGCCTTTGCTCTGCTCGTTTTATACACGGCCACATTTGCCTGTTACCCCAGGTAGTTTCTGACTTCCTGCTTTAGCTTTCCAGTCCCCTATAATGAAGAGGACATCTTTTTTGCGTATTAGATAAGATCTCTAAATAATTTCTTGTATATACTCTGGCAGAACACCAATAAGACTTACCTTGAGGAAGCTCTTTTGACATTGTTCTTTCTTTCTGGTAAATTGCACACCAGTTTCACAACCACTATGAAGACTACAATGGCAGACTGTGGAAAAATAGTAAAGGGAGACAGTTAGTTTCACATATGCCCATAAATATATACATTCACACTAAAATTTGCTTTGGAACTCTTTCATGAAAAAACAAATTTCTCTAGAAAATATGGAGATTCAGGATTTTGATGGGCTTATGTCTTTCATGGTTCTCTATATGACTTTCTGATTCTTGTAACATTTGTTGGGGTTGGTAATGCTGTAAGATTTGCCAGACCTGACTCAGGTTAAGTTTGCTGCACGGGGGCAAAAGTCAGCTTTTAGCAATGCAGCTAAATCAGCTCAAAGCCCATGATCAACCTAGTTCTCTTGGGAATTGTTGCTTCTCCCTTGATAGACTTGTTGTCCACTCTAATTAAAAAAGCTCTGAATTCTGTTCTTTTATCAGGAAATCTTGATTGTAGAAAAGGGGAGAAGTACTTTGGAAATAAAAATCAATAATTTTGAATTTTAGAAATTATAGGTAGTAATTTATAAAGCTGAAAGGTGACATAAAAATGTTACTTATGTTGATGAGTGTAATGAAATGGAAGGAGTGATGTGTATAGATTTATTGAATGAACAATCACACATTAATCATGAAGAATTATAACTAAACTAAATTGTCAGTAAGCTGTTGTAGTTTTGATGGATATATTTAAATTAAGAATTTTCTTCCATGAAGTTGTTTATAGCTCTACTTTTTCATCTCATGTCAAAATGGCTTTTTATCAGGATATCACTTTAGTGCACCAATCATGTTTTTTATTTAAAAAGAAAAACAGCTTTTACTCACATTCTAATTATATATATATATAAAATAATAATTGCTGAAAATTAGATTGACACCCTCTAGAATCAACAAAGCCATTGCAAATTACTTATCCAAAATGTAAGTGTAGAACACTTTTTGTCAAATAGTCTCATTGTTTAGATTTCTTCCTTATAAAGAACTTTACATTCTGAAGTATTTCAGGATTGCTGAGAAATAAATTGGTTAATTTTGAAGCATTTTTCAAAAATTATTTATTGATTAAGTAGACTCCTTGTTAAATGCATGAAAGTAGCTCATTGACAAATTGCATCTTTGCAATTACCCATTTTGTCTTTTGAAAGATTAGGTATTCAAAAAAGTTTTTATTCAGCAAAATAAAAATGATAGAGTATCATTTTTGTACTCCATTTATTTACAAAAATTTTACCTGAGTATGGCTAATAAATACATTATCTTTTTTAAGTTTGTGAAAGATCATCATCATTATCACGAGCAACAACATCTAAAATCAAATCCTATGATGAATATCGATTCTGAGATAAGATATATAGTTCATCACTTATTTAGTTCACGTTTCTCTTTGTATTTAGTATAACTATGGTATCCATTGTTCATAAACTCAATTATTTGAAATCATTCAATAGGCATACTCTGTAACATACTCCATCTCTAATTTCATAAGTGTCTCTGACAAGGATGATAAAACAATATTTCTTTTACTACTAAAATGCCAAGAAGAATCAACCAATCATCCTGTGCAATTTATAATATTATTGGAATGCAATGGATCAATATTAATTAGTAATAATTAAAATGACTTCATTAAGTTATTTTAATATGAAATAATCTCTCTTTATATGATCTGTCAATTCCTTTGATATTTCAGTTCATTATATCCTCATTCACTTGCATCATAATTTGTCTACTTTCATACAATTTAATTCATGGATAATCACATTAGTAACAGCTTACCCACTATCCTTTTTTTTTTTTTCATTTTAACTTTTTAATATTATCAACATTTAAGGCAACAACAAAACATTTCCCACTCTGATCAAATAAAAAGAAATAGCCATTTAGGATATACATATATCTGATATCTCTCCATAATAATATCCCAAGGGTTTCCTTGCCTCAATATTCTATAAAGATCATAAGTAAATATCTGAGGAAGCCAATATGGCTTAAGCCATAAAATGGACTGTTAGTTATTCAGTTAATAAGCATATACACTGAATTTAACCAAGGACATACTGTAAGATTTTGATGTTAATTTTGAATTTCTGTCTTAACAATCTACTAGGGTAAAAAAGCAACTTTCCTCTTCTAGTTTCCTCCTTTAGGGGTTTCAGTTCAGTTCAGTCTCTCAGTCAAGTCCGACTCTTTGCGACCCCATGGACTGCAGCATGCCAGGCCTCCCTGTCCATCACGAACTCCCAGAGTTCACCCAAACTCATGTCCATTGTGTCGATGATACCATCCAACCATCTCATCCTGTCTTCCCCTTTTCCTCCTGGCCTCAATCTTTCCCAGCATTAGGGTCTTTGCAAATGAGTCAGCTCTTTGTATCAGGTGGCCAAAGTATTGGAGTTTCAGCTTCAGCATCAGTCCTTCCAATGAACATCCAGGACTAATCTCCTTTAGGATGGACTGGTTGGATCTCCTTGCAGTCCAAGGGACTCTCAAGAGTCTTCTCCAACACC
>NW_011495084.1:5985834-5994243 GCF_000754665.1 Bison bison bison | reverse complement strand
CCATAAGGGTGGTGTCATCTGCATATCTGAGGTGATTGATATTTCTCCCAGCAATCTTGATTCCAGCTTGTGCTTCTTCCAGCTCAGCATTTCTCATGATATACCCTGCATGTAAGTTAAATAAGCAGGGTGGCAATATACAGCCTTGATGTACTCCTTTTCTTATCTGGAACCAGTCTGTTGTTCCATGTCCAGTTCTAACTGTTGCTTCCTGACCTGCATACAGGTTTCTCAAGAGGCAGGTCAGGTGGTCGGGTATTTCCATCTCTTTCAGAATTTTCCACAGTTTATTGTGATCCACACAGTCAAAGGCTTTTGCATAGTTTAACTTATACCAGTGCTTCTGTAATGACCAGAAATAGCATTTTGAGTCGATTTTCCCTCTGCTTGGTCCTTTCTGTTCATCTTCTTATCCAATTCCCTTATGTTGAGGTTTATTTCTTTTGTATTTCATTACTGAGGTTGTCCTCTGTAATTTATCTCAAGGCTATCATCTTTTCATAGAAAGATGTAAAGACATTCCATTGTAAAATTCTTATTAGGCTTTTCTTCCTCCTTCTTTTTCATACCCCAAAATGCTTTGGCCATTATAATTTGTGGTCTGATGACAGTCTCCCTTCTGCCACTCACCTGCTTGAGGCAGAATGGTGAATTGTGAAAGCAGACTCATAATAGATCTCATACCAAAGTTTGCTAACACACTGTGTGTGTTGCCCTGGGCTAACTTAACAAAGTATCACACAATGAATTGCTTCAACAACAGACATTTATTTTCTCATAGTACTCTGAATTTAGCCTGATTCACTTTTATATATAATAATATGACTATGAATTAATTCAAGTTTCTTGAGGAGTGGAGAAATATAGAAGAAATTCTCAATTCAGGCTGGAAATGGATGATTTCCTTCATTTGGAAGAAATAAGAATATCATGCCACTTCTTATATTTATGTCATTAAACATGTCCTAGTTTTCTTATAGTCAATATTCCTGTCATTTCCATGTATGTATATTCTAACTAAAACTCTGACTAGTATGTTTGCTCATTTCTCAGTTTCCTTCAGGGATTTACTCATATAAATAATACCTAAATGACACTTCCTCAGGGGTGCACTTTCCAGGATTGCTTGCCTGTTCCACATACTAGGTCCTTTTAATTTCTGTATCCTAGCTTTAGATTCATTAGGGATGTTAACTTTACTTAAGATTAAAGTAAATTTTTTGGTGTAGAGAAAGAAGATTCTAATCACAGGAATATTTTTAAAAAGTCCTTTTTAATCCAGTGTATTTCCTATGAGGAAATTATTATTTTACCGAGATGTCAGCCTATTACTTATTCTATATCTCACATTTCAGGTTTAAAATTCTGCACCAGTTTAACCTTCTCTCATTGGGATTGTTCTTCCCATTATGCAGTTTTCATTATATTTTCCACTAGTGAAAAAAGCAATGACCCAAGCAATGCATGTGTCTAAGACACATAATTTCAGAGAGCAACTAGTACATCATTGATTTTTCCCTCCCAAATGTGCTATAAAAGAAAGAAGAGGATGTGGAGTTTCAGTATAAAATAAGAACATGTTCCAGCAGTATGAAACAATTTAATCTCAGATTCCTACTGAACATAGTTTATTCATTCTGAAACAAAAAGATGAGTGGCATAAGACTAGGCCTCTTTCACAGAAGGTATTAGCATTTACGTTTGATATTTCCAGTCACCCATTGGAACAAACCTGCTTTCTAGGTCATTATTAAATGTGAAAGAACTAATGTAACCAATGAATAGAGCTTTGGGGTGACTGAAAGTAAAAACTTACATTTTAACCCAACTAACTACATTGGAGTATGGCAACATTGTGTGGTTTTCTTGAAGATTGTTCTATATATGAAACTGTCTTCATTTAATTTATTTACTTTTGAATATAGTTGGTTTACAAGGTTGATTTTATTTTAAAAAATGAAGAAACTCATTAGTCAATTGAAATTCACTAACTTTCATTTTCTGTCCTAAATTCTACATTCAATACAAAATTTGAATGGAGTGGAAAGGGTGGAGCAGGTTGTTCTATCAAGGCTATGGAAGTGGATGATATATGAACTTTAGTTGGGAGTGGAGTTAAAATATACAATTCTAATTTAGAGAAAATTTTCATTGATGACTTACAGGGGCTTTTTATGGATTATACATCTATCTTTTCCTCCAAATTAAGATGAAAATTGCAATTAAAATGCAAAATAGCTTTGGTAAAAATTTGCTGAAATATTCAATGCATTCACTTTCCATAGTAATTGATTTCCATCTAAATTCTAACAGAATTTTCTTGCCTTCAATTTTATTTCAAAATGTTATTTCCTTCAAGTAATGCACACATCTTACATAAAAATAAAAGCTAGTCATGGAGATGGACTCCAAAAAAGTCATGCATAACTGAACTTGATTTTAGTCCTTTCTGCTTTTTAATGAGATGAAAGAGGTGGTGACTGCATGATACAGTCAATGGAAGAAATAAAAATATTTTTACTGCTCTGTTCTTCTCATATAATCTATTCATCTGAAGGAGATTATAGTCTGCACCCAACATTTTAAGCCAGTGTGGGATGCTAAGGGTTGACACCGGGTGTAGATGGCCCATAGTTTAATAGAACACATTAGTGAGCCTTTGGATCTGAAGGCAGGCTTCCATTTAGGTTTAAGAGATTGGGAGATAAACTTCTCCTTTAAGTAAGTGAGATAATCAAGTGGTGCACCTGGAGCAGGGCTGGTCAATAAGACAGACCTAGAAAAACAGCCAGATATACAATAGAAAAGAAAGACTGCTGAGCCAATAGGGTAAACAGCTAGAACTCTTGCAAAGGTAAGCTAACAGGAAATCCCTCCTGGTCAAGTGACCAGAGTATTAATAGAAAATTTTTAAAAAGTAACATTTTTATGGAAAATGTCAAACATATACAAAATATAAAGAATAGTTTAAGGATCTCCCTGGACCCAGCTTCAGTACTTATCAATCAGTAGCCAGTATTGCTTCCTCTGCACTACTACAAAATTTCTTTCCACATTCCTCCTGGAATCAAATTCCATTCATCACATAATTTAATGCATACATATTTTAGTTCCAAAATATAATGTTTTTTCAAAATTCTCTATTATGTTAATATTCACCAAAGTGAAAAGTAAATCCTCAAAATCATTGAATATCCAATGGTGTTCATATTTTCCCAATTGTTTCATAATTTTACCTTTTAATAGTTTAAAACTGAGTATATGTCCCAGGTTGAGGCGACATGAGTGTGTCTCTGTTCCTTGTAATTAAAACTACTGAAAAAAGCAGTGATATTCTAGCTCAGTCTAGCAATGGACAAAAATAGGTTTGTCACACGAGTGTATGTTCCTCGGTTCTTTGTCTCATCACAACAAAGATTTGAAGCAACGGACATTAAAGCCCTCGGCACGTCGCAGCTCTCGGATCTTGGACAAACCGTGTTATAGCTCTTAGGCAAATCAATGTTACAGCTCTATTTTATTTAGAAGATAGCAGGAGAATCCATCCTCGAAGCTTGAGGGCATGCCAACCCAAAGACTTGAAGAGAAGAGAGTGGAGGAGCGTGCAGGGGAGGGAGAGAGAGAGAGAGGGAGAGATAAAGAGCGCACGCATGCGGGAGAGAAAGAGAGAGAGAAAGCGCTTTGGCTCCTTCTTTTATATGTTTTTTCCTCCACCTGGGCCTGCCCTATGCAAATTGGGCTTAGCCAGGAGTGCTGTTTGTTCTACCTGAAGTCTTCACTCTGGTCCTCGGACCTTCCTTTGACCTTCCTTTGTTCTATTTTTGCGGGCTTTTCCCTTCCTTGTCTTTTTAGCCACTGCCATTTTGGACTCCTTTTCCCTATTCTACCTACCTAACAGGTTGAAGCACAGAAAGGATCTGTAGAAATTAAGTGACAAGAGGAAAAGAGGAACCCAGACAGGCTCACAATGAACAGAACCACTGTTCTATGAAAAGCCTTTTACATATTATCTTATTAAGGTTTTATAGCAGACTTTCAGTAATTTTAAAAAGCATAATTTCTTTTAGTGATAAGAAAATTAAGACAGAATGTTAAGCAACTACTTCAGTATTAAATAACTCAGATTTAGAAGGTCCATTTGACTAATAGATTCTGCTTTTTCTACTGTAAAAATCTGCCTCTGAAAGAAGAGACTTCTTTCTCTCTAGGCTTGATTTTACTGTGAGCACAAAAAAAAAAAAAAAAAAGGACATATTTAGTTTTGGCTGCATGGAAAAGCCAGGAGAAAAATGTGAATGAAAGTTGTTTACTCTAGTCAGAGAACACATGTGAAAAAGTCAACAAGAAAGACCATGGCTGGGGATGTTTTAAAAGAATAAATAGATCTATTATTTGCCATGAAACAAAGCAAAACAAAGCAAAATTCCTCTTCACCTCCTTTACCCTCCTCCACTTTTGTCTCTTTTTACTACTTTCTATCAGGGTAAAACAAACAAACAAAAGAAAAACAAACAAACAAACAAAAAAACTCAAAAACTCAGATGGGCATCCTGTGATCATCATATTTTTATTATTTTTTCCTTTTGTGCTCTCTTCAACCCACTAAATTTGGGCTTCTGTCCATGCAACACAAGTGAAATTGTTCCTGTCAAGGTCGCCAATAGTGCAGCTGCAAATTCACTGGTTTTTCCTTTGTCCTCATTGATTGACCTATTATTTAACCACTCTTGCCTTCTTTGAAGTCTTGTCCTCTGAGTTTTAAAGACAACACAGTCGTGTTGGTTGCTCCTTATTATTTTATTTTAATGAAACTTCCTTTTCTTCCCTAACTCTAGTGCCCCAGGGCTCAGTTTGTGGATAATTCCTCTGGCTAAATTTTCTTCCTCAATGATCCCAGTCAGTGTTAAGCTTTAGTTATCATCTTTAAGCAAATGAGTTCTAAATTCATAAGCCTTTCCTTGACAACTTCTCTGAGTTCCTGAATTGTATATTTAATGATATACAGTGGGTTTAAAACATAGAGATTAATTTTTCTCTCATCCATATTCAAGATTAACTCTCAGTAACCTATGTTCTTTGATACCATGCTGCTTCACCATCCTTGGTAAACAGACTAAGATGGTTACTCCTGGTCCACTTTCTGACAGAAGAACAAGAACTATGAAAAAGAAATTGGCTTGCCTTTCAGCATGCTTTATGATGTTACACAAACCCCTTCTATGTTCCATTGTTCAGAACTTAGACTGTTTTCCTTCCTAGGTAGCCACATGTTCAGTTAAAAATCAACTAGCTCTGCTAGTAAGGATGAAGGAAAGAATGGATACAAGAGAATAACAGTATTTGCCATAATATGGAACACAGGTCTCAGTGCTACCCTCTAAAACTTTCTCATCCTGTCTTCTGCATCATTCACATAGTTGCTCAAAGCCAAGAACCATCACTCCTCACCTGAACTATCATTGTTGCTGCTGCTTAGTTACTCAGTTGTGTCTGACTCTTTGACCTCGTGCACTGTAGTCTGCCAGGCTCCTCTGTCCATGGCATTCGCTCTAGGCAAGAACCCTGGAGTGGATTGCCATTTCCTTCTCCAGGGGGTCTACCTGACCCAGGGATCGAATCCATATCTCCTGCACTGCAGGCGGACTCTTTACCACTGAGCCACCTGGGAAGCCATGGATTATCACCATTGCCCTCTAATTAGTCTCCATGACTGTATATTCCCAGTTAATTCTAAACAAAGTAATTGAAGTTGTCTTATGAAAATGTAAAATGGATATTGTTTTATTAGGTCTGAGTTTTTCTAACGGCTTCCACTGCACTTATAATAAAAACCAATCTCTACCATTTTTCTAGATTTCACATATATGTGTTAATATACAAGATTCCTTTTTCAGAATTACTTCACTCTGTATAACACTCTCTAGGTCCATCCACATCTCTACAAATGACCAAATTTCATCCCCTTTTATAACTGAGCAATATTCCATTATATATATGTACCACATCTTCTTTATCCATTCCTCTGTTGTGATTGGTGCATATACATTATTGATACTGTGTATAAAATAGGTAACTCATGAGAACGTACTGCATAGCACAGGGAACTCTACCTAATGCAGTACTGTGACCTGAATGGGAAGGAAGTCCAAAAGAGGGGAGGGGTGTGTGTTTGTATATATATATATATATATTTCCCCCCCCCACAAGTGATATATACATATATATGGCTAATTTATTTTGCTTTACAATAGAAATGAACACAATATTGTAAGGCAACTACACTCCAATAAAAATTAATTTAAAATAATAACAGCCAATCTCCTCACACAGATTAGCACCTGAAGGATCTGGATGCTCCCAACCATTAGATCTCATCTAGTGATTTTCTCAACTGTGCACAGTGGGCCCCAGTCACTCCATGTTTTTGTCAGCTTCATGAACTCACAAAGTGCATTTCCACTTGCCTAGAATGTTCACTGTACTTATCCTCACACATATCTCACCTTCAATGTCAATTTCTCAGCAAAATCTTCCCTAATCGATTCATCCCAAGCTGGCCACAATTCAATCTCTCTCATGGACTTGTGTTTGACTTTCTTCAAAGCATGTTTCACTGGCTTATATGTTTACTTGCTTATTATCTGCCTCCACAGTCCTCTCCTTGAATATACGCTTCTTAGTGCAAGGATCTTGACTGTTTCCCACTAGCTATAGTCCTTGTGCCAAGAAGAGTACTTCTTTCACTCTAGGCAGGCCCTTTGCTGTTGCAGAGGGAACTGAAATATTACTTGTGTGGCTATACTGTGGTGGGTAAGAAGTGGCTAGAGATGAGTCTCATAGAAGTTAGAGTCTTCAGAAAATTATGAGCCATAGAAGAGTTTGTGCTTTGTCCTAAAAGCAATTGACAGTCATTAAAATGTTTAAGTCAGGGCAATAACATTTTTCCAACTTTAATTTTAGACTTTTAGAAACATCAGTAGTTTAAGTATAAATGTTATACAGTGGATGTTAATGGTTATAGCAGTAATTAAAATAATGACTATAATGGTAGTAGTAGCTATAAACATGCACTTGTAGCAAACACTAGTACTAATAAAACTAATTATTTTGTAATGTAACTTTATGCAACAAGCTCTGGCACATGCACTTTATATATATTATCTCTGGTACTTAGTAGCCATAATCAGTTCAGTTCAGTCACTCAGTCATATCCGACTCTTTGCGATCCCATGGACTGCAGCAGGCCAGGCCTCCCTGTCCATCACCAACTCCCGGAGTTTACTCAAACTCATGTCCATTGAGTCAGTGATGCCATCCAACCATATCATCCTCTGTCGTCCCCTTTTCCTCCCACCTTCAATCTTTCCCAGCATCAGGTCTTTTCGAATGATTCAGCTCTTCACATCAGGTGGCCAAAGTATTGGAGTTTCAGCTTTAGCATCAGTCCAATGATATTCAGGACTGATTTCTTTTGGGATGGACTGGTTGGATCTCATTGCAGTCCAAGGGACTCTCTAAAGTCTTCTCCAACACCACAGTTCAAAACCATCAATTCTTCTGTGCTGAGCTTTCTTTATAGTCCAACTCTCACATCCATACATGACTACTGGAAAAACCATAGCCTGGACTAGATGGATCTTTGTTGGCAAATGTCTGTGCTTTTTAATATGCTGTCTAGGTTGGTCATAACTTTGTTGGCAAATGTCTGTGCTTTTTAATATGCTGTCTAGGTTGGTCATAACTTTCCTTCCAAGGAGTAAGCGTCTTTTAATTTCATGGCTGCAATCACCATCTGCAGTGATTTTGGAACCCAGAAAAATAAAGGCTGCCACTATTTCCACTGTTTCTCCATCTATTTGCCATGAAGTGATGGGACTGGATGCCATGATCTTTGTTTTCTTTTTTTTTCTAATTTTATTTTATTTTTAAACTTTACATAATTGTATTAGTTTTGCCAAATATCAAAATGAATCCGCCACAGGTATACATGTGTTCCCCATCCCGAACCCTCCTCCCTCCTCCCTCCCCATACCGTCCCTCTGGGCCGTCCCAGTGCACCAGCCCCAAGCATCCAGCATCATGCATCGAACCTGGACTGGGAACTCATTTCCTACATGATGTTTTACATGTTTCATTGCCATTCTCCCAAATCTTCCCACCCTCTCCCTCTCCCACAGAGTCCAGAAGACTGTTCTATACATCAGTGTCTCTTTTGCTGTCTCGTACACTGGGTTATTGTGACCATCTTTCTAAATTCCATATATATGCGTTAGTATACTGTATTTATGTTTTTCCTTCTGGCTTACTTCACTCTGTATAATAGGCTCCAGTTTCATCCACCTCATTAGAACTGATTCAAATGTATTCTTTTTAATGGCTGAGTAATACTGCATTGTGTATATGTACCAC
>NW_011495084.1:5982942-5985734 GCF_000754665.1 Bison bison bison | reverse complement strand
TCTTATCCATTCATCTGCTGATGGACATCTAGGTTGCTTCCATGTCTTGGCTATTATAAACAGTGCTGCGATGAACATTGGGGTACATGTGTCTCTTTCCCTTCTGGTTTTCTCAGTGTGTATGCCCAGCAGTGGGGTTGCTGGATCATAAGGCAGTTCTATTTCCAGTTTTAAGGAATCTCCACACTGTTCTCCATAGTGGCTGTACTAGTTTGCATTCCCACCAACAGTGTAAGAGGGTTCCCTTTTCTCCACACCCTCTCCAGCATTTATTATTTGTAGACTTTTGGATCACAGCCATTCTGACTGGTGTGAAATGGTACCTCATAGTGGTTTTGATTTGCATTTCTCTGATAATGAGTGATGTTGAGCATCTTTTCATGTGTTTGTTATCCATCTGTATGTCTTCTTTGGAGAAATGTCTATTTAGTTCTTTGGCCCATTTTTTGATTGGGTCGTTTATTTTTCTGGAGTTGAGCTGTAGGAGTTGCTTGTATATTTTTGAGATTAGTTGTTTGTCGGTTGCTTCATTTGCCATTATTTTCTCCCATTCTGAAGGCTGTCTTTTCACCTTGCTAATAGTTTCCTTTGATGTGCAGAAGCTTTTAAGGTTAATTAGGTCCCATTTGTTTATTTTTGCTTTTATTTCCAATATTCTTGGAGGTGGGTCATAGAGGATCCTGCTGTGATGTAGATCTTTGTTTTCTGAATGGTGAGCTTTAAGCCAACATTTTCACTCTCCTCTTTCACTTTCATCAAGAGGCTTTTTAGTTCTTCTTCACTTTCTCCCATAAGGGTGGTATCATCTGCATATCTGAGGTTATTGATATTTCTCCTGGCAATCTTGATTCCAGCTGGTGCTTCATCCAGCCTAGCATTTCGCATGATATACTCTGCATGTAAGTTAAATAAGCAGGGTGGCAATATACAGCCTTGATGTACTCCTTTTCCTATTTGGAACCAGTCTGTTGTTCCATGTCCACTTCTAACTGTTACTTCCTGACCTGCATATAGGTTTCTCAAGAGGCAGGTCAGGTGGTCTGGTATTCCCATCTCTTTCAGAATTTTCCATAGTTTATTGTGATCCACACAGTCAAAGGCTTTGGCATGGTCAATAAAGCAGAAATAGATGCTTTTCTGGAACTCTCTTTCCTTTTTGATGATCCAGAGGATGTTGGAAATTTGATCTCTGTAGTTAATTCCAATCTTTTATATGTAGAGCTTTCTCTCAGGGGAAAAGGCATTTTTTATGAGCTTTTATTGTATTCAATTGTTCAATCGTCACAACCTATGAAGTAGGCACTCTATAGCTCTCATCTTACAGACAAGAAATCCAGTAACTGGTCTTGCAAAGACAAACACACCTGTGGTAACAGGAGGCTAGGTGTGTTGTAGTGAGAAGGGAGTTGAAATGCAAGTACAGGATTCTACTTTGGGGCTGGTGGAAATCAGGGAGAACATCCACATTAATGCTTTTATCTGATCACCTATGCTTAAGAATCCAATCCTATTCACTGGATTTAAATAGGTGAATTCAAATCATGAAGCAAGAAAGTACAACTGGAATTTTGATGCTGTTCTCTATATGCTTTTTCAACATCTATATGTACGGATTGTGAATGGAGTTGTGTTCTGCAAGAGTGTATATCTTAAAACCCCAACATCTCAGTACTTCAGAATGTGACTGGATTTAGAGATAGGGCTTTAAAAATGTAATTACAGTAAAATAAGGCTGTTAAAATGGGTCCTAATCTAACCTAACTGGTATCATTCTAAAAAGGAGAGATTAGGATTATAGAGAAGCACCGGGGGCCTGTGTGTACAGTTGAAGCCCTTGACATTCCAGCAAGCAAATGGAGAACTGCAAGCCAATCCTGATGACACTTGGATATTGGACTCCCAGCCTCCAGACCCTTGAGAAAATACTGAATAACATTTTTGATGTTTAAACCAACCAGTCTATGGTTTAAATAAATTTAGATGTTGCTGCATTTTATAATGGTGACCCTAGCAAATTAACACAGTATATTCTGTCCTTACTCCAAAATTACAATATTAGTTAAATGTTTCCAAATTTATTTGCTTAATATTTTATATAGGGTGAAATTATAGCTTTATTATTTTAATGAAAACTTTTGCTTTTAGAATTTATATACTTTTTAAAGTATTCATAAAGGATCCTACTAACCATGTTTCTCCCAACTTGCATTTATATAGATTTATTGTCAGTAGATTTCTAGAACATGTAGAATCTTCAGAGGTGCACTTTTGGCACATACAGTTGTATGCTTATAGAAACTGCAGAAAAAAATGATCAAAATAGGAGGAAATTCAGACTTCTTTTCTAAATAAAATAAAATTTTATCTCAAGTGCAACTTAATTTTTTCCCCAAGTGATACAGATTAATACAGAAACAACATAAAGATTAATATACTTTTCAAAAGAAAAGTACTCACAGGTGTCATTTATTTTGCTCTCCTGCCTTTTCCATTCCTGCTTTGGCTTGAAGTTTTGCTTTGACTATGAGCCTAAAACTCTTCACTTTACTGAGTGAGTCTTAATTGCCTCTTGCAGTTAAGATTAATTACCTATTTAATACTTAAGAAGATGAACCCCTGCTGCTAAGTTTTATGATTTCTTCCTCCTCCATAACATCATACCCTTCTCTGGTAGTGTGGATAATTAAGTCCTTAACAAACTGCCTTATTATAACCTATTTCAACTAATACCTTGTTTTCCTCTATTTTTAAATCAAAATTTATTCTCAGTGGGATTTTTTTTTTTTTTTTAG
>NW_011495084.1:5928981-5982842 GCF_000754665.1 Bison bison bison | reverse complement strand
TTTTTAGGTGTGTGTGTTTATTGGCATAGGAGAGGTCATTATCTTTCCCTTTTGGGTAAAACAGCTCTAGTCTGCTATAGTATAAGCAAGCTGCATTTTGTTCTTGATACTAACCAGCTAAAATGGAATTTCCTGTGAGCATAAAGTTATGTGGTCTACCCTAGGTTTGTGATCAAATTTCAAATACCACCCACCCAACATGCATCTCTCTGTGTTGTCCCATTTTGTCATCTCATAAATTTATTCAGCCACCAACAGAGCCAACATTTATTAAAGTCTTCTAATATATCAGGCAACATGCTAAAGTGTACATATCCAAAGGTGTTTGAGACATAGCTTCTAACCTTGATCAGTTTTAGTAGTTAGCAAAACAGATTAATAAATTAAGATTCTGTACACAATCCCTAAATAACTTTGATGGAATATAACTCTTTGCTTATAATATATATAACTCACCCTGCTCTCTCTCCTGTGACTCCATCACCCCCCAAATCAGAAAACAACTAGGGATTTGGGTATCCATTGCTCGAGATGAAGGTCCTTATTGCAGCAAGGAAATCTTAATGTAGTCTGGACTTTAGGAGAGGAAGGGAAGAAATCAAGGCAGAAGACAGAAATTTGAAAAAATGCATGATGAAGACAGACCATTTCTCAGCTAGGATAGAGGGACTGTAGGTGAAAATGGATGGCTCTGATATTGAGGAAAGGCGGGTTAACATTTGAATGCAAATGCCGATACTGCAAAGACTAGCATAAGCAGTCAGCTTCCAGAGGCTCCTCAGTCTTCAGAGGAGCATCTGCAGGAGACAGCACCAGCTGGACAGGCGATTGTGACCTAGCACTTAGTCTCAATTTTAAGTTAATATAACTTGTCTTTACTGACATTGGATGCTTTCTCAAGTTCAAATGAGAAGAATATTTAATTTAGGGTAAAATAATTTGGTTAGAAAGTTACTTAATGACTATGAAGATGTACAATAGGTCTTCATTATTTGGAATTTTTGTTCATAGTTTTATACATAGAATTTGTGGTGGTTACCAGTTTGGAAATTTTTTTTCAAGCCCAATTTTTTTAAATTGAAGGTTAGTCGATTTACAGTGTTATATTAGTTCTAGGTCTGCAACATAATGCTTTGACATTTTTATAAAAATATCAAATCACTGTTTTGATATTTGCAAAATTATGTAAGTTTGCATATATATTTTGATATATGCAAATTTATCATATTGCATATACAGATATTATGAAATACTGGCTATAATTCCTGTGCTGAACATCATACCTTTGTATCTTTGCTGTTTAATACCTAGTAGCTTGCATTCTTAGTCCTCTTCCCCTATCTTGCCCTTACCCCCCTTTCTTCCTATTGGTAACCAGTAGTGTGTTCTCTGTATCTGTGAGTCTGTTTCTGTTTTGTAACCTCACTCATTTGTTTTATTACTTAGATTCCATATGTAAAAGAAGAAAATTAGAAAACTTTCTCACACCATATTCAAAATAAACTCAAAATGGGAGTTTATGAGTTCTAAATGTCAGACCTGAAACCATAAATCTCCTAGAAGAAAACAAGTATGATACTCTCTGACACAGGTCTTAGCGATATTTTCTTGGATCTGTCTCCTTAGGCAAGATAAACAAGGGCAAAAATAAACAAAAATTTTATTCAAACTTAGAACTTAATGATTCGGCACCTTTTGCAGATTATGTTCCATTATAAATTATTATAGGATATTATCAGATATTGGACATGATTCCCTGTGCGATACAGTAAATCCTTGTTGCTTACCTTTTTAATGTATAGTAGTTTGTATTTGTTACCTCCATACCCCCAATTTGTCCCTTCCCATTCCCTCTTCCCCTTGGCAACCACAGGTTTGTTTCCTACATCTGTGAGTCTATTTTATATATGCATGCATTTATATTATTTTTAAAATTCCACATATAAGTGATATATAGCATTTGTCTTTGTCTGATTTATTTCACTAAGCATAATATTCTCAAGGTCCATCTACGTTTTTGCAAATGGCAATATTTCATTCTTTTTTATGACTAATATTCCATCACATATATAAAATATTCAATATATAGTAAATGTAATAGTAACACCCCATTATATATATATGTATATATATGTGTGTGTTTATATATATGTATGCATATATATATGTATATTTATATGTACAAAAGCTTTTCAGTTTAATTCGGTCCCATTTGTTTATTTTTGCTTTTATTTCTTTGGCCTTGAGAGACCAATCCAAGAAAATATTGCTATGCTTTATGTCAAAGAGTGTTTTGCCTATGTTCTCTTCTAGGAGTTTTATGGTTTCATGTTTTACATAGCAAAGGAGGACATCAACAAAACCAAAAGGCCACCTCCTGAATGGGAGAGGACATTGGCAAATGGTATGTCTGATAAGGGGTTAATACCCAAAATGTACAAAGAACCCATATAACTCATATTTTTAAAAAAGACAATTAAAAATGGGCAAAGCACCTCAATAGGCATTTTTCCAACAGAGCATACAGATGACTGACAGGCACATGAAAAGATGCCCACCATCACTAGTCGTCAGGGAAACGCAAGTCCAAACCATAGCGAGATACCACTTCACAACTGTCAGAATGTCCAAGCCCAACCAATCTTCCTTTTCTTTTTAAATTCAGTGCACATTTATTGAGACCATATCATGTATAAGAATCAGAAAACAACAGATAATATGTATCTGTGTTTATATATTAAAGATAAAATCACATTACATATTAAGATTAAAAACTTTGCTCTGGAATAACTCAGTCTGCAGTGGTTTTTAGCTCTTATTGCACATGAATCACTTTGGACACTTTCCATAAACATTTATGAAAGGAACACACCCCGTGCTAATTAAATTCTCATCTCTGGAAGCAAGGCTCAAGCACCTGCAATTATTAAAGTATCTCTGAGAATTCTAATGTGCAGACATTATTTACAGAGAGTGAAAGCACAAATGAAGTGAAGTGAAAGTTGCTCAGTCATGTCTGGCTCTTTGCGACGCCATGGACTATACAGTCCATGGAATTTTCCAGGCCAGAATACTGGAACGGGTAGACTCTTTCTCCAGGGGATCTTCCCAACCCAGGGATCGAACCCAGGTCTCCCACATTGCAGGCAGATTCTTTACCAGCTGAGTTACCAGCTGGAAAGCACAAATAGGCCAAGCAATATAAAACTCGAAAGCTATGACTTAGTTGATGTTGGATGTAGAGAAAAATTCTGCATAAATTTTGAGATTTCAGAGGAGGTAGTTAAAAATGAAGTGAGAGTTCTAGAGAGCACAACAGAAAGGATCTGGATGGGAATTAAAAAAGGAAGGAAATAAGAGAAAAACATGCCTGAGAGAAGAAGATAAGGGGGTAAAAATGGGGAAAACACCAGGGGCTGCTTATTCCCTTCCCCCTTTTCTCCTTTTTCTTCCCTCTCCTCTTCTTCCATTTTCCTCCTCCTCTTTCATTTTCTTTATAACAGAGGGTCAGGGAACATAGGAGAGATTACAATTCAACAAATATTGGGAATGGTGAATTCTACCTGATGCTTCCAACAAAAGGTAACCTTTGGAGCAAGTTTCTAAGCTGGTGAAGTAAGTATTCAGGAAGGGAACAACACCATCTTCAGACACTTGTTTAAATGTTACTTGCAGTTGTTTTCTGAGCCAGCGTATGGGTTTCAGGCATTATGGTCTGACAAAGACAATAAATATTCTTACATGTTTGCTTTTTTCCCCTTTACAGAAGGGGGGATCTTGGAAAGTCTATGGAGATTCAGCTTATCTGAATGTCAATTTCCCTAACACTAGGGTGTTAGTGGGAGATGAGGGTGGGTTTCGGGACCTTAGCATATGGTGCTCTTTTACACTAGAAGGTTTTAGTTCGCTCCCACCTTACTCCAGGTTAGTTTGTCTTTCATAACTTGTCTCAATGTTCCTGTCTTCAGTCACACCATCGCTGGATGATTCCACCCTATTTCTGCTTTTTAGGACACTGGGGTAGAGAATAATGATGTTCCTTCCCTGATATTGTGCTGTGCTTAGTTGCTCAGTTGTGTCAGACTCTTTTCAACCCCATGGACTGTAGCCCACCAGGCTCCTCTGTCCATGGGGATTCTCCAGGCAAGAATACTGGAGTGGGTTGGCATGCCATTCTCCAGGAAATCTTCCCAACCCAGGGATAAAACCAGTTCTCCCACACCACAGGTGAATTCTTTACCAGCTGAGCCACCAGGGAAGCCCAAGAATACTGGAATGGGTAGCCTATTCCTTCTCCAGGGGAACTTCCTGACCCAGGAATCAAACTGGGGTCTTCTGCATTGCAGCAGATTCTTTACCAGCTGAGCTACCCAGGAAGCCCTCCCTGATGCTACTTGTCCTGAAATTTTCCTTTCAACCCATGGATATGATATAGCAATAAAAATATGAGAGGTTGTTTTTTTTTATATAATAGTACTAAAAAAAAAAAACCCTACATCAAGCCCAATTTATAATCACATTTTAGTGTTGAGTTTGGAGACTGGGAAATGATTATGAAGGAGTTGGTGGGGCAATATTTGAGCCAAAATTGCTTTTTGTTGCAAGTGGGGCAAAAAACTGTGGAACAGACCATGGTGCCAGGAGTGGGTTTGGGGTGAGCAGTGGGTTGGGAGAGCAGCCTACTCAGGGAGTAGGCTACATTGAAGACATTAGATTGAGAGGGAGAGAGACTTAGATCAGTATTTTACTTTGTATCATGGCAACCTAGCTTCTGACTATCAACTCAGTTTTATTAATAATAGCAGGGATCACATTCTGAGTACTTTGCATATTAGTTCTTCATAACAACTCTGTGTGGTTTGTGTGTGTGCATGCTAAGTTGCTTCAGTTGTGTCCAATTCTTTGCAACCCTAGGGACAGTAGCCCGCCAGGCTCTTCTGTCCATGAGATTCTCCAGGCAAGAATACTCCGGGGAAGCCATGCCCTCCTCCAGGGAATCTTCCTGATCAAGGAATCAAACCCATCTCCTGTGGCTCAGCAGATTATTTACTGCTGAGCCACTGGGGAAGCCCATATGGTTGGTAATATTTTACTATTTTACAGATGAAGACATTCAGTTACAGAGAGATTAAGTGACATTGCTAAGGTGGAACAAGAGTTGGAGCAGACTGACACTGGATTGTCAGCTCTTAACCATTATTCATTTAATTATTTTTTCAGTTATATTTTATAGCACTTCATAAGGGAAAGGTAATGCTATTTATCAGTTTGAAGGATTTCTGAATATATTTTCCATACTTGAAAGTCCAGTGTAAGTCACTGTGTTTCTCAACTAGAAGTCTGTCTCAGTTAACATTAACCCTGAAATAAGGATTCAACTGCACTCCTGGGAGGATGTCAAGAAAGGATGACAGCCAATAAACCTCCATGACTCCACCTTAAAGCATAGGAACTCTAGTCAAGGTGTAAATCTTGTGTCTCAAAATTACTTCTCTGAGGGGAAAGGGGGCCCAGGGTATTTAGACACCAACTCCTGTCAAGTCATTGATTGACAGCTGCTCTTGGGATAGGAATGTTAGTTCTCTAGTTCTTCAACTTCATTTGAAGTCAAGTCATAGGAGGGTGCAGAGTGCATAGAAGTGGGGAAGGCCAGGGGATGTGGGTGGGGTGTCTACAGCATTTGCTACAATGTCATCATTGGTGGAATAAAGCACCTTAGCCCTTTAGAAAATAACAGGAACTAGTTATTTGCTGCTTCTGGAACTAGACTGCTCAGTTGTCAAGAATGATAATTATAATAATATCAGCTGACATCCACTGAACTCTTACAGCATGCCAAATTCATTTCTAAGAACTTTAAAGATATTAATGCATTTAAACCTCATTACAACACTAGGAGATCAGCCCTGGGATTTCTTTGGAAGGAATGATGCTGAAGCTGAAACTCCAGTACTTTGGCCACCTCATGCGAAGAGTTGACTCATTGGAAAAGACTCTGATGCTGGGAGGGATTGGGGGCAGGAGGAGAAGGGGACGACAGAGGATGAGATGGCTGGATGGCATCACTGATTCGATGGACGTGAGTCTGAGTGAACTCCAGGAGTTGCTGATGGACAGGGAGGACTGGCGTGGTGGGATTCATGGGGTTGCAAAGAGTCAGACACGACTGAGTGACTGAACTGAACTGAACAACACTAGGAAATAGGTACTATTATTACCTATACCTTACAAAGAATGGCCCAAATTTACAGAGCTAATAAATGGTAGAAGGAGAGTTGGGAATTCAGTAGCCGTGATTCAGAGCCTTGTTCTCAATCACCCAGCTCTCCCACTGTTTGTTCTTTCCCTTTATGCCGTTTACCAGATTTATGTACTCTACTTGCACTTCTAATGCAAAGGAAGATGCAAAGATTCCTATTAAATGTATCCCTCAGTCTTTCCAGCAGCTTCCCAGGGGACTTGGAACTGCAGTAACCAGACAATTGTTTGATTGGGATATTGCTTTTCTGAAGTAGCATCAGTTATAGAATAATGCAGATTCTCAGACTTAAAGGAAATATGCAATTATTCAGCTTTTTATTCTAACAATTGATTTGAACATCAAAACCGAAAAGTTTATGTCAGAAATAGAAAAGATAGAATGAGCAAAATGTGACTATTTCCATCTGGAGCTGTTGAGTACTGAAGTGTCTAAGGAGAAGCTGAAATAGCCCATGGTGTGACTTATATTTGCGAGGTAATAAACTCTGGCCTGCTAAAATAACTGATGCCTACTTGGTTTGACACACATCAACTCCCGTCTCTTTATTTATTATGGAATAATCAACTTTGATTTTCTTTTTCTCATTTTCAACAAAAGAGTGAATTATATACATATATATATGATTTATAATTAATTTATACAAAGTGTTTATATATGGGAGTTCTTATTTTCCACATACTTGATATACAATAATTTTATCAACTATCTTTTATCAATAGATATTAAAAGTATTTTAATTTTTGTTTTTCACTGTGTTTGTATTTGTTTTCAATTTCCATTTGCTTGTTTTCTATTTACTGTTGAACTTCTGCTTTAAATAATTGCCAGCAATATTTGAGTAAATATTGTGCACTGTGAAAAGCTTTTATTGTCACTACCTATCATATGGGGGTGGGAAGGCAATGGCACCCCACTCCAGTACTCTTGCCTGGAAAATCCCATGGATGGAGGAGCCTGGTAGGCTGCAGTCCATGGGGTCGTGAAGAGTCAGACACGACTAAGCAACTTCAATTTGACTTTTCACTTTCATGCATTGGAGAAAGAAATGGCAACCCACTCCAGTATTCTTGCCTGGAGAATCCTAGGGACGGGGGAGCCTGGTGGGCTGCCGTCTATGGGGTTGCATAGAGTTGGACAGGACTGAAGCGACTTAGCAGCAGCAGCAGCTTTATGTTTGCTAGCAGTTAGACTCTAGACTTTAGGATATTTTCTATAATATCACACAGGAACACTTCAGAAAACTTCTAGAGTTCAACAAGCGGAGAAGGCACAGATCCTCTATCATCATTCCCATAGAGACCCCTGCCAGGGCTCGAGCAGCTTGTTGCATACAAACACCATCTATAAATGCTCCAAGAGAGGGATCCAATTCACTGTTGCAACTGTGTCAATGGAGGGGTGTGTTTTCTAGTTTGGGCCAGATGTTTATACTTGTTTGGAAAAACCAAGTACCTAACACCTGTTAGAGCTTTTCCCCAATATCCCTTCAGGCCTTGGGTGTTATTGTTCTTTTAAACTTTCACCTATCAGATGAGTGCAAAATGTCCTATTATCTTTTTGCTATGTAACAAACCACCCCAAATTAGTGATTTAAAATATTGACAGCGTCTGCTGGGAATATGCAGTGTGGGTTGACTCGATAGAATTTGTTCTTTGTCTCATTCAGTTTAAGTTGGGCTTGTTTAAAGGCTGTGTGCTGGAATCATCCAAAGCCTTGCTCACTCACAATCTGGCAAGTTGATGATGGCTGTTGGCTGAGATTTCAGCTGGGGTTAGTGGCCAGAATACATACATGTGGCTTTTCCAAGAGTTCTTTGGCTTCCCCGCAGTATGGTGGCTCAGCTCCAAGGGCAAGCATTCCAGGGAAGAAATCTCGGCACTCCAGGAGAGTCATTTAGCATCACTTCTACCTCATTATACTCATTAGAAATCAGTCACTAAGGCTAGTTTATATCATGGGGAATTGGACTCTCCCTTTGGAAGGAATTTCAAAGAGTTTCCAGTCATGAAACCATCACAATAGAAATAATTCACAATTTCTTTAATTTTCATTTTTCTCACTACTTATTTTCAGCATCTTTTTGTGTTCATGTATCAGTTTTCTACTGCAAGAAAGTTTTCTACTGTAAGAAATTACCACGAGTTTTGCAGCTGCAAACAATACTCATCGACTCTGTAAGTCAAAAGTTCAGGCATGGCTCAGAAGGATTCTCTGCTTAGACTCTCACAAGGCTGATCTAGGTGTTGGCTAGGCTGCACTCTCATCTGGAGGCTTGATTAAGGAAGGGTCCGTTTTCAAGAATCCTCATGTTGTCGGTAGAATTCATTTCCTCAAGGGACTTCCCTGACAGTCCAGTGGTTGAGACTTTGTGCTTCCACTGCAGGGGACATGGGTTTGATCCCTGACCACTGAACTAAAATCCTGCATGCTACATAACTTCCTCATGACACCTTTTTTCTTCAGAACCAGCAATGTAGAGAGTTTGTTTCTACTGCTTCAAGGTTAGGTCTGATCCAGCCAGAACAATCTTCTATTTCATTAACTCAATGTTAACCATTTTATCATTGCCATATTTTAATGGTTAGAAAAAAAAAGACATTTCTGCAAGGGAATGGATGCCAGGGTTTTTTATAACTTTGACTGTCACACCTGGCCTTATTTATTATTTAAATTGAATTGTTCCTTTATATCTACTTTTTTCCTGTATGGTTATTTATTCCCTTTTGCCAATTTGTAAAGGTTCTTTGTGTACTATAGGCATTATCCTTCATCTCTATTCTTTATCAAATATATTTTTTCCAAACCAAATCTATTATTTGTACATTGACTTTGGTTATACTTTTTTTAATTCATAAGATATTTAAAAATTTTATCTTTTTCCTTGAATTATCCTTGTGAAAAATTATTCACCTAAGATTGTGCTGTCTAGTATTATTAACAACTAGTCATATGTCCTTTAAATTTATATTAATTAAAATTAAATAAAATTGAAAATCTATTTCTTCAGTTCTACTCATCACGTTTCAAGTGTCACATGTAATTACTTTAGACAGTGGAGATATAGAATATGTCTATCATCAATAGCTCTAGTGGGCAGTGATAATCTAGTTGTTTTTAATAAAGAACTCCCATAGATATTTAAAAATTTTGTTTCTCATATTTTCTATTTATTAATTTTATATTTTGACTATATTAACTTCTTCCTCTAATTTTTTTTGTTTGTTTTATATTTCTTTCTCAAATGTTTTGTAGGCTTAGAAAGAAGTTCCTGTCTTCCTTTTCTCCACTTGATTATTTATTATCAAATTCATTGAGGATGTACATTTACTTTTGAGATCAGTTTTTTAGAGTCTTAAAAAAATACAGCTTTTGGGTATAAGGATTATATAGGCATAAATTTCATAATTTCAAAACTGTTATATTAGGTTTCCACAAAACAATGCAACAACAGTATAATTGTCTAAGACTCATTAGTAGCAACAGTGTCAGACTTTACTTTTTTGGGCTCCAAAATCACTGCAGATGGTGACTGCAGCCATGAAATTAAAAGATGCTTACTCCTTGGAAGGAAAGTTATGTCCAACCTAGATAGCATATTGAAAAGCAGAGACATTACTTTGCCAACAAAGGTCCGTGTAGACAAGGCTATGGTTTTTCCTGTGGTCACATATAGATGTGAGACTTGGACTGTGAAGAAGGCTGAGCGCCGAAGAATTGATGCTTTTGAACTGTGGTGTTGGAGAAGACTCCTGAGAGTCCCTTGGACTGCAAGGAGATCCAACCAGTGCATTCTGAAGGCGATCAGCCCTGGGATTTCTTTGAAGGGAATGATGCTGAAGCTGAAACTCCAGTACTTTGGCCACCTCATGCGAAGAGTTGACTCATTGGAAAACACTCTGATGCTGGGAAGGATTGGGGGCAGGAGGAGAAGGGAACGACAGAGGATGAGATGGCTGGATGGCATCACTGACTCGATGGATGTGATGGACCAACTCCCGGAGTTGGTGATGGACAGGGAGGCCTGGCGTGCTGTGATTCATGGTGTCGCGAAGAGTCGGACACGACTGAGTGACTGAACTGAACTGAACTGAGCATCAACTTAAAATAAGATACTTTGAAACCAAGGAGTAATATTAAATCAATAATAAGCAAGTGCAAACAGAAAGATACTAACACTAGCTGATTGAATTTAAGTCTAATAATAATAAAGAAGATACATAAAATATGATGCAAATGTCTAATAATATATGCTGCTGCTAAGTCACTTCAGTCGTGTCCGACTCTGTGCAACCCCATAGACGGCAGCCCACCAGGCTCTGCCATGCCTGCTGCCTATGTCTCTTGCCCTAAACCACCATATTTGTTTAGTCATCTCCCCAAACATCTTTATATATTGTCATGCATGGTCATGCTCTACAGGCTACCACTTCAACCTTGTTGTCCCATTATGGTGTCTACAGTCACCTTGCTTACCCTTGGCCTCTGCTATTGAGATCAATCATCTTCACTGTTGCTAGGGATTTCAGTCCTGTAACAGCATCTTCTAACAATAATCCTAGTTTCAAAAAGAAGAGACATGGCTGAACATTTTATCAGGGCTGTTGCTGACTCACAGTGTGTTCCTTTTTAGCTTCAAATGACAAATCACGGACCTCCTGATGAGAGACAGCCGGTGTCGTCTATCGTCCTTCGTGACAGATTCCTTCTACAATTCCCACATCAAGCATGGCTGTTTTTCTCTGCAACCTGCCATGGCAGTCCTAGCCCCTTCTACACTTTGTATGGTCTATTTATTTCACAGTGCTGAAGACACATCTCAGAAACATCATCAAATTGGCTATAGGGGCCTAAGTCAAATTAAATTTGTGTCATGAGTTTCCTTATGGACAAACTCTTTCTTTTTCACTTTTGTATTCTGCCCCCTTGATTCAGCTCCGACAGGATCTACTCCTAGTCATAACCTCCCAGTCCCTGTTGCTAAACGCTAGGCACTTACGGCAGCTCCTCTGTCATGTAGCACTGTTCCAGTTGGTTAGCTTATAATTGATTTGTTAGGCATGTGGGGGCTATAGGAGCCCATGGTGAAGAACAGACATTGACTGGGAAAGGCCCTGCTTTATCTGAGAGTTCTGTATAGCTCTGAAGCACGGGGCTATATTTTATCCTTTAGCAAGAGGATAAAATATAGAGTTACTTTTCTAGATTGAGAAACCTCAGGGGGACTTAGGTCCTCATAGTATTCTGTTTCCTCGACCTAATTTTCCCATTTCAAGTCTCAGGATCCTTGCATAAGTGTGATCCAGGCTTCATGAAAGAGATTTGCAAAGATGAGCATTCAACCTTCTTCTATGTTTATCTATACTTGAAATAAACTTCTATTCCAGTCTCTTAACATGATCCGTCCACCCACTAGAAAAAATAACTGTTTTATCAAATGTTAAGGAAGCCTCTGGCTCACATTTTTAATTGAATATGGAATGCTTTATGAATTTGCATGTCATCCTTGTGCACGGGCCATGATATTCTTCTTTTTCCAATTTTATTGCATGTACAGCCAAAGCAAGCACTGACTCTCTTAAATTTTTATTTGAATTATAGGAATTGATGTTTGATTATCTCAAGTCTGTCATTTTTTTCTTTTCAAAGTACCAATGTTGCTTTTACCAATAGCTATCTAATTTCTCAATTATTATTATTACTATAATAGCCATATTTCTAAAATATCTCTAGCCAAAGACCAGAGACATTTTATTTATCAGATATCAAATACCAGTGCATCCCTTTTCAACTGCAAATAAACCAAATTCACTAGAGGTGAAAGTGTTAAAAACTATAGTTTTACAACAGACCAGGGACTGTCAATTTTCCACCTACCGCCTGAGATGGAGCCTTCATTTCAGTGGTTCACCATATTTTCAACACCAGAATCCCATTCTACAGTCAGCTGCCTAGGGATCACTTCTTATATCCTAGAAGCAGAGATTGAGACAAAGATTCAGGTGTGCATGGTGTATTGCGTGAGAGCTCTGTAGGAAAATCCTGTAAGAGAATGAAGGAAGTCAAGTAGTCTAGGGAAAAATCTAAGCAAGGATGTGAACTAGTTTTGGTGTGGTACACACGGGGAATGAGGGCTATTCCTTAATAGTGAATTACCCCAGTAAGAGTTGTATCACCCTGAGGCTAAGGAACAGAATTTCTATGATTTTATTAGTCAGTAAATGGAGAGAAGGTGATGTAACTGCCCAACTGTTCCCAGGAAAGTTGGCTCCCTTCAGCCAAAGGCAGTCCTTCTGAGAAGGTCACAGTTATAAGCCATTCGTTTCAGCACTGACAGTAAAGACAAATTGGTAAAGAGGATCTGGGTAAGGCACCAAGAAATTTTACCACCTACCTGCAGTGTAGTTGAGAAGCACTAGTGGAGTGAACTGGAGAAGGCAATGGCACCCCACTCCAATCCTCTTGCCTGGACAATCCCATGGACGGAGGAGCCTGGTGGGCTGCAGTCCATGGGGTCACTAAGGGTCTGACATGACTGAGCGACGTCACTTTCACTTTTCACTTTCATGCCTTGGAGAAGGAACTGGCAACCCACTCCAGTGTTCTTGCCTGGAGAATCCCAGGGACGGGGGAGCCTGGTGGGCTGCCGTCTATGGGGTCGCACAGAGTTGGACACGACTGAAGCGACTTAGCAGCAGCAGCAGCAGCAGCAGCAGTGGAGTAAACACTGGAATAATTCAAATGTAGAACTTTCATAAAGGAAGTTTATTAACGCCATTTTGAACATTTAATTGTAGATCTTAGCTATTTTATTACTTATTATGATGATTTCTGACTTCATCATTTATTGAAGAGTGATTATATGTTATGAATTTACTTATGTACACAGAGCAAAAAAAAAATGTGAAGAATAATGTTGCTCTCATGAACTTTATAGTAAGTCATCAACATTTCAAGAAATCATGAAAAAAACTCCAGTAGAGGTATTACAATACTTACTATTATAAGCCAAGGGACACAGACATCAATGTGAAGTCAAAATTTTTGATAAACATCTCAAGCACTAGGGAGGGAAAATTTGAAATATTTTTTGCTGTGTCTTTTTAATCAGTATAATTATAAAAATATATCTTCTTTTAAAGAGTAAGTTTGAGTTCTTTAATGTAATCTATCATCGCAGAGCTATTATATAAAAAGGGAATGGTGAGTCTAGATATTTTGTTATAATCAGGCTATGCCTTTGGAAAATAATGGCAATTTATGCAGTTTTAGTTTAAATAACAATCATATCACCATTACATTATGTATCTTTCCCTTATTACAGCAGTTAGTGTTGGTCTTTTAGCTAAGCTCACTCAGCAGTGGCTAGCCACAGATATTGAGTGTTAGAGAGCAACTCTTCTATTTAAATCTTCTTTAAATAAAAGACAGGCAAACAAGACTTCAGTTAGGAATTTATTTTTGATTAAGAGCAAGTCTTATAACAAATACAGTGATCAATAGCACACTTGGAGACGATTAGCATGAGATAACATGAACTGAAAGCTCTCTTTTTTCCCCCAGCTATTCACAACTTAAATATCTATTGAAAATTATGCCAGGTTATACCCACAATGAATAGTAATACATTTATTGAAAAATGGAAAATTCTCCTTATAGTCAAAATGTTCCTAGCATTTGCAAAGGAAGAGTCTCAAAGTAGCACACAATGCCAGGAGGATGTTTTCTGTGCTCTTCAAAAGCTTTTTGTTGTTGCTAACAGAGTAGTATTTTTAGGATATTTTTAGGAAGACATTTTCCAAGATTGTTTCCCATCCTGATGTTTCACAGATTGCTACAGTTGTTTTTATTTAACAAACTGTTTACAAAGACATTTCCATTCAGAAAATTATGGCTTAAACAAAATCTGATCATATTTGCTGCAAAACATCTGGGAGAACTAATATAGGTTCTATGAATCTCTGACTGAAACAGAATTATCTAAGCTATAGGACTTTGGGACCCATTTTTCCTGGAGTACATCATGTGGTAGGTTCTGAGAAACATTTTTTAGAGAAGTTGCATTAAGGTAAATTCTACACTCACTTCTTAAATGTCATTGTTACTGAATATAACAGTACTTCAAAGAATGCGAATCAGTCAGGGTCTTCTCAGGAGACAGAATTACCCAGTAATTTGAAGCGGGAACATTTAATATAAAGAATGTTTAAGTATTAGATTAATGAAATGGTAGACACTTGATCCTTGGAGGAAAAACCTATTACAGACCTAGACAGCATATTAAAACAAGAGACATCACTTCCAACAAAGGTCTGTATAGTCAAAACTTTGGTTTTGCCAGTAGTCATGTATGGATGTGAGAGTTGGACTATAAAGAGAGCTGAACACCTAAGAATTGATGCTTTTGAACTGTGGTGCTGGAGAAGACTCTTGAGAGTCCCTTGGACTACGAGGAGATCAAACTTATTAATCCTAAGGGAAATCAACCTTGAATATTCATTGGAAGGACTTCAGCTGAAGCTGAAGCTCCAAAACTTTGGCCACATGATGCAAAGAGCCAATTCATTGGAAAAGACCCTGATGCTGGGAAAGACTCAGGGCAGGAGGAGAAGGAGAGGACAGAGGATGAGATGGTTGGATGGCGTCATAGACTCAATGGACATTAGTCTGAGCAAACTCTGGGGATGTATAAGGACAGGGAAGCCTGGCGGGCTGCAGTCCATGGGGTCACAGAGTCAGACACCACCTACCGACTGAATAACAACAGTAAAGGCTGGTAAAATGTTAAAAAAAAAAATCTCTGAAGTATATGGGAATAACAGATGTGTGTTCGCCACTACCAGAACCCTACGGAAGAATCCCACTCTCCATCCTGCCAGGGCTGAAAGCTACACCTTTTTCCAGCAGACATGGCCATACAGACAAAGATACCACTGTGATGAGGTGCTGGTGGAATTTGCAAGAACTCCTCCCTCTTGAACTTGCAGGAAATCAGTTCTATATGGTATAGAAGAAAGCTGTGCACAGAATGATGTCTCATGGATACGCTCTGTCATGTGACTTTTCCTAAGGGAGTTGTGGGGGAACTCGCTTGGTGCTGAGTACATGGCACACTGTACATGGCAGGAGTTGGGCGCTAGGGAAGTTGCACGTGCGCTGTAGCAGCCTGACGCTGGAGAAGCTGTGTGTGCTCCAAGAGCCAAACACACTGGAGCAGCTAGAAGCCGCCTGGACCACAGCAGTGCTGGAAAGGCCAAGTACATGGGTGTAAAGCACAAGCCTTCCAAATGAGCGCCAGAAGCAGAAGGAAAAGCCCTTTCTCTTGCAAAGCCATTGGCAAAGCTTACTGCCAACTGGCAAAGGAAAACTATAAAGTTCCAGATTCATTTTTGAAGAATAGGTAAGGATGGGTAAATTGTGAGGTAAGAGACATTTGGTTGATAACTGGCACAGAACATTATGAAATTTAGAAGAAAATTTATTATGTTCTTTTGTTATTGTTTACTTTGATACTATTCTACATACATTACGACTTGCTCAAAAAATTGGGGGTTTTTTTTGGTAAATAATAGGAACAGTCAGAAGTGATTAAGTACATTTCTTTCTTTCTTTCTTTTTTTTCCAGAAAAAGGCTTAAAATGTTGCTTCTAGTTTCAAGGTAAACTTGATGTGAATTCAGTTTAGTTCAGTTCAGTTGCTCAGTCATGTCTGACTCTTTGCGACCCCATGAACTGCAGCACGCCAGGCCTCTCTGTCCATCACCTGGAGTCCACCAAAACCCACGTCCATTGAGTCGATGATGCCATCCAACCATCTCATTCTCTGTCGACCCCTTCTCCTCCTGCCCTCAATCTTTTCCAGCATCAGGGTCTTTTCCAATGAGTCAGCTCATCGCATCAGGTGGCCAAAGCATTCGAGTTTCAGCTTCAACATCAGTCCTTCCAGTGAGCACCCAGGACTGATTTCCTTTAGGATGGACTGGTTGGATCTTCTTGCAGTCCAAGGGACTCTCAAGAGTCTTCTCCAACACCACAGTTCAAAAGCATCAATTCTTCGGTGTTCAGCTCTCTTTATAGTCCAACTCTCACATCCATACATGACCTCTGGAAAAACCATAGCCTTGACTAGACGGACCTTTGTTGGCAAAGTAATGTCTGTGCTTTTTAATATGCTGTCTAGGTTGGTCATAACTTTCCTTCCAAGGAGTAAGCGTCTTTTAATTTCACTGCTGCAATCACCATCTGCAGTGATTTTGATATGAATACTTTAGGCTATTAATTGCATATGGGACTTAGTTGCAAGCAACAGGATAAACTGCTAATAGTCATGTGCATGTGTGCTAGTGTTGGACACTTTGAGACCCCATGGACTGTAGTCCACCAGGTTCCTCTGTCCGTGGGATTTTCCAGGCAAGCATACTGGAGTGGGTAGTCAAGACTTCCTCCAAAAGATCTTTCCGATCCAGGTATCAAACCCACTTCTCTTATGTATCCTGCATGGACAGACAGGTTCTTTACCACTAGCGCCACCTGAGAAGCCCAATAGTCATATAAACAAATGAATACTGATTTTTTTCATGTGAGATAAACTCGTGAGAAAATCAGCTTCAGGCATTAGTTTGGTGGCCATCTATTTTGAGGCTGCCGTATCTGTGATTCTCTTGGCCTTTTCCTCTTGCAAACCACGTGGTTCATCTATAATCAGGAATTATTTATGCAACCAAAGTAGAAAGGATAAATAATATATGAGGGCAGCTATGTCTGACCATTTTAAAGCAAAAGGAAACTAGAAGCCCTTGGTCACTTAGCCACTCCTAGTCAGGATTCTGGCTGCAGAAGCACATTTAAACTATGTCATTCTCCACAGCAGAGCATTCAAGGAGAATGCTGTTTGGGGATTATAGTATGCTAAGCCAGAGAATAATATCTTCTTCATAAGAGTTTCTTGAGGATGTGAATGTGATAATAATGTAGCTGATAATTTTAAAGCAAAAGCAGTAAAAACACCGGGAAGAGTGTGGTGAGCCAAGGAATAGCTGCCTCCAAAGATGACTATGGAACCTACTAGTATGCTGGGTTACGTGACAAAGAAAAATAAAGTTTGCAGATGGAATTAAGATTGCTAACATGTTGATCTGAAGAGAGACTATACTGGAGGACCCATTATAATTACAGCAGTTATCAGTAAAATAGGGAGGTAGCGGAGGAAAATCAGATAGCAATGTATCTGTGAAAGAATGATGCTACAGATGCAGAGACCCTGGCTTTGAAGATGGAGGAAGGGAACTCTAATCACGGAGTGCGGTCAGCCGCTAGAAGCTGGAAAAATGCAAGGAAACAGATTCTCCCCTAGAGACTATAGAATGGAATGAAGTTTTGCTGACACCAATTTTAGCCCAACGAGACCTGCGTTGGACTTCCAGAACTACAGTAAATTGATAGGTGTTTGTAATTTTGAAATCACCAAGAATGTGACAATTTGTTACAGCAGCTATAGAACACTAGGGAGAAATATAATGTAGATACAATATGGGGAGACTGCCTTTTCTCAACCTTTCAACTTCATATTAAAATCTTTTGTGTGATTCTTTCTAGAAACATTCATTTACATATCGGATGGATTCAAAGTTTAGACATTGCTAACTAAAATTCTAGAAACAAATTAAGTTCATTCAGAGTTATTCAATTTCTATTGAAGAACCATTGTGAATGTATGTGAATCCTAGTAGAAAGGTAAGACATAAAAATAATCCTTAGACTTGACACAAAGATATCGTATATTTATTATCAAGTCTTTCTTGATTTTTTATTTTAACAATCTATTATTAGTGTGTAGACTGATATATCAAAAATGTTTAAAGAAGGAAGTTTAATATTAATGGTAATATATTATATGTATTTTCCAGGTGTGATTAAAAATACCCCACAGAACAACTCAGTGGCAGATGTACTAACCATGTGGCTATATACATTATTTTATAGACAACTTTTTTTCCAGATGCTAAGTAGCTTTAAAGTTACAAATGATTAAAAATAATATCTGTCCTCTCTGAGACTCTCTGAGGTATCAATATTAAAAAATCACACATACTGTTACAATTTCATATCATACTTTTTTTTTCTTCCATTGAGTAGAACTGACAGTAAATTTGCCATAAAATATTTTAAATATCCTATTCCCATACAGGAACAATTTGTGCCTAAAGAAAAATATTAAATAGAGCAATTATCACTATAGAGTAGATTTAACGATTCTTTGCCACTTTATTCTCTCTTAGAGTATATATATCTCCTCCATTCCAAAATTAATTCATTCTTAATATGGTGCAGACAGTTCTTAGTCTTCGGATATATCCTGACATGATGTAAATTCCTTGTTCTCCTCTGTACTTTCAGGTGGGCTTTGCCAAGTTCTGTGCCTCTCTAAATCACACTTTTCTCATTTGTAAAATTGGTACAATATTACAAAATACATAATACTTTGGAGTTTTTGCAGAGTAGTCAACTTAATCAATTGTGGCAATTATTCTTATTAAAATAGAATACTACTGTTTATTTTTAAAAGTAAAACAAAACAGATATACCAGTTACATGGTTTAATAGAAACATATTCTGTGAAAAAATATTTCTTTCTAACAAGATGTGTTAAGTATACCAGTGATTTAAGTCAAGAAATGTATACCTTAATTTGCATTTGTTCTTTCTAATTTGATAAATTAAAAATTGCTCTCGGTTAGATATAAGCCTCATAAGGATTTCCAGAGCATCCAACGTGGTAATGTAGGATGTATACTTCAGAGTGCATGGGTGAAAACCGAATTTAGCCACGTGGTAGTGTAGGAGGAACACTTCGGAGTACCTAGGTGAAAACTGAATTTAGCAGTAGGAAGTACACTTCAGAGTACCTTGGTGAAAACTGAATTTACCATTGTGGTAGTGTAGGAAGTATACTTCAGAGTATCTACATGAAAACTGAATTTAAATAAAAGTTTATTTTTAGTTAACAGAGGAAAGACAAAAAAGTAAGGCTTAGATGGTAACAGTGATACCAATTTAGAAGACATATGTGTTTTGGTTTACAGACACACATACACACATCCCTCTTCCAGAAAATAAATGAACCAAAACTACTTTAGTGATCTTCTGACCGTGTCTCACTAATGGTTTTGTATTTCTGCAATTGTCTCAAAAGAACTGGACCAAGAGGATAAGTTCAATGTCACTTACATCTTTGATCAGTGTGCATAGGAGACTTTAAGGAACACACTAGTACTATTAATATTAATTATAATTATAATCACCTAATATTTTTGCATGATTACAGCATACTTGGCTCTTTACTAAGTACTTTACATGTACTATTAAATCATTTTAACTTCACACCAATGTCCTTAGGTAGGTGCTATTAACATCATCTCCCTACACAGATGGGCAAATGAAGTGTGAGGGGATAAATAATTTGCTTAAGGTGACACAGTACAGTTAGTAAGTAGAGGAGAGAGGATATAATAATGATAACATATATTTTGTATTTATTATTTAATTGCATGAATAATTGGATTAGGGGGCAATGGGAGAAAGCTATTAAGTACACACTTAAAAGTTTTAACTCGGATATTTTACATGACCCTGCATGTAACTGATGGTAAGTGAGCAGTAATTTGTACTAATGGGTTTTCAATATCCATAACTAACTGTCTATTAATATGTTTATTACAAATCAAATCCTGCTGAGAAACTTGACATATCTTTATTAAATAAATACATGATATTTTAAAACTATTTCATGTAAGTTTATGGCAATCATTGTCATTACATATATATATATACACACACACACATATGTATATATATGTGCATGTTGCTAATTACTACAGGACTTTTTCCTTTATTGAAGAATTACTTTTAAATGATGATTATTTGATGCTTGCATTCTCAAATTTCATTTTGCTTTCAAATTATGCTTACTTTTCTGTGGACAAATAAATATTTGTGTAATCTTGTGGATAAAAAGATATTTTGTCCTAGGGATAAAGTACTGAAAATATTTTTTAAAACCCACTCAGGAAAACATAATACTCTGTAAGTCTGTTAAATAAGTAATGGTATGTTTTAAAACACGTATAAATCGTGCCAACATAAGTTCATGACTGACTTGCTGGTCCTACTTATATGCTGAGGCTGGTATTGTAATTATTTTAAATGAGTCTTCAGTGGAATGAAAACAAGAATATAAAAAGGGAAAAAATACTATTTCCTGACATGGAACTACCAAATTAAAGACATGAATTTCTGTTCCCTGTACACTGAACCTTATATCCCTATGTGCCAGGTTGATATAATGATTTTTCCATATGGGGAAAACCTCTAAGGGAAACTTCCACAATTAAAGAAAAAAAGGCTTTACTGAGTGATACCCATTCTTTTTTAAAAAAGTAAAGTTATCCATATCCTTCTAATTTTAACATTCTTTTATTTCCAGTGCTTGAATTGAATATGTGCTATTTTAGACTGAATGCTATTTCTACTTGAATTACTATCTTCTTAAAATCTATGCTTGCAGTTGGCAAAAATGATGATGCTGCTTATAATAAGTATTCCTAATTTTTCTTAGTATCTCAGCTCAATTATAAAGAGAAAAAAATCTCAGATTAAACTCTTAATCTAATGTTAAATCTTCTCTGCAGAACTTCTCTTTGTGTTTTGATTTTCTTTTGCTAAGAAAAGTTATCCAAATTTGAAATATAACAGGTGGATGGACTTACAAATCTTGCATATATTTTTAGGTCTAAAAAACAGGCTCATCCAAAACTTATTTAACTTTATCAAAGAAAACACTGTGCTTGACTTAGAATTTAAAATTTTATTTGAGTCCTAAAAACTGTTAGTGTTACATGTGAACTTAAAGATTTTTGTTTGGTAGAAATAGATAAATGCAAATGTTACAGTTGTATGGCCTTAAAGGACATAAATCGCTTCTGTATCTGTTAGACAGTTCCTTTTAGCAGTCTGTCGACTGACTGATTATATAAACCCTTGGTTCTCAAATCTTCCTTTAATTAGTCTTATCATCTTACTGGTTAGCTTTTGAATAATAAAATTGAATATAATCTTTGACAGATTTTCATGTTAGATTTATATGAAAGTCACACTTTAATTTTTCAAAAATGTATTTTAACATCATTTTTATTTATTAGTTTTAAATGGTTTTTCTGAAGTTTAACCATTGAATGGATTTTTATATCTCTTGAGTTTTAAGTATTCTGTTTTGGTTTGCTGTTTTTTGGTAAAATTATCTGAGGAGTGACTGTAGAGACAAAATCCTTATAAAAATAAATATACCAGGACTAAAGATATAAAATAAGTGTGTCACCTGGATGCAGATGGAATCCTTGGGGATAAACAAGGCAGAAGACAGTTTTAGAAACAAATGGACACTGAGAGGTCAAGGATTCTGGCTTGCTGAAAGGAGTGGCTCTAACTGGTGGTGGTACTCTATTCGTTTCTAAAAATCCTGTAGCCAAAACAAGCAGTGCAAAAGGGAAACAAAAATTAGGATTTGTATATAGAGGGGAGAAAAGATGCCTCGAATTAGAACTGGCAGTTGGTGTTTCTGGAGACTAGACTAAGAGAGAAAGCAATTGTAAACACCATTTTCTGAATGAAGACTTTGTGGGTGACTTTTCCCTTGTTGAGGTATGTTTTTTGTCTTTATAGCAATCAATGCCAATATCTATAGAAGATTCCCTGGCCTTAAGCAAGGCATGGAGCTTTAACAAGCACCAAGAATGCAAGCATGGCTGAAGCAAATGATCTAGGGAAAACAGATAATTTTTTTTTTTTAATTCACAGTCTTACTGCCATAGGTGGCAAAGCGATTCTTTGCTGTATTGTATCTTGTATTTCAGTGATTCTGTGGAAAATTTTAACTCTAGGCCAATAGAGTGGCAGTACTTTGGTTGCCTTTAATTTGATTCCTTTTAGATTAAACCCATGAGGCTTCTCAGGAAGCTCAGTGGTAAAGAATTTACCTGGCAATGCAGGAGACACAGGTTGATCTCTGGGTTGGGAAGATCCCCTGAGAAGGAAATGGAAATGGCAAACCACTCCAGTATTCTTGTCTGGGAAAACCCAAGATCAAAGGAGCCTGGTGGGCTACAGTCTATGGAGTTGCAAAAGAATCAGATACAACTTAATGACTAAACAACAAGGATAAACCCATGGGGAGACTAATCTTGAATAAAGCCTGAAAAATAATCAGTCATTCATTCAGTCAGTATTAACTGAGGAACAATCATGTGCAAGGTATTGTTCTAGGCACTTGATCATTAAACAAAAAAACAGAAAAGGAAAACCAGAAAACCAGAGTTGACTTCTTAGCAATATTAATAATATCCATAATCAGAGAAACTGGGAGAGCATCTTCAAAAGATCGGGGTGCTATTTATATGGGGAAAAAAAAGTAGATCTGAACATGTTTGAGTAAAGAAGGTCTTGAATTTCAGTTAATCAAAAATTTTTTTTCTTTTTTTTGAGATTCAAAGTGGCATAGTGTAGCAAAGTACCCAGTGAACATTTGGGTCTTGAGAAAATATACTGTGAAAAAGTATGGAATTAGGACTCCAAGGAAAAACATGGGCATGATGACACAAAGAAAAGCAAGTAAGACAATGATAGTGTAAGTCTGAAATTTGGCTTAATATAATGTACATGGGAAAATATTGCTTGGAAAGGATTAACCAATCCAGAGTCTGAAACTGGTCACTGGTCATGATGTTGGAATATTGATGCCTTTGGCAGTCCCAAAATTTATGGTTTCAGATATCTCAGTGACAGATTTTATTTTCTTGGGCTCCAGAAACATTGCAGACAGCGACTGTAGCTATGGAATTAAAAGATGCTTGCTCCTTAGAAGGAAAGCTATGAGAAACCTAGACAGCATATTAAAAAACAGAGATATCACTTTTCCAGCAAAAATTCACATAGTCATAGATATGGTTTTTCCAGTAGTCATGTATAGATGTGAGAGCTGGACCATAAAGAAGGCTGAGTGCCAAAGAAGTGATGCTTTCGAATTGTGGTGCTAGAGAAGACTCTTGAGAGTTTCTTGGACAGTGAGGAGATCCAACCAGTCAATCCTAAAGGAAATCAACCCTGAATATTCATTGGAAGGACTGATGCTGAAACTGAAAGCTCCAGTACTTTGGCCACCTGGTGCAAAGAGCTGACTCATTGGAAGAGATCCTGATACTGGGAAGACTGAAGGCAAAAGGAGAAGGGGTGGCAGAGTATGAGATGGTTAGATAGTATTACTGACTCAATGAACGTGAATTTGAGGCAACTCTGGGCGATAGTGCGGAGAAGGCAATGGCACCCCACTCCAGTACTCTTGCCTGAAAAATCCCATGGACAGAGGAGCCTGGAAGGCTGCAGTCCATGGGGTTGCTAAGAGTCGGGCCAGACAGAGCGACTTCACTTTCACTTTTCACTTTCATGCATTGGAGAAAGAAATGGCAACCCACTCCAGTGTTCTTGCCTGGAGAATCCCAGGGATGGGGGAGCCTGGTGGGCTGCCGTCTATGGGGTCGCACAGAGTCAGACACGACTGAAGCGACTTAGCAGCAGCTGGGCGATAGTGAAGGACAGGAGAGCCTGTTGTGCTGCAGTCCACTGGGTGGCAAAGAGTTGGACAGGACTTAGTGACTGAACAACAACAGCTGTGGGGACCCAACAAGATGGATTTACTAGAAAATGCTAACAAAAACATAACTGGACCACAAACCTAAAAAGGGCTTCAGACAAAGGAAAAAGTGCTCATCCTGAAAAATAAAGAGTCAAAATTAAGTAAGTGTAACTGTATGAACTAGCCAAGCCTTCCTAAGGCCAGTAGAGGATCAGTGTCTGGAAACAACCCACTGGAATTCACTCTATCTAGTGTGTGGAGAAAACTCAAGGACTAGAGCATTAGGATACTAAGGAAAATGCATCATGAGGACTGACTGGTCAAGGTATTGGTTTTTACCACCTTTCCAGTGACACACACTCATAAGTTTCAACAGCAGCTTCAGTTCAGAATCTGCTGTAGTTGATTCTCCAGAAACAAAGTGAAGATATGATGGCCTCTTCTCTAGCAGGCAGTTCTCTTAGTTCTGAATTGTTTAATGAACACATGAACACACAGTACAGGAGAAAGTGACCAAGATCAACCCCAGGAAAAAAAAAATGCAAATAGGCAAAATGGTTGTCTAAATGGGCCTTACAAATAGCTGAGAAAGAAGGGAAGCTAAAGGCAAAGGTGAAAAGGAAAGATATACACAATCTGAATGCAGAATTCCAAAGAATAGCAAGGAGAGAAAAGAAAGCCTTCCTCGGTGATCAGTGCAAAGAAATAGAGGAAAACAATAGAATAAGAAAGACTAGAGGTCTCTTCAAGAAAATTAGAGATACCAAGGAACATTTCATGCAAAGATGGGCACAATAAAGGACAGAAATGGTATGGACCTAACAGAAGAAAAAGATATTAAGAAGAGTTGGCAAGAATACACAGAAGAACTGTACAAAAAAGATCTTCATGACCCAGATAACCACGATGGTGTGATCACTCACCTAGAGCCAGACATCCTGGAATGTGAAGTCAAGTGGGCCTTTGGAAGCATCACTACAAACAAAACTAGTGGAAGTGATGCAATTCCAGTTGAGCTATTTCAAATCCTAAAAGATGATGCTGTGAATGTGCTTTACTCAATATGCCAACAAATCTGGAAAGTCTGCAGTGGCCACAGGACTGGAAAAGGTCAGTTTTCATTCCAGTCTCAAAGACAAGAAATGCCAAAGAATGTTCAGACTACTGCACAATTGCACTCATCTCACATCCTGGCAAAGTAATGCTCAAACTTCTCCAAGCCAGGATTCAACAGTATGTGAACCATGAACTTGCAGATGTTCAAGCTGGTTTTAGAAAAGGCAGAGGAACCAGAGATCAAATTGCCAACATCCATTGGATCGTAGAAAAAACAAGAGAATTCCAGAAAAAAAATCTACTTCTGCTCTATTGATTATGCCAAAGCCTTTGACTGTGTGGATCACAACAAACTGTGGAAAATTCTGAAAGAGATGGGAATACCAGACCACCTGACCTGCCTCTTGAGAAATCTGTATGCAGGACAAGAAACAACAGTTAGAACTGGACATGGAGCAACATACTGGTTCCAAATCGGGAAAGGAGTACATCAAGGCTGTATATTGTCACCCTGCTTATTTAACTTATATGGAGGGTACATCATGCGAAATACTGGGCTGGATAAAGCACAAGCTGGAGTCACGATTACTGGGAGAGTTATCAATAACCTCAGGTATGCAGACGACATCACCGTTATGGGAGAAAGTGAAGAAGAAGTAAAGAGCTTCTTGATGAAAGTGAAAGAGGAGAGTGAAAAAGCTGGCTTAAGATTCAGCATTCAAAGAATGAAGATCATGGCACCTGGTCCCATTACTTCATAACAAGTAGATGGGGAAACAATGAAAACAGTGACAGACTTTATCTTTTGGGGCTCCAAAACCACTGCAGATGGTGACTGCAGCCATGAAATTAAAAGACACTTGTTCTTTGAATAACCTAGACAGCATATTAAAAAGCAGAGATATTACTTTGCCGAAAAAAGTCTATCTAGTCAAAGCTATGGTTTTTCCAGTAGTGATGTATGGATATGATAGTTGGACTATAAAGAAAGCTGAACACTGAAGAATTGATGCTTTTGAACTGTGGTGTTGGGCAAAACTCTTGAGAGTCCCTTGGACTGCAAGGAGATCAAACCAGTCCATTCTAAAGGAAATCAGTTCTGAATATTCATTGGAAGGACCCATGCTGAAGCTGAAGCTGAAACTCCAATACTTTGGCCACTGGATGGGAAGAACTGACTTCTTGGAAAAGACCCTGATCCTGGGTCGACAGAGGATGAGATGGTTGGATGGCATCACTGACTCGATGGACATGAGTTTGAGCAAGCTCCAGGAGTTGGTGATGGATAGGGAAGCCTGGCATGCTGCAGTCCATAGGGTCACAAAGAGTCAGACATGACTAAATGACTGAACTGAACACACAAATAATTCACATGCTCTTCAATGCTGAAATGGCAAAAACAGAGAGTTCAGGAGAGAAACAGAAATCAAGACCTCAGTAAAGAGTGTGTTGGGGTTTCCCTGGTGGCTTAGTGGTAAAGAATCCACCTGCCAATGTAGGAGATGCAGATTTGAACCCTGGGTCGGGAGGACCCTCTGAAAAAAGAAATGGCAACCCATTCCAGTATTCTTGCCTGGGAAATCCCATGGAAGAAGAGCCTGGTGGCCTACAGTCCATGGGGTCACAAAAGAGACAGACAGTGCTTAGGGATAAACAACAGAAGATGGGCTAGGGATAGACACTACAGATTAGAGCTGGGAACCCATGTCTTCATGCCTAGGAAGGTTCCCAACTAGTTGAGAAGCAAGAGGGACTTAATTGCTACTTTCCAAGGGAAGTGTTCCTCTCCAGAAGCATGATACAGGCGGAGTATGACATTGAACTACTCCTGGGATATTACTCTCACGAAGTGATGGATAACTTCAAGGTTGTTGATCCCATTCAATGGTTATAGATTAACTAAGATCCTGCTGAGGCTAATGACAAACGTTTTGTCTGCCTACCCTCTATCAGCCATATAGTAGTGAGTCTGTAGCAACTCTCATTGTATTCTAGGAATAACATTTTGTTGTCTGGACTGATTGGGGAGGAGATATGCAGATTGGCTTCTTTTCTAAATTTGGTGGCTGTTGCCCAGTGCAGTGACAATCTTGCAAGGCTGATTAGTTCTTTAGAATCTTGAAACATTAAGCCTATGAAAGTGTTAGTTGCTCAGTTGTGTCCAACTCTTTGCAATCCCATGGACTGTAAGCCCACCAGGCTCCTCTGTCCATGGAATTTTCCAGGCAAGAATACTGGAGTGGGTTGCCATTTCCTTCTCCAGCGGATCTTCTTGACCCAGGAATTGAACCCAGGTCTCCTGCATTACAGGCAGACTCTCATCTAAACCACCAGGGAAGCACTTGGCAGTCTGTGAAAGACCTAGCATTAAATTCATGTCATGGAAGCAGAAGCAATTGAGGGAAAGACAGTGCAGGCTACGACTGCTGAGAAAAGCACAATTCCACTTGGTTTTGAGAAATATTTCAGCTGAGACTAAGTACAATACAAAGTAGAGGGGGTGGGTAGATTTTAGCTTTTAATTTCTCTAAATTCACAAAGTAAAATAATTTAATATTGGGTTTTAATTCCCATTATAGTAAGAACAATCTAATTTCTGATATTTAATTTGTCCTTCGGAGTTTAATAAGGGAAGGTATCAGCATGTTATCATTGGTAGGTCTTCATGAAGCTTCTCTTAATGTTTTCACTGATTTCATGGTCTCATAGGCTATACTGCACAAAATAACCAGCCATAACAGAATAGAAATGGAATAGAGAATTTATTTTTAGTCAAGAGTGGCCTTGGGAAGTTTTAATTAAGTGCAATACTTTTATTCATTTCAGAATTTTCTGGGGCCTTAACTTATGCCATCCACATGGTTGACATTGGAGAGTTGCTTCTAGAAGGTTGATTCAGGATTATTCTGAGAGATCACCAATGTCTTCTTATGCATTCAGCCATACTTCTGGATGACCATTGGACTTATGAAAGTAAAAGTGTTAGTCGCTCAGTCATGTCCAACTCTTTGCAACCTCGTGGACTGTAGCCCTCCAGGCTCCTTTGTCCATGGGATTCTCCATGCAACAATTCTGGGGTGGGTAACTATTCTCTTCTCCAGGCGATTTTCCCAACCCAGGGACTGAACCCAGGTCTCCTGCATTGTAGGCGGATTCTTTAAGAGCTGAGCCACCAGAGAAGCCACATGGTTAAACTCAAATGGTTAAGACAGCAAAATGTTCTTAGGGAGAAAGGGCTTTTCCCTTATTCTTAGTTTCTACAAAAAGAGATATTTTCTAAATACTCTTACCCCTTGACTTTCTTCTTACTTGTACTCACAGAAGAAAAATGAGTGAGTTGACGTCATGATTTATAATTCTTTTTTTTAATTTAAATTTATTTATTTTAATTGTATTGGTTCTGCCACACATTAACATGAATCTGCAAATTCTCCAGCAACACAGGAACACAGCCCTGAGCTTCAATATACAGGCTGCCTGAAGTTACTCCAAACCCACTGACATCTCATAACTCATTACTGGACACTTCATTGCACTCCAGAGAGAAGAAATCCAGTTCCACCCACCAGAACACTGACAAAGCTTCCCTAACCAGGAAACCTTGACAAGCCACCCGTACAACCCCACCCACAGCGAGGAAACTCCCCAATAAAGAGAACTCCACAAACTGCCAGAATACAGAAAGGCCACGCCAAACACAGTATGATTTAAAATTCTTGATTGAGTGTAGATAATCTTTTTAGAAGTTCCTATGTAAGAAGAATTTGTTCTCTCTCAAATGGTCCCACTCAAGTCAGTAGGTGTATCACTGGGGATTTCTCTTATGTCGACTCAATCCTTGGGAGAGTTGTTCTAAGGCCAAGGTTGGTGGTTAGGAAAGAGGTCATACCATTCTGACAGTCCCAATACTCATAACATTATAATGATAGCACCCCTACATTTTCTAATATTTCTCTTTATCAGTACTACTAGAACATAGAGAAGCAGAAAAAAACTGGTTGGCTCTCTCGAGACCCTAGCCTTTTATATGCACCTGTATACATATGTACACGCTGTTTACATATACATATACCACACGCCTGCATGTACTCTACTACCACTCTTCTTCTCTCCTACTTCTCTGCTTGTTTTTCTGCCATAAAATCTGTTATATTTGCACAGTGTGGTATTAGTAATAGGTGTCTGTGAGCTCCCTGCATGACAGATATCCACAATGATACCATTGTGGATACAGATATCCAGTGCAAATATTTGTGTGTGTGTGTGTGCGCGAAATTAATGGAATATCTTAAATGTGCCACTATCCTTCAGACTGCTTCAAGTCACCACGAATCATCCTTCTTTACTACAACCTCCAGTGATGTCCTCATAGGCCACATGGCTTAATGCATCAGTCAGAATAGCATAAGCTATGGTACAGTGAAAACAAGCTGAAAATTTCACTTAAAGCAGTAAAATTTATTTCTTACATGTGCTTCATCTCTATTGCAGGCAAGCCAGGACATTTGCTCACCACAGTTATCTAGGGTATGGGCTGATGAAACCTCTGTTATAATGCATGCTTCCAGAATTGCTATCAGTGACAAGAAAATATAGTAAGCTTACATTTAAACCTTCAGACTAGATATGGAACATGTCACTTTCACTCATATTTCCTGGCCAAAGCAAGTCATATGATCATGGTTGGATTTAACATGTTTTGTTAACAGGTCTAATCCTCCTATTGGGAGGATCACCGAATATTTTGGTATCCACATTTCTGGGATTCTTGCATCCTTTGATAGTGACCTTTGTAACTTATAGGACAAAACCAACACTTTTATTGTTTTTCTCCATCATATTTTTCATTATAGTGGGGAAAATATCCTCCATCTCCTCTTCTGTTTCACTTTTTCAACCAAAAAGAGATGCATTATGTTTTGAAATTTGGGCTTCCTTGGTGGCTCAGCTGGTAAAGAATCTGCTTGCAATGCAGGAGATCTGGGTTTGACTCTTGGCTTGGGACGACCCCCTGGAGAAGAAAATGGCTACCCACTCTTGTATTCTTGACTGGGAAATTCATTGGACAGAGGAACCTGTAGACCCTTTTCATTGATGTCAATCTCTTCTTTGGACTTTCTTGCAGATACAACTGCAGGCTTACTCAACCCTGGAAGCTTATTTTCTGTCATGCAGTCTGTTTAGCACTTATAATTTGCTTTGTGAATTCAAGATTCACAGGAGAAAAAATTCGTACAATTAGCATAAAACTTCTGACCATCATCTTAAGCTAAAAATTAACATTTAGGAAATCTAATATTTACTTCAATTTACTCCTTTCTGTTGAAGATCTTTCATACTACCTTTATGTGCCATTTTATATTTTGCTATTTGATATTAGTAGAAATTGTAGCAAAATATTCAACCTGAAATAATCAGAATATATCAGAGTCCCATAATTAATTTTTAAAAATATCAAAAGCTCTCTGGGGAGACAAATTAACTTGCATTAAGGCTGTAATATTTTTGGAAAAGACTAAAATACCTTACATTGGGAAGTTAGATGCCTTTATTCCATTCCAATTATGTAAATTAAAAAAAAAACTTTAAATACATAGGGGCATCTCCAAGAAAACTTGATAATGTATCTTTGTGAATTGTAAAATGTCAGAAAATTCATCCCTATATAAATGACAGTACTGCACCATTTGAAAAGACCCATAGAAAGGATTTATTCTGAAGACCCTGTATGTCTCATTTGCATTCTATGATTTTGTTCACCTAATTTTGTACTGTCTTTTTGAAGTGGATGAATGATATCCTAGCACCAAACCCATTCAGTTTGAAATTTGAGCCTCTATTTCTAACACCAAAATGTTATAACCTGCTAGACTGTTTTCTTATTTTTTCTTTAAACACACTTGTAATGGTGTTGCCCAAAGGTAATACACCAATATACATCCAAAAACATTTTCTTAGAGGCAGGAAATATGAAACCATAATCACAGAAAACTTGTCATTCTAATCACATGGACCACAGCCTTGTCTAATTCAATGAAACTAAGCCATGCTGTTTGGGGCCACCCAAGATGGGCAGGTCATGGTGGAGAGGTCTGAAAGTGGTCCACTGGAGAAGGGAATGGCAAACCACTTCAGTATTCTTGCCTTGAGAACCCCATGAACAGTATGAAAATGCAAAATGATAGGATACTGAAAGAGAAACTCCCCAGGTCAGTAGGTGCCCAATATGCTACTGGAGATCAGCAGAGAAATAACTCCAGAAAGAATGAAAGGATGGAGCCAAAGCAAAAACAATACCCAGCTGTGGATGTGACTGGTGATGGAAGCAAGGTTTGATGCTGTAAACAGCAATATTGCATAGGAACCTGGAATGTTAGGTCCATGAATCAAGGCAAATTGGAACTGGTCAAACAGGAGATGGCAAGAGTGAACATTGACATTCTAGGAATCAGCGAACTAAAATGGACTGGAATGGGTGAATTTAACTCAGATGACCATTATATCTACTACTGCAGGCAGGAATCCCTTAGAAGAAATGGAGTAGCCATCATGATCAACAAAAGAGTCTGAAATGCAGTACTTGGATGCAATCTCAAAAACGACAGAATGATCTCGTTTGTTTCCAAGGCAAACCATTCAATATCACAGGAAATATGAAACACCACATAAAGATCAACCAAATAGAAAGTGTTTCGGGATGAAAATCTAGCAAAAGCATAGTATTTGAAGCTTATTTTAAAATGTAATCTGATGCTTACTTTTTAAGTAATAAGATTTTCAAACTTTTGCTAGTTTTTTCCCTGAATTTTTTCACTTTTAAAATGCTCTATAAATAAGGGGAAAAAAACCCTTTCACTGTACACACTTGAAGAAATCTTAAGTATACTTTTTGTTACACATACTTTGTCATCTATAAATATGTAAGGAAAACACTCTGCCACAGGAAATCTAGACCACTGGGGAAAACAAAGGTTAAAGCTATGTAAACAGAAGAATTTTTTATGACACTTCTCAGATTGCAATAAAAAGTAACCACGATTCTGGTTATCATTTGCTAAGGAAATCATGAGCAATAAATTTTATATTTTAAAATAAAATTTAAGATAAATGGAAAACTCTCTATTCATTTAAAAATCACTGATTTCCTCTGTGTTCAGTATTGCCTTATATCTCCTTCTTCCTGGCTATGATGCTCTGTGCTCTCATTAGGTAAATCATGCACTTGTACTAGGGATAAAAGAAACACCATGATTCATGACACCATTTCTAAGAGAGCCTTCAAAATTGAGTAGTATGAAAGAAAGCAATACTTGTCCTTAAGACACTGCCATTCAGACTGAGGAGTCATGGATTTTTAAAATTGGGTAGAAGAACAGAAGTTCTGTTTTCTAATTTAATTCTAGGGTAGGAGTAATTTTAAGAATTAGTTGCATGATATCTGCTCACACCTCTTTTAGGTGAGGAATTTTCTTTCTCTGCCATCCACTGAAGACTTTCTAGAAGCTGATTTTTATCTGAGCCAAAACATGTTTCAGCTATCTTTTCCCTTTTGATCTTAATTTCATCTTCAAGAATAGCACCGAATTAACTAACTGTAAATTTAAAAAACAACAGTATGCTCCATTTCTTATCCAACGATAATTTATCTCCATCTCTAACTCACAACTGGTCAGACTGTTTTGTCAGCGATAGCTCCTTGAATCATTCTTATGTTATATTAAGGTTTTAGAAAATTACTCTGGATTCCTTTTCAAAATACTTTCTTCAGACACAAGATTCAAAGTTAGAAAACCTTCTGAAGCTAGCAGAATATAAATAAATAAATAAATACACACACACACACACACACACACACATATAGGGCTTCCCCAGTAGCTCAGTGGTAAAGAGCCCACCTGCAATGTAGGATGGCACAGGAGATGCGGGTTCAGTCCCTGGGTCAGGAAGATCCCCTGGAGGAGGGCATGAAAACCCACTCAAGTATTCTTGCCTTGATAATCCTACCATTTTAGGAACTGTTGGACTACAGTCCATAGGGTCGCAAAGAGTCGGACATGACTGAAGCAACTGAGCATATATATATCATTATATCAAACAGTATCATTATACTGTTTGCTTGTATTAAACTTGTGGCTAGATAAGAATTTCTGTGTTCTTCACTTAAACTATCATACCTCCACCATACTATCTATGCAATTGATTTTGAAGCCTGTCAATGTAATATTTCATTGTTATGTTAAAGCTCTTGTTGATTTTTAACCAGGTGTCTCTGCATAATCTGTACCACTTTCTCTTCATCCTGGTTTTTTCCATCTGAAAATTTAATACTTTTTTTTTTTACTTAGTTACTAAAATTAGGAGTCTGGACTATAGAAAGGAGTATTGTTAGTTAGAATAAACAATGGTTTAAATATATTGTGGTAAGATTTTAAGTGTTTTATGATGTTCAAAAGGTAAGGATGGGCCCTCAAATATCTCTATGTGTCTTGAAATGAGATTGTGAAGTAGTTAAAAACTAACAGCTGTTGGAAAGGCGAGTTCTAATATCGAGGAAAGGAAACATTAGCCAGAGAGCTGGTTGCTTCTCTGTTGAGTGAGAGCAGACTGTGTAGAGATGGTGAACCTCAAAGACAAGTTAAGCCTAGATTGACTCGATAATCCTGTTCAAAGTGAGTGTCCACCATGCTGAGGCACTTCTGTGATGATTCTGAGGGAATTCATGAGGAGAAGAGGCCAAAGAGTTCTGTTCCTGCTCTGCCCAGAAAGCTGTTCTCCAGATTTAAAAGAGATGCTTTTGCTCTGATGAAGTGACAAGCTTGGATGGAGAATAACAGACGCCAAAGCTGTAAACGGTTGGCCCAGGGCCCTGTATGGCAAGGGTCCGGTTCCTTTGAAAGTCAAAGGATTTCTACGGAAGCATAATAAAAGCCAAGTTTTTGTCAAAATGTTATTAAAATTAGGAGTGATATAAGTTAAGACTAGTTCTTTTAGATCCTGTTTCAAACTGTATCTTCTTATATAAATATGCCACAGAACTGTTTACTTTATGTTATATATTTATGATGTTTCTCAAAAAAAAAAAAATCCACTTTAGGAATTCAGAAAGCTATGTCTATTATACAAATCTGGAGTTTGATAATGTTTCAAAGCTATCAAATAATGCCACTCTCCAGTGTCAAGTTAACTGCAGTGATTAGTACTATGATTTCTCAAAGGTGATAAATAATGGACACGACCTTGAGCAAACTCCAGGAGACAGTGGAGGACAGGGAAGCCTGGTGTGCTGCCGTCCATGGGGTTGCAAAGAGTCAGACACGACTTAGTGACTGAACAATACAACATAAATAATTGAGCAATATGGGTTTATATAGAGCCCAAACATTACATTTGGGATTAGGAAATTGGCCTGGGGAAGTAGTATAAACTCCATCAATAATTTTAATACAGTTTCCTTCATGAAAATGTATGCAAACCTCATTTGTCCTTCATTTTCCTTTTTCTTTTTTTTTTTCTCATTTTTTTAAAATTTTATTTTATTTTTAAACTTTGCAGTATTGTATTAGTTTTGCCAAATATCGTAATGAATCCGCCACAGGCATACCTGTGTTCCCCATCCTGAACCCTTCTCCCTCCTCCCTCTGGGTCGTCCCAGTGCACCAGCCCCAAGCATCCAGTATCGTGCATGGAACCTGGACTGGCGACTCGTTTCATACATGATATTATACATGTTTCAATGCCATTCTCCCAAATCTCCCCACCCTCTCCCTCTCCCACAGAGTCCATAAGACTGATCTATACATCAGTGTCTCTTTTGTTGTCTCGTTCACCATCTCCAAATGAAAATTAGTTGAGAAATGTGGTATACGGATTTTGGAATAATATGACTTCTGAGCTGGGAATGTAGGTCATCTTGTACGTTTTATATTTCAGATGAGAGAAAGTAAAGCTGAGAAAAGTATCTTGTACATGTTCTCATAAAACAGACAATTACAGAAGGAATGTCAAGGATTTCAATCCAATAACGAAAAGCTATGGAAGTCTGTCAAAAATATTTAACAACCACAACAAAAGGTTTGATAAAACTTCAAAACTTTTTGCAATAAAATATCCAAAATTGAGACACTTAATTATTCGATAAAATGCTGTATGAGGGTCTTCTGCGATTCAGAGGTCATGATAGATGCAAGCTGCCTGGAAATTGAAGACACCATGTGACTGAGTCCCAGAACACCAGGATTCAATCCCAGGTTTAGTTAATTCCAAGACACATGGAGTAACTGTTCTTTCAAGGATATAAATAATATGTTAGTTCTCACATTTTACTACTTTTTCTTGATGAGGTGAAAAATAATGGGAAGCTATCAAGCAATCAAGGACAGGCCAAACATCCAGTGAAAGATAGGTGACAGCTAGTTAGAGGTGAAGCGACAGTTGTGAGGGTGAAATGAGTTGACACTACTCCTCAAAAGGTGATTCTCTTGGACAGATTTATCTAGTTTTCCAGACATAATGCTCTGATGAGCCTGTCAACAGCTAGATATTTTCTTCAAAATATATGCTTTGATGAACCTAATCTTTTGGATTTTTGAAAAATCCCAACATTTACATTGCAAAATAACCTAAAGTGTAATTTTGAAATTCAAAGTAAATAAAAAACAACCCCCCCATCAAAAAAAAAAAAAAATCCCTGCATTCTTTGTCATATATAAAACAAGAGGTGAAAAGAATTTATGGGACCAGATGTTCACCACGACATTAATCTTTTACCAGAAAACAAAAAGAATAATGTCACCTAGAGGATGTTGGCTGAAAATGTGATCCCTGAGGCAGGCAGCGTTACCACCGCTATATTGTTTGAAAAAAGAACACATTCTCTGGTCCCAACCCAGAGCTACTGAATCAGAATCTTTGGAGTGGCAACCAAAAGCCTGTGTTTTATCAACTTTTCCTCATGATTCTTATGCATGATTGAGAAGCAGTGATGCAAAGCACCAGACACTCTTTGTGTCCTCTGAAGGACCATATGTGTCTGGGCCAGAAGATATAAAACGGGTATAAATTCAAGAATACTATTGCTAAAAATGATAATTTTATGAAACAAAAAGACAAAACTGCTCTTTATGGTGTATTTCTGATGCAGACACATATGGAAATACAACCTCATATAATTAGAGGTTTTTTTTTTTAAAGAAGTAGGTAAACTGCAGCATTAATTTATATGAGAGGGAATTTTAAGAGTATTAATGTAGGTTAATTTAAATAAAACTTTTTTGTTTTAATAAAAAGATCGTCATTACAAAACAGTAATAAATAATGTCAAAATTAGTTATTTTTATTGCAATTTTTTGTATTTTAAAACATTCATTTTTAACAATAACTTACTTTGACTTCAAAGTATGCTATCACCTCTGCCATTTGCTCTAGCTGTATTATTATACCTAACAATTTTGAATATAATTCTTTAATTTAAACATCACTTTTATTGCCCCTTTCTTTTTCTCTCTAATAGGATTATAATGTAATCATAATGTAATGTAATTAAATTTAGGTAAAATAATTTGAGACTGCTTCAAATAATACTACCATCTGCTGTGTTATTTAAATTCTGGAAAAAAAACACTAAACATATCAATATAAGAATATTTTGCTTCTAAGGATTTAAACAGTAGCTAAAAATATCTTTTAAAGTACTTGATTAGAATAAACCTTACTGCATATGTGAAACTATTTTCCACTTAGTATATAGTGAGAGTCAAACAAATGTTATTTTTCATTTACTGGAAAAATTTCAGTAAGAGTAATGCCATCTGCCTAGCTAAGCACATGCCCCATGTTCATGCTAAGGGAGGATGAGTTCAGGGTGGACAGAGCTTCTGTATGTTCTGCACAAGGACAGTCATTTTACCTTGGGTGCAACCCCCCGCCAGCACAGCTGCAGGGTAAGAGAACTGTCCCCTTGCCTTTCCCCTCACAAAGTGAAGCTTTCCTTTGGAAGTGTGGTTAGAGTCAAGATGAGGGTAGTGTGCCTTACTTCTTCTCCTTATCACTGTGGCAAGATGATGCTCAATTACAAGTTGATTGGTTTAACTCAATACTCCCAGAAGTAGAAATAGCAAGGTTTTGCATACAGGTGACTTTTTAAAGGCGTACTTTCAGTATAACACAGCAAAAGAGTGGGAAAAGGATGACAGTAAGAAGTCAAGAATGTTGATATATGGCAAAACCAATACAATATTGTAAAGTTAAAAAATTAAAAAAATTAAAAAAAAGAAACCTAAATCTTCCAACCAAATGTGAAATGTATAAAATAATAAAGGACCAAGAAATGGTTAAAAACAAAACAAAACAAAAAGAAATAGTATGATTTTAGGGAGAGACTTGCCCTGGGCCTGATCTTATGGGGCATCTCTGGAGTGTAAATGATGTCTCAGAGTTTGTCTTGTCTTAAAGCATAGGATTTAGATTTTCAAACTCCTACACCACTCAGCAGGCTAACGGTACCGCAGTTGGATGGTAAGGAGTTTTTGGTGAAACTTCAAAGTATTTCCAGTTGTTTGCATTTGAGGGTTGACAAATCCTTCTAGTAGACAAGATAGTCCTCCGAAGAGAATCATAGGTATAAACTCTTAAAAGCAATGGACAGAAGCTGGAGAAGGGAACCACAGAAACAGTTAAAGGAATTCAAGGGATCTAGACAGGGTACCCACAGTGTCTGCTCCAGTGGCTTTATACTTGCATGCTAAAATATTGCAGCCATTACTTAAAATAATGTAGTGCTAAATATAATAGAGAATTTACATTTTTAATACACACTGACCAGGCTAAATAAGACTACCAACTTTCTCACAGACACTAAAACATAGAAGTATTGCATTTGGACCTTACTATTTAGCTTTTATGTTTTTTGATAATAAATTGGCTTATGCATTCATTAAATTTGATACCTTACAAGGGGAATACACACACACACACACACATTTATATTTATTAATTTGGGTAATCAAAACTCTATAGTTGGAGGTTGTTTTTGCAAGTTTAAATCCTAACACATTAAAAAAATGTGTTCTAATAAATGTTATTTAAAATTTAAAATATCTATAATAATCAAGGTTGTAAGAGAGTAATAAAAAAGCTTTCAGAATGGAATACAGCCAAAAAAGTAAAAGCTCTTGGGAACCAGAAAGGTCTTTTGTAGTCATCAAATAAACTTAGTAATTTAGAAATATACTTTGTCATTAAGTGAAACACCACACTTATACACACACACACAAACACACACACACACAGAATAACCAGTTAACCTAAAGTTGTAGGTTTAAACTTAAAACTATTGCAAATTAGTTAGTAAATTGAATATATACATATATAAAATAGCATGTCACATATACATCATTGTAATATTGATATAATAAATCAAAGATGAAACAATTAAAGTACAAAACTTATTTAAGATTAGTTATTAAATCGAATGCTATATTTTACACTTATATAGTAACATATGTAACAACATATATGGTATATATTACTTATGGATTATATATGCTATATTCATTATATATTTTTATATCATCAATATAATGTATCAGTGGAGAAAAGACAGTTCAATCTTAAAGCCTTATTTCAGAGTAGCTAACAAATTGATTATGTTATATGCCAGATATGTAAAGATATTATACATTATTATATTTTGCATTATGTAACATATGTTATATGACATATAGTTTTATATTTTATATTTATATATTTATATATGTATCAGTGGAGCATGTATTGATTATATAAGATGCTTATCCATTTATTTTATTATTTATTATTTTCTTATTTATCTTATTTTATTTGTAAAGTTGTCAGGTATGGAATAACACATTAATGGGTCACAGAATTCTAGGAAGGAATTATATTGTTTAATGTTGTCAACCTACAGATTGGATATTGAGCCATTCGGAAGTTAGAGACTTTTTAATATTACTCAACTAAAAGACTCAGACTAGAGTACAAATATTGTAACATTCAGATATGATGTTCTACCATTAAAGCTTGCCTGTTAATGCTCTTTTCATATGTTTAGAAGATAAACCTTTGTTTCCGTCATGTTCAACTCTGAAATAAGTGGCTCCATTCTTAAGTTTGTACTATCACTCAAAGAACTCTGCTGTCAGGATTTTAAAACTATGTGGGTTTTTTTTTTTTTTTTTTGTATTTTTAATGTATATATTTAGGGAACAATTAACTCAAAAGGTATAAATAAAATAAGGCTAGTTCCTTAACAATACAACTTGGTGATGTTTTTGTATCAGGCCATGTAAATTTGCTTCATTCTTTTTAATCACCTCATGTATTCAATGCCATGAATGTACCAAAATTTATGTACTTTGTTACCAGGCAGGTTGAAAAACAGAGAAACAAACACATAGATAAGTGAACAGCACTGTTGTGACAGACTTCTACTTTTGAATGGAGCTGAATACTTCTTTGAGTGGACAAATGCTTCAAAGTACAATAACTGAAGAATTTAATTTATAAAATTATCTGTCAAAGATATCAGAGAACTGCAGAAGAAATGAGATTAAAGTGATTAGGATTCCAGAGAGGGGAGAATCATAAGTGATAAGCTGATTATAACTGTGGCTTTTCCCCAATATTATCAGCTGTATATGGGTATTATGGATACTACTTATGGATATTAGCTATTTATGGAGCAAGTATCTGAGAGTTATAGTACTTTTCACAAAGAGGAACCATGCTGGGGAACAGAGAACCTCTGAGAAGGTGGTCATCAGTACTAATATCTATTTTTAAAAAAGAGGGCTTCCCTGGTGGTCCAGTGGTTAAGAATTCACTTTGCAATGCAGGGGACACTGGCTTGACCCCTGGTCCGGGAAGACCCTACATGCCGCGGAGCAACCATGCCTGTGCATGACAATTACTGACTGCATGCTGGAGCCCAGGAACTGCAGCTACCGAGCCCACAGCAGCACCTCCTAAAGCCTGTGTGCCCTAGAATCTGCTCCAAAACAAGAGAAACCACTGCAGCGAGAAACCTGAGCATTGCAGCTAAAGAGTAGTTGAAACTAGAGAAAACCCACGTGCAGCAACGTAGACCCAGTGCAGCCAAAATAGTATTAAAAAAGGAATAAAATCAATGCTTGGCCCAGTCTCAATCTAGCAATTAAGTTATAATCATCCAAGGATACATGAAAGAACTATAAAGAAAATCTTTTCGTTGTGTTGAAAGATAATTTTCAAAATTATCCATGAAAATGTTGTAGTTATAGTGCATTAATCAATAGTGTATTAGTAATATTTGCAATAATAACTTAATATGGAAAAAAAAGCTGAGCATTACTGGATCATTGGAGAATATCAAACAATGATTTATAATTTTGTATCAGAGAAGTATTTTAGGTGATCAGAAAGATATTTCAGGCATTGAAATATGTTTTAGGATAATATTCTATCAGAGAAGTGAACTGGAAATATGAGTTCAAGAAATTAACAATGTAAAAGTTAAGGATGTTAAATATTGCCTTTCATGTATTTTAAAAATGTGTTATCATAGAAACTAAACATCTCTGTTGCTTAGGAACCTCTGAATTCACTTTTAAAAGTAGTGCAACCAATATATCTCATAAAGTCAATATTTACCACATTTAGAAATCACTCCCTTTGGGAATATTTATGTTTATGAAGTATTTTAAGCTAAAAATCTGTGAGGAAATATATAGCTTTATAATTCCCATTAAGACATACTTGACTTCTTAAAAAAAGTTAAAAACTCTTTCTTAATAAATTTGATGTTATTCATCTAAACAGAATAGACTAAACTCTTATATCCTTAGGATTTGGTATTTATTTGACTTAATTGGATTTCATGAGAAATGTGTAACCTGGAGGTTTGCAAATCCCATTTAAATTGCTTTTTAGCTTGTATTTTTAATGAAGGTTTTGTTATGGAGTAAGACCTTTTGCTTTTTAGAATTCAATTTGAATCTAATGTAATAATATGCTAAGCTTTTTAATGAAAGACTATTTATTCTATCTTCCCAAACACACAGTTGTGCTAGCTGCATGGCTATTTGCAAGAAACCTGATTCTACTTAGACTAAAGAATTGGCAAGGGGAAGCTGTATCTTTATTGCCAATCTTGTTCACTTCTGTGGCTTTTATTTATTGGTAAAAATAAAGGACTTTTGCTTTAGAGTTTCTAGATCCCTTTTTTATATGGAATGCATTAGAATCATTATACAGAGTTTAGAGGCTGGCTCAGACAGTCCCAGGCAGTTAGCACTGGTAAAGTAAATGTTCATTCAATAAATGAGAGGGATCATTACTAAGATTTAACTTTAGAAATTAAGGGTTAATTTGTTCAAAGCTAATCCCTTACAGGCTAACCTCCCGGAGAGGAGTTGAGCTCCCTTCCAAACTCCATGGAAACTAGTAGTGACTTGGTGCTTAAGGCAATCCATTTTGGGTGACTATAAGGCTTCCATGCCAGCCCTTCCTTTTGATGCATCACATGAAAGGAGCCTGTTTCTTTTCCAACATCTAATTTAGAAGTCACCCAGGCCAAATTTAAGATCCATCGCCTATAATCTGACTCCTGGATCTGCTGAATCTGATACCTGCATCTCTGTGTTTAATGAACACTTGCTTGTGCTCTTGCTTCTGAGCTTTCTCCAAGAAATGTTGTTCCATCAGGCCTGGTATGTGTGCACTTGCTAGACATATGCCCTTGTTCACTCAACACCTTTATTTGGTCACGTGCTATAAATGCATATGTCTGAGACTGAAAGAAAAAACAGAAAATGTACAGTATCCAAACTACAATGCTGATGCCACCACATAATCCTTAATGGCTCAGCCTCAAAAGTGTTATATGTGCTTTCCTATCCCAGTCCCAAGCTTCACTGAGGTGTAACTAACAGTTAAAATTGTGCATATTTTAAGGTATACAACTTGAACTTTGATATATGTATACATTATGAAATATTCACCACAATCAAGCTACTTAATATATCCATCATCTCACATACTTACCATCTTCTTTTTTGTGGTGAGAAGACTTAAGATCTATCCTCTTAAAAACTTGAAATACACAACACAATATTCATCATTACATATTAGAGCTCTGGAACATCAATCTTATATAACTGAAACTTTGTATCCTTGAGCGACATTTCCCCATTCTCCTCTTCTACCAGCATTTGGTAATCACCATTCTTCTCTTCCTTTCTATGAGTTTGTAGATGTCACATATAAGTGAGGTCATACAATATTTGTCTTTGTCTGGCTTATTTCACTTAGTGTTATGTCCTCCAGGTTCATCCATGCTATTGCAAATGGCAGGATTTTCTCCTTTTTAAAGGCTGAAGAATCCATTGTGTGGAGATACAATCCATCACTTTTTTTTTTTTAATCCATTCAGTCATTCATGGACATTTAGGTTATTTCCCTGTCTTGGGTATCGTAAACAATGCTGAAATGAACTTGAGAGTGCAAATATCTCTTTGAGAACCTGATTTCATTTCCTTTGATCATAAGCCCAGAAGCATGCATACCTAGAAGTAGGATTTTTGGATCATAAGGTAATTCTATTTTTAATTATTTGAGGAGCTTCCACAATGGCTGCATGAATTGTGAGTTTGTTTTTTTAATTTGTTCTTTACAGCAAGAATGGGGGCCCAATCAGCCATTCCCTACTCCGATATTATAATAAAGTAAATGAATTTTAATCTAAAAATATTGGTCTGTAAAATATAAATGTTCTTTTCCCTCTTGTTTTAAAAGCAGCATCTAGCTACTTTAGAAAATTTAGACTATACAGATAAATACAAAGAAACATCTATAATTATCATATATTAAATTCATTGATTTTGAAAATTATTCTTCCCTACTAAATATATTAACTATTCTTCAGTCTTTGGCATCAATGTCTTTTGCTTTTCTTATATAGTTTAATACCTGCAGTTTCACAAGACAGCAATGCTAATTCTACTGTCTATAATAGTGATGACAGAAAAATAGTGTAAAATATTCTTTACTTGGATTCCACAATGATTAGGTATATGGAAGCTGTGATTTATAAAGAGTGCATTAAAACTGATATAATAAAGGAGTTCAATGAGATTTCTTAAATGTATGCCCAGGCACTATCTTAGGTGCTGCCAAAGAGAGCATACAAATTGTAACATGACCCTAGTATTGAAGAATCTCAAGGGAAGGAAAAGGCATGAGCATCAAAATGTTGCTCTGTGCAAACTCTGCTAAAATAGACACAATGAAATACATGGCTAAGACACACATGTTCAGTCTGCTACCCAGCTGTGCTCATTCCACACGCTAGCCAGGTCATGCTCAAAATCCTTCAACAAGCCAGGCTTCAACACTATGGGAACCAAGAATTTCCAGCTGTACAAGTTGGATTTAGAAAAGGCAGAGGAACCAGGGATGAAATTGCCAACATCCACAGGATCACAGAAAAAGCAAGAGAATTCTAGAAAACCATCTTCTACTTTATTGACTACTCTGAAGTCTGACCATGTGGATCACAACAAACTGTGGAAAATTCTGAAAGAGATGGGAATACCAAACCACCTTACCTGCTCCTGAGAAACCTGTATGCAGGTCAACAAGTAACAGTTATAACTGGACATGGACCAACAGACTGGTTCAAAATTAGGAAAGGAGTATGTCAAGACTGTATATTGTCACCCTGCTTATTATGTTGTTTGAAATGCAGACTGGATAAATTAAAAAAATGGAATTAAGATTGCCAGGGAGAAATATCAATAACCTCAGATATGTGGATGACACCACCCTAATGCAGAAAGCAAAGAGGAACTAAAGAGCCTCTTGATGAAGATGAAAGAGTAGAGTGAAGCTGGCTTAAAACGCAACAATCAAAAGACTAAGAACATAGCCTCTGCTCTACCACTTCATGGCAAATAGATGGGGAATAAATAGAAACAATGATAGACTTTATTTTCTTGGGCTCAAAAATTACTGCAGATGATGACTGCAGCCAAAATTAAAAGACACTTGTTCTTTGGAAGAAAAGAAATGACAAATCTAGACAATGAATTAAAAAGCAGAGATATCACTTTGCCAACAAATTTCCGTATGGTCAAAACTATGGTTTTTCCAGTAGTCATGTATGGATGTGAGAGTTGGACTATAAAGAAAGCTGAGCACTGAAAAATTGATGCTTTCCAACTGTGGTGCTGGAAAAGACTCTTGAGAGTCCCTTGGACTGCAAGGAGATCAAACCAGTCAATCCTAAAGGAAATCAACTGTGAATATTCATTGGAAGGACTGATGCTGAAGCTGAAGCTCCAATACTTTCACCACCTGGTGTGAAGAACAGACTCATTTGAAAAGACCCTGATGCTGGGAAAGATTAAGGGCAGAAGGAGAAGGGGGCGACAGAAGATGAGATGGTTATATAGCATCATCGACTCAATGGACATGAATTTGAGCAAACTTAGGGATACAGTGAAGGACTGGGAAGCCTGGTGTGCTGCAGTCCATGGAGTAGCAGAGTTGGACACAACTGAAAGACTGAACAATAACAAAAAGACACACAGGAAAGGAGTGACTCTGGAAGGACATGGATTAATTCATCAGGCAAATGGCACAGCTGTAGGAAATTCCAGTTCGATTTTGCAGCAAACGCAAAGACAAAGACACATGAAAGGGCATATTGAGGAACTTAGGCAGGTTGTAGGGCTTTTCTGTGAAGGTGAAGGAGGGTTTGCCAAGACTGGATGCTTTATGAGAGGTGGGAAATGTGAATAAGTGAGGACAGCTGGATGAAGACAGTAAGAAGTGGTGGAGGATGTGGCAGACTGGAAAGCATCTGAAGCATCCAAAAGGGGCAGACAATCAACTGAAACACATGTGTTTGCCAGATGTGTCCCTTAAACCACAAATATATTCCTATGTGAAAGATGTAGACAGAGTGGTAAGACTATTTCACTTGAGATATACACTGATTTGGACGTTATTCCTTGGCCAGTTTCCCAATTTCTGCATTATCGACTTTTTGGTTTTGAGGGCTGTCTTGTGCATCGTAGAATATTTAGCTTTCTCCTTGCCCTGTACCCATTTGATTCATATAATGTCCCCCGCTTCCTGAGTTGTGCAACCCAATATATCTCCTGCTGCTGCTGCTGCTGCTGCTACGTCGCTTCAGTCGTGTCCGACTCTGTGCGACTCCATATATGGCAGCCCACCCGGCTTCTCTGTCCCTGGCATTCCCCAGGCAAGAACACTGGAGTGGGTTGCCATTTCCTTCTCCAGTGCATGCATGCATGCTCAGTCGCTTCAGTTGTGTCCGACTTTGTGTGACCCCATGGACAGCAGCCCACAAGGCTCCTCTGTCCACAGGAATCTTTGGGCAAGAATACTGGAGTTGGGTGCCATTTCTTTTCCACAATATATCTCCACACATTGCCAACTGTTCCCTGTGAGATAGAGGTTGCTACGCAGTTAAGAACCACTGGATCAGATAATCATGAAAGGGTACTGTGTAACAGAGTTACATGAGGAGACTAGGTTTTCAAGAGGAAATTCTGGTGGCAGGACAAATAAATACTGTATGAAAAGTGGAGGGGACAGAGGCAAAGTAGAAGCTGATGGTCCACCTTAGGAACGATCACAATAGCTTTCTCCATTTCTATGAATAAGGACACTTGGGCAAAGAAAATAGTAGTGTAATCAAAGTAAATACTTGACTTTCTTCCTTCTCTGCTTGTGAGATCTTAGTTCCCTGACCAGGGGTTGAACCCTGGCCTTTGAAAGTGAAAGCATAGAGTCCTAACCACTAGACTGCCAGAGAATTCTCATAAATACTTAACTTTCCCTAAAAAAGCAACCCGTAGACTTTTGGACTATTGCCTCATATTCTGCATACAAATATTATTGCCAAATACATCACAGAGTGCTTAACAAGCAGCTTTGGCTTCATCTAACATTTTGTATGCTGTCTATGGCTTTTGTTTTTGTAGCCACAACTACCCTAGATATAGTACTTCCTGTTCTCCATTAGTAATTGTAAAGACAAAGATTCAATTATGTTGGAAATAGAACATTGACATACAGAGTTGTGCATCATAGAATTGTGAAATTCATAATGAAAACATATGTTATTAATATCTTGAAGCATTTATTTCTTTAGACTTATTTGTTTAACCAGCATATAAGATCTACCATGTGCCAGGCACAGGATTAGGTTCTGAAGATGTAGCAATGTTCTTGCCCTTGAGTTTGCAGTCCAGTGGAAGGCTCTAATATCAATCAAATAATCATACAACAGAAGTGAAACTGTAACTACAGAAAGTATTCTAAAAGAGGAAGTAGGACCAAGCCTTTTAGAATAATTGCAGTGATCATATCAACTCAGAGTTATAATCATATCTCAGGGTAATTTCCCAGAGTGACATCTTTGGGGTTATTCAATTACGTTGGAAATAGAACATTGACACACAGAGTTGTGCACTCATAGTCTGTGTGAAAAAAATACATTAAAACTCTGTATGAACTGATTTATTATTATAGAAACCTTTATTTATTATTCTATTCTTATAAAACAAATCTGATATACATCCAATTCATGAAATGAATTATTCTGTGTAAATGTAACCCATGAAACATTGGGAATTAATTAGCTAAACAGCTATAGACAGAGCAGAGATTTAATGCTGTTATATGGAAAGAATTTTACATAAAACAAGACCTAATCAGATCTTTTCTGTAACTAACACCGACAGCCATGATGCAAAGTTCCATATCTAACCAATGTTTCATTCTCCAGCATATGGTGGGTAATCCCTAAATGAATGAATGAGTAAAATGCACCTCTTGAGTGCAAGGCACTGTGAAAAGCATGAATTTGCTTTTCTGAAGCTCAAAAATAATGAGAGAAAGACAGCTATACTCATGCTAAAATGTACAATATTGCAAGTGTGTGAGAATGATTTAAAAATCTTCCTAAGGATCTCAAAGGCAGAAAAAGATGACTTCTTGTGGAAGGCAACAGATGTACCCAAGAAGTTTTGAAGAGGAGTTAGCATTTGAATGGATTTTGCAGCATGGAAAGTATTAATATCTGAAAAGCTGAATTGTGAGGCAAGGATCTGACTGGTTTAGGCAGGGGGATGATGTGCATAAGCAACATTGACTTTGGTGACCTTTAAAAATGATGTGATCAGTCTTTAGGAGGGCTGTCTGGAATAAATGGAGAGTAATTAAAAAAAAATCACCATTCCAGGAGTTGGAGCAAAGGGTTTAAAGTCCATGGCAGCAATTCTCTAAATTTTGATTTCATGATCGCTTCAGTGTATAAATCTTAAAAGTGTAAGAGTGTAAAAGGGTTTATTATTATTATTTTAAAATTTATCAATATTATATATTGAGATGGAGAAATTATAAAATGCCTATTACTTCATTTAGGAATAACTTACCAACTGAACCACCACCGATTCCATAATGAAATATTAGAAAATACTAAATATCACATTTGCTAATATCACCACCAATATCCTCTGAAAAGTCTCTACGTATTGATAAATTTTCAAGCTCATAATGGTAGATGTCATTTTTGTAGAATTACAATTTTTGCTGAAAGCTCAAATTATACCTTTTGCAGAAAATATTGTAATTCCTTTTTTCTGGAAGTGACAGACTCATTGTTCATTTGTGGGAAAATATCTGCCAAATACCCTAGCCTGAATAACCATACTTTATCAGCTGTTCTCTCAAGTACAAATTTGTTTCCATGAAGAAAGCTGCTAGTTTGTATAACCACCCAAATAATCACAAAAGTGCTTCTATTGGACTCATTCAAGAGAAGATTTCAGTACAATCATTGTACTTTGTCAAAGAACATTCTGCTAAGTTGCTTCAGTCTCGTCTGACTCTGTGCGACCCCATAGACGGCAGCCCACCAGGCTCCCCTGTCCCTGGGATTCTCCAGGCAAGAACACTGGAGTGGGTTGCCACTTCCTTCTCCAATGCATCAAAGTGAAGAGTGAAAGTGAAGTCGCTCAGTCGTGTCCGACTCTTCGCGACCCCATGGACTGCAGCCCACCAGGCTCCTCCATCCATGGGATTTTCCAGGCAAAAGTACTGGAGTGGCATGCCATTGACTTCTCCGCAAAGAACATTAGGCAGAATATTAAAAAAGATGCATACTCAAGGGTTAATGTTTAATATAAATTATTATTTTTTTAGTGCTTCATTGAAAGCATTCTTATGCGAAACTATTTTTTTTTAAACTGAGTACATGGTGCATAGCAAAAATTTGAATGACTACTTCAGTTTTGTGCAACTGTCTTGTTTCATGCTCAGTGCCAGTAATTTTAACCACCATCAGTATAAAGTTGGCACATAAAAAAGTCAATGGCAAAAAATGTCTTATAAAAATAATTTTGACCTTGCTGCTGCTACTGCTAAGTCACTTCAGTCGTGTCCAACTCTGTGCAACTCCATAGACGGCAGCCCACCAGGCGCCTCCGTCCCTGGGATTCTCCAGGCAAGAACACTGGAGTGGGTTGCCATTTCCTTCTCCAATGCATGAAAGTGAAAGTGAAAGTGAAGTCGTTCAGTCATGTCCGACTCTTAGCGACCCAAATGGACTGCAGCCCACCAGGCTCCACCGTCCATGGGATTTTCCAGGCAAGAGTACTGGAGTGGGTTGCCACTGCCTTCTCCAAATTTTGACATTGATGTTTCCTAAAAGTGTTTTAGGAGCCATCCAAGTTCACAGACTATGCTATGAGATTTTAGTCTATAGTATTAATAAAATAGCTATATGATTTTGTAAATGGCTTCTAATAAAGCTAAATTTATCCTATTTCTTTTGGTCACTTCATCTTGACTTTTCTACTCTGACTAATTTTATCTATGTATAAATTGCTGAGTATATATGGATATACATATTCCCATATATATTTCTGTTATTAGCCTCCTAACTCAAGAGGAGAAGGGGACGACAGAGGATGAGATGGCTGGATGGCATCACTGACTCGATGGACATGAGTCTGAGTGAACTCTGGGAGTTGGTGATGGACAGGGAGGCCTGGCGTGGTGCAATTCATGGGGTCAGAAGAGTCAGACATGACTGAGCAATTGAACTGAACTGAACTCAAGATATTGATCTGACCTGTTAATCTTATCTATCTATCTATTGTTAATGTATTGTGTTCTTTATACCCTCTCCAATTCTGGGACATGATTTTAAGAGTGGATTAAACTATCTAAAATAACAATGAATATTCAGCATTATACCCTAACAGTGATGGGGTTCAGGACAGTTCAGTCAGTCAGTTGTGTCCGATTCTTTCTGAACCCATGGACTACACCCTGCTGGGCCTCCCTGTGCAACACCAACTCCTGAAGTTTACACACTCTCATGTCCATTGAGTCACTGATGCCATCCAATCATCTCATCCTCTGTCATCCCCTTCTCTCCTGCCCTCAATCTTTCCCAGCATCAGGGTCTTTTCAAATGAGTCAGCTCTTTTCATCAGGTGGCCAAGTATTGGAGTTTCAGCTTCAGCATCAGTCCTTCCAAGGAACACTCAGGACTGATCTCCTTTAGGATGGACTGGTTGGATCTCCTTGCAGTCCAAGGGACTCTCAAGAATCTTCTCCAACACCACAGTTCAAAAGCATCAATTCTTCAGCACTCAGCTTTCTTTATAGTCCAACTCTTACATCCATACATGACTACTGGAAAAACCATATCCTTGAATAGACAGACTTTTGTTGGCAAAGTAATGTCTCTGCTTTTTAACATGTTGTCTAGGTTGGTCATAACTTTTCTTCCAAGGAGTAAGTGTTTTTTAATTTCATGGCTGCAGTCACCATCTGCAGTGATTTTGGAGCCCAAGAAATAAAGTCTGCCACTGTTTCCACTGTTTCCCCATCTATTGCCATGAAGTGATGGGACCGAATGCCATGATCTTTGTTTTCTGAATGTTGAGTTTTAAGCCAACTTTTTCACTCTCCTCTTTCACTTTCATCAAGAGGCTCTTTAGTTCTTCTTCACTTTCTGCCATAAGAGTGGTGTCATCTGCATATCTGAGGTTATTGATATTTCTCCCAGCAGTCTTGATTCCAGCTTGTGCTCTTCCAGCCCAGCGTTTCTCATGATGTACTCTGCATATAAGTTAAATAAGCAGGATGACAATATACAGCTTGACGTACTCCTTTTCCTATTTGGAACCAGTCTGTTGCTCTATGTCCAGTTCTAACTGTTGCTTCCTGACCTGCATACAGATTTCTCAGGAGGTAGTTCAGGTGGTCTGGTATCTCCAACTCTTAGAGAATTTTCCACAGTTTACTGTGATCCACACAGTCAAAGGCTTTGGCATAGTCAATAAAGCAGAAATAGATGTCTTTTGGAACTCCCTTGCTTTTTTGATGATCCAGCAGATGTTGGCAATTTGATCTCTGGTCCCTCTGCCTTTTCTAAAACCAACTTGAACATCTGGAAGTTCACAGTTCACTTACTGTTGAAGCATGGCTTGGAGAATGTTGAGCATTACTTTACTTGTGTGAGATGAGTGCAATTATGTGGCAGTTTGAACATTCTTTGGCATTGCCTTTCTTTGGGATTGGAATGAAAACTGACTTTTTCCAGTCCTGTGGCCACTGCTGAGTTTTCCAAATGTGCTGGCATATTGAGTGCAGCACTTTCACAGCATCATCTTCCAGGATTTGAAATAGCTCAACTGGAATTCCAAAACTTTGACTAGCTTTGTTCATAGTGATGATTTCTAAGGCTTAACTTGACTTCACATTCCAATATGTCTGGCGCTAGGTGAGTGATCACACCATCGTGATCATCTGGGTCATGGAGATCTTTTGTACAGTTCTTCTGTGTATTCTTGCCACCTCTTCTTAATATCTTCTTTTTCTGTTAGGTCCATACCATTTCTGTCCTTTATTGTGCTCATCTTTGCATGAAGTGTTCCTTTGGTAACTCTAATTTTCTAAAAGGTCTTGTAGGTCTTCATAGAACCGTTCAACTTCAGCTTTTTCAGCATTACTGGTCGGGGCATAGACTTGGATTACTGTGATATTGAATGGTTTGGCTTGGAAATGAATAGAGATCATTCTGTTGTTGGTCATTCTTGAAGAGATCTCTATACTTTCACATTCTATTGTTTTCCTCTATTTCTTTGCATTGATCCCTGAGGAAGGCTTTCTTATCTCTCCTTGCTATTCTTTGGAACTCTGCATTTAAATGGGTATATCTTTCCTTTTCTGTTTTGTTTTTTGCTTCTCTTCTTTTCACAGCTATTTGTAAGGGCTCCTCAGACAGCCATTTTACTTTTTCGCATTTCTTTTTCTTGGGGATGGTCTTGATCCCTGTCTCCTGTATGAAGTCACGAACCTCCATCCATAGTTCATCAGGCACTCTGTCTATCAGATCTAGTCCCTTAAATCTATTTCTCACTTCCATTGTGTAATTGTAAGGGATTTGATTTAGGTCATACCTGACTAGTCTAGTGATTTTCCCTACTTTCTTCAATTTAAGTCTGAATTTGGCAATAAAGTGTTCATGATCTGAGCCACAGACAGCTCCCAGTCTTGTTTTTTCTGATTGTATATAGCTTCTCCATCTTTGGCTGCAAAGAATATAACCAATCTGATTTTGGTGTTGACCATCTGGTGATATCCACGTGTAGAGTCTTCTCTTGTGTTGTTGGAAGCGGGTATTTGCTATGATCAGTGCGTACTCTTGGCAAAACTCTGTGGGCAAGAATCCGTTAGAAGAAATGGAGTATCCATCATAGTCAACAGAAGAGTATGAAATGCCCAACTTGGATGCAATCTCAAAACCAACAGAATGGTCTCTATTCACTTCCAAGACAAGCCATTCAATATCACAGTAATCCAAGTCTATGCCTTGACCAGTAATGCTGAAGAAGCTGAAGTTGAATGGTTCTATGAGAACTTTTAGAACTGACACCCAAAAAATATGTCCTTTTTATTCTAGGGGACTAGAATACAAAAGTAGGAAGTCAAGAAACACCTAGAATAACAGGCAAATTTGGCCTTCAAGTACAGCATGCAGCAGGGCAAAGGCTCATAGAGTTTTGCCAAGAGAACGCACTGACATGCTATCCCATAATAGGCACCTTGTCATATTGAATATTTTAAGTCAACGAACTCTAGATGAGAGTAGAAAAAGGAAGGCCATCTGACCTTTCCTCCATGCCTCCTCCATGAAATGGGTCATAAAACTCTCATATGAGAGTTGCCCTCCCTATACCCAGAGGAAAGGAACATCTTTATTTCCAAAGACAAATGGACACTGAAAAATCCAAGAGTCTTGCTAAGATTCCCCAGTTGATTACTTACATCATACTGTTAACCTATCATATTCCTCCATGACTCTCCACTCTCCATCAAACTTAGCATCAGAATACTAAAGTCTGTTTCTTCAGGTCTTCATTTCCTTATGAAGGCTACTGTTTCACATAAAATTTATATTAAATATACTTGTATGTTTTTATCCTATTAATGATCCCATGTTTTGTAAAACTTACATTAAATACACGTGTTGCTCCTTGTCTGTTAACCTGTCTTATCCAGTTTAATTTTTATACCCATCCAAAGATCTTAAGGGGATCTTTAAAAAGGTTTTTCATCCCTAAAAAACAAATGTCACAAAAATCACAATGGGTTTCAAAAGTTTAGAGCTTTTGTTTATGGTATAATGCATTATTATGAACAATTGAATGATTAGAAAAACACCCTGTAATGGATCTTCTTTAAACAGTGTGATACAAAAACTCAAGATGGAGGAAAATATCAGGTAAGTTTACTTTCAAAAAGACTTAAATATAGAGAGACAGAAGCCTGACATTTGGCTGTTGTTCAGTTGCAAATTTTTCCATTCTTTTATTTACCTGTGAGAAAATCACAGTATTTCTTACTCTAAGAACCCTTTCAAATGCTGTAGCCTTTAAAAAACTATATTGCTCAGTGTGTGTGTGTGTGTGTGTGTGTGTGTGTGTGTGTGTGCTCACTCCCTCAGTTGTGTTGGAGTCTTTGCGATCCCACAGACTGAAGCTCACCAGGCTCCTCTGTCCATGGAGTTTTCCAGGTAAGGATACTGGAGTGGGTTGCCATTTTCTCCTCCAGGGGATCTTCCCAACCCAGGGATCAAAATTACATCTCTTGTGTCTTCTGCATTGGCAGGCAGATTCTTTACCCTTGAGCCACCTGGAAAACCTATATTGCTATCAAACAATTAAAAAATCTTTATCACACTACAGCATGAAACTTTGTTTTCTTGTTTATTTTTTTAAAATCCTATCATTGATTAAAAATAGAAAGTTTAGATGTTTTACTTCAAAATATTTTTATTCATGTAAATTAGCTGTCAACTTGAAACACTAGGTCAAGCACAAGTAAGTTAGAATGCAGCTGCTGATGCTGACAGAAAATGAATATGATAAATGAGTATTTGGGAATAAATAACTGCATAAGGTCACCTTATGATGGTATTTGACTTGATCATTATATGTAAAAAGATTTTTGATGTGCAGGTTTTTTTAACTCTCACTAACATAGAGAATAGAGAGAAGTAAAAATAAAAATGGCAAAGTTTGAGTTTTGTCTGCCTTTTCTACAAAATAAAATGTTTGTGTTAAAATAAAAATTTAAACTAATACAATTATGTAAAGTTTAAAAATAAAATAAAATTAAAAAAAATAAAAATTTTTAGTTTTAAAGAAATAAAAATAGATAAATAAAACAATTTCAGTTCCATTAAAACTGAGCAGTGGCCACAGGACTGGAAAACCTCAGTTTTCATTCCAATCCCAAAGAAAGGCAATGCCAAAGAAT
>NW_011495084.1:5924976-5928755 GCF_000754665.1 Bison bison bison | reverse complement strand
TAGGAAAAGGAGTACGTCAAGGCTGTATATTGTCACCCTGCTTATGTAACTTATATGCAGAGTACATCATGAGAAACACTGGACTGGAAGAAACACAAGCTGGAATCAAGATTGCTGGGAGAAATATCAATAACCTCAGATATGCAGATGACACCACCCTTATGGCAGAAAGTGAAGAGGAACTCAAAAGCCTCTTGATGAAAGTGAAAGTGGAGAGTGAAAAAGTTGGCTTAAAGCTCAACATTCAGAAAACGAAGATCATGGCATCTGGTCCCATCACTTCATGGGAAACAGATGGGGAAACAGTGGAAACAGTAGCAGACTTTATTTTTTGGGGGCTCCAAAATCACTGCAGATGGTGACTGCAGCCATGAAATTAAAAGACGCTTACTCCTTGGAAGGAAAGTTATGACCAAAATAGATAGCATATTGAAAAGCAGACATTACTTTGCCAACAAAGGTTCATCTAGTCAAGGCTATGCTTTTTCCTGTGGTCATGTATAGATGTGAGAGTTGGACTGTGAGGAAGGCTGAGCGCCGAAGAATTGATGCTTTTGAACTGTGGTGTTGGAGAAGACTCTTGAGAGTCCATTGGACTGCAAGGAGATCCAACGAGTCCATTCTGAAGGAGATCAGCCCTGGGATTTCTATGGAAGGAATGATGCTAAAGCTGAAACTCCAGTACTTTGGCCGCCTCGTGCTAAGAGTTGACTCATTGGAAAAGACTCTGATGCTGGGAGGGATAGGGGGCAAGAGGAGAAGGGGATGACAGAGGATGAGATGACTGGATGGCATCACTGTGTCAATGGACATGAGTCTGAGTGAACCCCGGGAGTTGGTGATGGACAGGGAGGCCTGGCGTGCTGCGATTCATGGGGTTGCAAAGAGTCGGACATGACTGAGTGACTGATCTGATCTGATGATCTATTTTAAGATAATTAAGAATACTATAATTCTCTGTATCTGAAAGAATATTTTAATCATAATTAGTTTTATACACTCTTTTATATGTTGCAAATTTAGCTATATTCATTGAGAACTTAATGAATGCCTACTATGTGACAGGCTTTCCAGGTGGCACAGTGGGAATAAATCTTCCTGCCAGTGCAGGAGAGGTAGGTTTGATCCCTGGGTTCGGAAGATCCCCTGAAGGAGGAAATGGCTACCCACTCCAGTGTTCTTGCCTGGAAAATTCCATGGACGGAGGAGCCTGGTGGGCTACAGTTCATGGGGTCGCAAAGAGTTGGGCATGATTGAGCATGCACACAAGCACTATGTACCAAGATCTTTGTTGAAGGGATAGTGTTTTATTAAAGTGAGTGTAAAGTCAAGGGAGAAATACAAACACTTGAATTAAAATATACAGTTAGGGACATCCCTAGTGGTCCAGTGGTTGAGAGTCTACCTGCGATGCAAGCAACGTGGGTCAATGCCTGGTCTAGGAAGATAGGAAGGAAGATTCCACATTTGGGGCAACTAAGTCCTGGGGTCACAACTGCTGAGTCTATGTGTCCAAGAGCCCATGAGTCACAACTACTGAAGCCAGTGTGCTCTAAGCCCAAGTTCAGCAAGAAGAGAAGCCATGGCAATGAGAAGCCAGTGCAGCACAACTACAGAGTAGCCCCTGCTTGCCACAACCTGTGAGCCCACACGCAGTAGTGAATACCTAACGCAGCCATAAATAAAATTTAAAAAATATATACACCTGTGCTTGAAGAGATAGGTTTGTATAGCTTTATATACAGATTATTTTGTAGTTACAGGCTATCATCTGTAGACATTTGGGATTAGATGTTTAACTTCGAAGTCTTAGTTGGAGATATTACAACACATATATGTGTCATATGTAATTCTTTTTGTTTTTTATATGAACCTACATTATCCCTGTGATTTATTTTCAGGAAGGAAATCTAGATTATGAGCTAGAACAAGCTGAAGCATCACTTAAATTCCTTACTAGTTTTGTGATCTCGGGTAAGAGCCTAGGTTGTTTCAACATGAGTGAAAGGGAACTAATAAATAGTACCTCCTATCAAGAGGGCTACGCAGAGAGCCTTCAGTTATATGTATATTGTTTTATCTATAAAAATAAAATGGTGTGGCAAAACACATACAATAGAGCTCTGTAGTACAACAGTATATGCTTGTTCATCATTCCCTTCTCCGGACTTTTCTGTGTTTGAAATGTATCATTATGCATAGTATATTTTCACAAAGATGGATATATTATGCAACAATTCCCTACTTTATTAAATCATGGGTCTCTTTGTTTCTGGAACATCAAATAGTAATAGTATTCTGCAGTATACAATTTGGTAAATACTACAATACTAACTCAGTAAGATATTAAAATAAAGATCACCAAACACTATTATAGGTCAAATTTGGGTTAGATGGCCATATGCTATATTACAGCTAATTGGCATATTTTGCTCTTTTCAGATATGATCAACAGTCTAGGTTTAAGCACATTAAAAAAAAACAAACCAGTTTTTAAAAAGGTAGTAAGCCTGTTATGATTTATTAGGTAAATTACCAAGAGAGACTTCAAACTTCCCTGATAAACTATCATATAGAAATAAGAATTTTGTTTTTCAGAATATTCCTTAAGTTGAAGCTTGAAGACTTTAAATAAAAAGCAGACTGAAGTAATTTAACTTTAATGGCTAGTTTGAATTTATCTCAAATGATATGTTTATAATGATAGACTTAGATTTGTCACATAAAAAGTCATTTTGTATGCCATGGACTAAGGAAGTCAGATGGCTAAGCCCAATATCTATGGGTTGGGAGACTATACTCTTCCCATTAGAAGTTACGGTTGGACACATAAGCAATTGGCAAGGGTATTTAATCCTCTTACAGAGAAGAAGAATAAATAGTTAGAAACAATAATAGAAACCATGGTAATCCTCTGTCTCTACACAAATATTTACTTTCTGCATACGAAGTCCACTCACTCTTTCCTAAGGAACACACACCAAAGTCTCATCCAACCATGGAATTAGGCTCCAAGTGCAGAATATCATGATAGTCTCTACATCAGATTAGATGTTGCTTCTCTTCCGTCAGATATCAATAAATTTTAAAGTTAAAAAATTAAAAGTTCTCTTTCTCCCAGTTATACAACATACAATGGGAAACAATAATTGCTATCCACACTCTATTGTCTAGTGTCTAAAGGGAAAAACAGATGACATACAACAGTAACTGTTCTATAATAATTCTCTCTGGTCAAGTGTTGTGCTGGCCTCCTACACTGATGGTAAGGGAGTATTCTTGGGCTAGTTCTCAATTATATCTCTAGGAGTATGTTCTCCATGTTTTTTGGATTCCTTCTCTATGACAGCTGTCTTACTCCTTTCAGGCTGCTATAACATCATAGCACAGATTGGGTAGCTTGTATAAACAACAGAAATTTATTGTTCACAGTTCTGAAGTTTGAAGGCTTCCCAGGTGGCACTAGTGGTAAGGAACCCACCTGCCAATGCAGAAGACACGAGACTTAGGTTCAAGATCCCCTGGAGTAGGGCATGGCAACCCACTCCAGTATTCTTGCCTGGAGAATCCATGGACAGAGAAGCCTGGAGGGCTAACATCCACGGGATCACAAGGAGCTGGACACGACTCAAGTGATAGCATGCATGCTGGAGGTTGAAAGAGCAAAGATCAAGGTACCATGAACCCATTCATGAGGGCTCCACCATTATGACTTAAACACTTCCCAAAAGCCCCACCTAGTAATACCACCATATGGGATTTAGGATTTCAACATATGA
>NW_011495084.1:5896624-5924876 GCF_000754665.1 Bison bison bison | reverse complement strand
AGAAATATTCTATCTCTGGGAGTTGAGTAGCATTTTTAGTCAGCTTCTTTTCTGTCAATATTAGGAATTCTGAACATTCCAATCTCTTAATCCATGCTGTTGGCTCTTTTGGTGGTATAACTCTGAAATTCATTTTCTGCTTTATATACCAGTATGAAAGTGAAAAGTGAAAGAAAGTTGCTCAGTCGTGTCCAACTCTTTGTGACCCCGTGGACTATGCAGTCCATGGAATTCTTCAGGCCAGAATACTGAAGTGTATAGATAGTCTTTCCCTTCTCCACGGGATCTTCCCAACCCAGGGACTGAACCCAGTCTCCCACATTGCAGAAGGATTCTCTACCAACTGAGCCAGTAGGAAAGTCCAAGAATACTGGAGTGGGTGGCCTATGCCTTCTCCAGGGGATCCTCCTGACCCAGGAATCAAACCGGGGTCTCCTGCATTGCAGGCAGATTCTTTACCAGCTGAGCTATGAGGGAAGCACCATGTGCCAGTATCCACACCCACAGTTCATTGGAGAAATGCCTTTTTTCCAGACTGATACGATAACAAAAATCTACTTCTCTATTTACTGAATAAGTAGACTCATTTCTCTAGAGACTACTCACAGTCTGTAGGATATCTCCGTCTTTACTATCAAGTTTATTCTTTTAGTAAAAGCAGTAATCCTTTTCTGGGAGTTTTCCCACCTCTTCCCTTATGTTTCCAGGCAAAGGGAGGTAGTGAGATTAACACTTCCCTTGCTTCCTTTACACTTAGTCTATGTTTCTTGTGTAAAAGCCCTATCATTTAAAAGTTCTGCTTTTGCAACTATAAACTTTAGATTATGATGGGGAAAAGGAGTTTGGTTTAAGGTGGTTATAATAGAAGCTTCTAGGGCACTAAAAAGGCACGATTGATGTGATCAATGGTAGAGTTCACAATGGGTAAGACCCAAAATAAATAAATAAATAAAACTCCTATAGTAAATTCCTAGAATTAAAAAAAAAAAAAAATTTCCTATAGTAGAAATAGGCGACATTAGAGACTAAATATTTAAATGAGGACAAAGCACAGCTCTATTGGAGTTAGAGAATGAGAGAAAGATGGTGGATGTTAGAACACAATTTTTGGGACTCACATGATCAGAAATACATAAATAGTCTATATCCTGAAGAAAAGATAAATATTTGGAGCATTCTTAAGCGTTACTAAGCTTTAAGCTTTAGTAATGCTTAAGCATTTCTTAAGCATTACAATTTAACTTTATTTAGAATACATCTAAAAGAAGTTATTTCTTACATACTTTCTCAAAAAAGTCTTTGGCATCTGTAATATGTAAAAATGGGGATAAAAAACCACTTTATTGAATTCATATATTAATTTCAGAGATAAATGTTAAAATTAGATTAAGTATTATATGGCATGATAGAAAAAGGGACTGTTAATACATGGATTTTTCAATACAAAGATCACTGGCTAGAAAGTATGGTCTCAATTTGAACTAAAGTGACAAATTTATTAACAGTTTCTTTCTAAATAAAGCACTTATGGTACTGAAATCAAAACCACTGGAAACAATGGATGGATTACTTATTAAATTTTTAAAATTTATTTATTTTTATTTATTTAATTAATTAATTTTACTTTACAATATTGTATTGGTTTTGTCATACATTGACTTGAATCCACCACGAGTGTACATGTGTTCCCCATTCTGAACCCCCCTCCCACCTCCCTCCCCATCCCATCCCTCTGGGTCATCCCAGTGCACCAGCCCAGAGCACCCTGTCTCATGCAACAAACCTGGACTGGCGATTCATTTCACATATGATATTTTACATGTTTCAATGCATTCTCCCATATCATCCCACACTCACCCTCTCCCACAGAGTCCAAAAGACTGTTCAATACATCTCGTCTCTTTTGCTGTCTTGCATATAGGGTTATCGTTACCTTCTTTCTAAATTCCATATATAGGCGTTAGTATGCTGTACTGCTGTTTTTCTTTCTGGCTTACTTCACTCTGTATAAAAATTTTTAAAGAGAAGAATTACATTTGCCATGAACTTTGACCTATGTTGGTTGGTCTCTTACCTAGCCAAACCTTAATCCATATAGCTAAACATGTTTTTAGAAATATATTGTCCACTGTTTTTCTGACCAATATAAAAGCTTTTTTTATAAAAGATATTGCCTGATGATTGGATTCTCACTTTGGAGCCTATAAAGAATCATAATTGCTTCTGCACAGCTCTGTTACCAAAGACAGTGATAAGATTAATGGTAAAATAAAATCTACTACTTTTTGGTGAGACAATTTCAATGCAATACCTGGTCCTTTCTGAAGAGTATTTCTTAACTGATTGCACAGACATGCTTTGGGAATGAGTGTTCTGAAATGAGTACTAAAATTTGGAGATTTATATTCAATGTTCCAATTGTACTGAGATATTTATTCATTATTTCAAAAGGCACTGTGATGGAGACTGGGAATATCAACTAAATATACCAATTTCTTTGCCTGACCTTTTGAAAACTGAGGCACTTGCTTCATAGATAAAATCCTCAGGAGTCCTTATGTTCAAATCCCTATTTCTAATCAACTTCAGAACTAGAAAGCCTGCTTGACATAGGAGAAGGATTTCTTGCATTAATCAAGTGCTTCTCTGGTCTTCCCTGAGGCTATGTGAAAATGTGGAACCTATTGAAATGCACTGAGGAAATTCACATTATTAATTGCCCAATCTGCTTTGAATTTAGTAGACCTTATGTGAGTATCTTTCAGAAATATATTAATAATTCAAAATTTTAATTGATAATCTGAGAATATAAATATGTATGGATTCCCTGGTGATTTAGAAGTGATTGATGGTATTTTCTACTTGATGGTAAATATTTATGATTTTAAAATTTTATTCTAAACATTTTAATTATATTCTAAGAAAATATAATACAATACAAAAATATTCTCTTGTAATTAAAATGTTTAGGATATAATTTTAAAGTCATATATATATATGTAGCATTAAGTTGAAAAATACCATCAATCACTTATTCCCTGGTGGCTCATACAGTAAAGAATCTGCCTACAATGCGGGATATCTGGGTTTGATCCCCCAGTTGGGAAGATCCCCTGGAGAAGGGAATGGCAAACCACTCCAAAATTCTTGCCTCACACTGAGGAAACCAGAAGGGAAAGAGACACGTGTACCCCAATGTTCATCGTAGCACTGTTTATAATAGCCAGGACATGGAAGCAACCTAGATGTCCATCAGCAGATGAATGGATAAGAAAGCTGTGGTACATATACACAATGGAGTATTACTCAGCCATTAAAAAGAATACATTTGAATCAGTTCTAATGAGGTGGATGAAACTGGAGCCTATTATACAGAGTGAAGTAAGCCAGAAGGAAAAACATAAATACAGTATACTAATGCATATATATGGAATTTAGAAAGATGGTAACAATAACCCGGTGTACGAGACAGCAAAAGAGACACTGATGTATAGAACAGTCTTATGGACTCTGTGGGAGAGGGAGAGGGTGGGAAGATTTGGGAGAATGGCATTGAAACATGTATATCATGTAAGAAACAAGTTGCCAGTCCAGGTTCGATGCACGATACTGGATGCTTGGGGCTAGTGCACTGGGACGACCCAGAGGGATGGTATGGGGAGGGAGGAGGGAGGAGGGTTCAGGATGGGGAACACATGTATACCTGTGGCGGATTCATTTTGATATTTGGCAAAACTAATACAATTATTTAAAGTTTAAAAATAAAAAAAAAAAAAAAAACAAAGAAAAAAAAAAAAAAAAAGAAATTTAAGTCAAAAAAAAAAAAAAAAAAGAATTCTATGGACAGAGGAGCCTGGCGGGTTACAGTCCATGGGGTCGCAAAGAGTTACTGACCATTTAACTTTCACTTTTAAGAGAATATTATTTTATTGCACTGACTCTAAGATACCATAAATGGTAAACACATCTTTAATTTATATGCAATTAAAATAGAAAAACAGTGGCAAATAACAACATAATGTCATTAATAAATATTCAGATATCTTAGAAAATTGTTGAAATCAATAAAATAAAATATATATACACATATACCTGCATACACACACATTTTATTTTTTTGTTTTTTTAGGTAATTGTATATTCACCTGCAGCTGTCACCAATAACATAGGCAGACCCTATGTGCCCTTGATCTTCACACAGCGATACCAGCGCTCAAAGCTACAGGGCAATATCCCATCCAAGAAATTGGCATTGCTACAGTCCACTACCCTTGTGTATGTATTTGTGTATCTACCACCACATTCAATACACAAAGCAGTTCCATTACACCATGGATACTTTTTTTGCCCTGTTGCATGTCATCTCTGCCATCCCCAGCCTTCAACCAGAACCTCTGACAAATACTAGTCCGTTTTTCATTTCTATAATTTTTCATTTCAATAATGTTATAAGTGGAATCATGTATATGGTTTTTTGGTATCAGCTTTTGGAGTCAGCATAACTCCCTGGAGATTTTTTCAAGCTGTAGCATGTATCACTATTTCCTTCCTTTGATTTCTAAGTAGTATCCCATGGTATGACTGTATCACAGTTTGCTTAAACATTCACTCAGTTAAGAACATGAGTTGTTTCTAGTTTTGGGCTATAGCAAAGAAAATAGCTCTGAAGATTCATGCACATGTAAACTGAAGGTTTTTTTTGGAACATAGTTTTCATTTATCTGGAGCAAATGTCTAGGAGTGCAACTGCTTGATCTTATAGTAATTATAAGTTTAACTTAACAAGAAATTTTCAAGCTCTTTTCCAGAGCGGAAAACATTTACCCTGTTATAATCTAAATCTCGCTAGCATTTTGGGCCATCACTTTTTTTTTCAGCTGTTCTGATAGGTATGTAACGGTACATTGTCTTATTGAAGTAACGTTGGCTTATAACATGACACGTCTTATATGTAAAACACTTCAAATTCTGTATATACTACAGTGTGCCCATCACCAAGAGTTTAGTTTGCATTCATAATCCTACAGTTGATCTCCTTTACCCATCTTGCCTTTCCCCAAGCCCCTTCGCCTCTGGTAACCACAATCTGTTCTCTGTATCCATGTTCACTTTTGTTGACTTTGGTTTGCTTAATTTTTAAATAGTCCACATATGAGTGAAATCATAAAGTGTTTTTTCTTCTCCGTCTGACTTTTATTTAGCATAATGTGAGAACCATTGTGCTATAAGTGGCAAGATTTCATCTTTTTATTGCTAAGCAGTATTCCACTGTATATAATATAAAAACTTCTTTACTCATTTATCCACTGATGGGCATTTAGGTTGTTATCCTATCTTGATTATTGTGAATAATGCTGCAATGAATATAGGAGTATATATAAATGTTTTTGAGTTAGTGTTTTCATATTCTTTGTATATTAGAGATGTTTCTTATTTCTTGAGGTATTGCTGTAAACTTCCCTCTTAATACTGGTTTTGCTGCAGACTCAGATTTTGGTTTCGGCTATTTTCATTTTCATTTGTCTTTAGGTATTTTTTCATTTCTTCTTTGGTTTCTTCACTGACCTAATAGTTGTTTGGTGGCAGGTTGTTTAGTTCCCACTTATTTTTTTCCAGTTTTCTTCCTAGAGTTGTTTCTAGTTCCATACTATGGGATTGGAAAAGATGCTTCATATGATTAGTCTTAAATTCCCAAGGTTTGTTTTATATCCCAGATAATGGTTCAGATCCCTTTGCACTTGAGAAGAATGTATTCTGTTACATTTAGATGGAATGCTCTGTATCCATTTATCAAGTCCACCCAGTCTCATGTTTCATTTAAGGTTGCTGTTTCCTTGTTGAGTTTTGTCTGGATGATCTACTCATTGATGTAATTGGGCTTTTATAGTCCTCTGTAATTATTGTGTTGTTGCCTATTTCTCTGTTTAGGTTTAATACTAATTGCTTTATATATTTTGATGCCCCTACGTTAGGGGCATATATATTAGTGATTGCTATGTCTTTTTGATGAATTGTCTCCTTTATCACTATATAATATTCATTTTTTGTTATAGTTTTTTGGCTTAAAATCTATTTCATTTAAAATGAGTATGGGGCTACACCTGCTTTCTTTAGGATGCCATTCCCTTGGAGGATTGTCCTCTACCCCTTTACTTTAAGCCTGGTTTTGCCAGCACTGAATCTTGTGGACACAGCACACAGTTGAGTCTTTTTTTTTTTTTTTTTTTTTTTTTTAACCTGTCTAGTCTGTGTCTTTAGATTGGTGAATCCAATTGATTTACATTTATATTGATTATTGATAAGAGCTTAGTACCACCATTCTATTTTTTGTTTTCTGGCTACTCTATATCTTCCTGTTTCTTTTATCTTGTTTCTGTTATTTTAGTTAGGTGGTTTTCTACAATGTTTTCATTTTTTATTTCTTTGCCTTCCGTTAGATTTATGTTTTGTGGTTATCACGAGGCTTGTCTAAAATGTATCATAAATAAAATAGTCCTTTTTTTCTGTTGATAGCATCTTGTCTTAATTTGCCTATTAAAGTTTTATCCTTTTCCTTAAGTTTTTGTTGTCTCTAATGATCCCTTTTTACGTTGTGAGTTCATTACCAACTTGAAGTTATGCTGTCGTTATTTCTACTGACTTTTTCTTTAATCATTATGCTATACTTTTAACAGCCTATTCTGATATATAGAGTTGCTATTTTCTGATTTTGTTAGTCTACTTATGTCCCCTTAGTCAAAGTTTCATATCGCCTGTTTTTGGGTTTAGGCAGAAGAGCTCCATTCAGCACTTCTTGTAAGGTAGATCTGGTGGTGGTGGCATGCATGCGTGCTCAGTCACTTCAGTCATGTCCAACTCTTTGTGGCCCCATGGACTGTAGCCCACAGGCTCCTCTGTCCATGGGGTGCTCCAGACAAGTGTACTGGGGTGGGTTGCCATTACCACCTCCAGGTTACCTTCCTGACTCAGGAATTGAACACATGTCTCCTGCATTGCAGGTAAATTCTTTACTCATTGAACCACATGGGAAGCCTCTAGTGGTGATGAACTCCCTCAACTTTGTTTGGGAAAGCCTTTATTTTGTCCCCATATCTGAATGGTAACATTGCTAGATGCTCTTGGATGACAGTTTTATCTTTCAATACTTTGAGTATGTCATTCCAATCTCGTGGCCTGCAGAGTTTCGTCTAAGAAGACTGATGATAGCTTACGGGGCTGATATGAAAGCTTGTCTACCATAAGCTTTGCTGATTGCCATCTTTTTACCTTGGCTGCCTTTAATATTCTTTTTTTCTGTCATTGATTCTTGACAGTTTTCTTCACAGTCCAACTCTCACATCCATACATGACCACTGGAAAGACTACAGCCTTGACTAGACGGACCTTTGTTGGCAAAGTAATATCTCTGTTTTTTAATATGCTATCTAGGTTGGTCATAACTTTCTTTCCAAGGAGTAAGTGTCTTTTAATTTCATGGCTGCAATCATCATCTGCAGTGATTTTGGAGCCCCCAAAAATAAAGTCTGACACTGTTTCCACTGTTTCCCCATCTATTTCCCATGAAGTGATGGGACCAGATGCCATGATCTTCGTTTTCTGAATGTTGAGCTTGAAGCCAACTTTTTCACTCTCCTCTTTCACTTTCATCAAGAGGCTTTTGAGTTCCTCTTCACTTTCTGCCATAAGGGTGGTGTTATCTGCATATCTGAGGTTATTGATATTTCTCCCGGCAATCTTGATTCCAGCTTGTGCTTCTTCCAGCACAGCGTTTCTCATGATGTACTCTGCGTATAAGTTACATAAGCAGGGTGACAATACACAGCCTTGATGTACTCCTTTTCTTATTTGGAACCAGCCTGTTGTTCCATGTCCAGTTCTCTTGGACTGCAAGAAGGTCCAACCAGTCCATCCTAAAGGAGATCAGTCCTGGGTGTTCATTGGAAGGAATGATGCTAAAGCTGAAAATCCAATACTTTGGCCACCTGATGCGAAGAGTTGACTCATTGGAAAAGACCCTGATGCTGGGAGGGATTGGGGGCAGGAGGAGAAGGGGACGACAGAGGATGAGATGGCTGGATGGCATCACCGACTCGATGAACATGAGTTTGAGTGAACTCCGGGAGTTGGTGATGGACACAGAGGCCTGGAGTGCTGCAATTCATGGGGTCACAAAGAGTCGGACACGACTGAGCGACTGAACTGAACTGAACTTGACAGTTTTAATATCATGTGTCTTGGAGAAGGTTTTTTTGTGTTGTGGTAATTAGGTGTTCTCTTAGTTTTATGAATTTGTGTATCCAGTCTCTTCCCCAGGTTTGTGAAGTTCTCAGTAACTATTTCTTTAAATAAACTCTTCATTCCCCTCATTCTCTCCTCCCTCTCTGGGATGCCCATTATCCTCATTTTTTTAAAATGAGGAGAAATTGTATGAGCTTTTTCCATATTTGTGATCCTTTGCAACATTTTCAGTGCAGTATATGATGCCATGCTCTTCTTAATGATTTAAGATTTTTAAATTTCAAATAATCGATATTTTGAGAATAAAAACTTATATTTCTTTTTAACATTTAATCCATTTGAAATAAATTTTATCATATTTTTCCCTGATTGGTCATAGAAATATATTACATTAATTCCATAGAAAAGTCCTGATTATACATACCTAAAATAAATCCTCAATAAGAATTATATCTATAATTGCTGAAGTTTAGATTAAACCAAATTATTTCCTCAACCAATTATTATAATTTATAAAGATAAGCTTGAGGTCATAACATACATGATTAATTATTTTGCTCCTATCATAAAGAACATAAACACTAGCAATTAGCTTTCTTTCTCCCTTTATCTCTTGAAGATTGATCTATAGAATTTATTTATTTGAGTAAAGTACACACTATTACTATACTATACATTGGGCCTAATGATGCATCTTAGTTAAGGCAATTTTAAGAATTTGCTTGATCATGACCATTTTCAAATTATATTTATATTTTTATGACATTATTAAACAAATGTTTTCAAAAATTATTTTAAAAACTAAACACAAATTTTAATGTAGTCTTAGGTAAATGTAAGTATTCAAAAAGAACATGTTTTTAAATATAAAGAAATATATACTAAGAGGCAATGTAAGAAGTTTGAAAGAAAAGTGATTGAAAAGGAATGAGAAAGTGCCACTTGCTCAAAAAGACCTTATTTTCAAACCAAATATTGAAAATCCATTCGGTCAAATGTATATTTTTTCTTTCCTTTCAAATTGCAATTCCCTTCCCAAAGCCTTGAATGGAAAATGAAGATTGTAAAGAACCATTCTTCAGTTATGGGAGCGCTGAAGCCATTGTTGAATTTGTTGAATTACTCAATTATTCCAAAAAGTTGTACAGAGATTGCCAAGGGTGATGGTAATGAATGAAATTGATCTAATCTTGCAATATGAAAAGAATTTCTTGGAGTGGAACACTTGATTCACAGAGGAATCTTCAGGGAAATAACTGGCAAAAGCATCCTTTTTTCATGGAAGGAAACTTATTAACATGACATATAAGAGAAAGCCTGGACATTTTAAATCCTAATGCAAAGCTTCTCTATTAGAGTCCCACAGTAATACTAGCTTCAGAAAGCGTGCAAGCATCCTGAAAAATGAAAATGCCACAGCTCTTGTCTCAGTCATATACATACATTCTTGGCCAGGTCTTTTTAATCCTCATCATGTAGTAATGTGAAATTTAATTTATTGTATGATCTGTCAGATACAGGCTTCAAGACCTGTGAGACTACTAGGCATCTTTGATTTGCTTTAAAGATTGGCACCAATCAATGGCACTCTGATTTGCATTCATAAAGCAAAGCTACTACATGGGACTTTACAGTGTTGAATCCCAGTGATGAAGTATACTTATATGATACTTTACCGCTTTTGAATTTCTTTCATATATATTTCATTACTTGAATTCCATAGCAACATTAGCAACTGTTATAATAACTGCAATACATCTTTAATTCATTTCTCCACCTATTCCATTCCATGAAAGCAGCTCACAATAGCTACAGAAAATATAAAACTATGCTGGCTGATCTCACTTTAAATTCATGACCAGGAATTTCAAGTGGGTACTTAGCACTGCCAGGCAATTTTACTACGTTTCTCTAGTTCATTTACTCTCCTACTTTTTACATGACTGTTGCACAGCCCTTTCATTTTCTTACTCTCTGCTGATAACTTTGCTTCTCAATTATGGTTCAGTTCAGTTCAGTTGCTCAGTGGTGTCCAACTTTTTGCCACCCCATGAACCACAGCACGCCAGGCCTCCCTGTCCATCACCAACTCCTGGAGTTTACTCAAACTCATGTCCATCACGTTGGTGATGCCATCCAGCCATCTCATCCTCTGTCATCCCCTTCTCCTTCTGCCCTCAATCTTTCCCAGCATCAGGGTCTTTTCAAATGAGTCAGCTCTTCTCATCAGGTGGCCAAAGTATTGGAGTTTCAGCTTCAACATCAGTCCTTCCAATAAACACCCAGGGCTGATCTCCTTTAGAATGGACTGGTTGGATCTCCTTGCAGTCCAAGAGACTCTCAAGAGTCTTCTCCAATACCACAGTTCAAAAGCATCAATTCTTTGGTGCTCAGCTTTCTTCACAGTCCAATTCTCACATCCATACATGACCACTGGAAAAACCATACTCAATTACTGAGATAGGTGCAATTAGAAGAGACTTTCTAAATACTCTATCATTAAATCTATCACTCTACATGAGTCTGTACCTATATATTTCTCCTACCCTTTAATTGCAAAGGATGAACCATTCTTGCTGTCAGGCCCCTTCCTCTGTTCTTTGCATCCTCTTTCAACTCAAGGACATCACTTCTGGGTTGTTTTTTGTTTGTTTTTTTCCACTTTGTTTTCTGTATCATCAATTTCCCCTCTCTGCTGTTTCTTCCATCAAAACACAAACATATTATGTTAGTTTTTTCCTTCAATTATTTCTCCCTTAACCCTTTACTCTCTTGATCTAACATCTAAGTTCTGTACATTTGTCTAGAGAGTTTCAGTATTTTCCTCTCATTCACATATTACCCACTCCAATATATATATATTTGTCACTATCATTCTACTGAGACCACTCTGGTCAAGGTGACCAGTGATCCCTACATTGTGGAATCCACATCTTGTTTAATCACTCAGCAGCCCTTAACCTGCTAAACATATCACTATTTGGAGCCCTTTTAGTAACTGAATGCTGCTGCTAAGTCACCTCAGTCGTGTCCGACTCTGTGCGACCCCATAGATGGCAGCCCACCAGGCTTCCCCATCCCTGGGATTCTCCAGGCAAGAACACTGGAGTGGGTTGCCATTTCCTTCTCCAATGCATGAAAGTGAAAAGCTGACTCTAGAGACCCCATGGACTGCAGCCTACCAGGCTCCTCTGTCCATGGGATTTTCTAGGCAAAAGTACTGGAGTGGGGTGCCATTGCCTTCTCCATTAGCAACTGAATAGACAGTATCAATCTCACTTGGTTCTCTTACTTTATAGCTCTTTGAAGTTTTTTGCACTTTGCAGTTTTCTTTTTCGTTCCCTGACTTGCAAATACTGTAGTTCTATAGGCTCAGTCCCTGTATTTTTCTTTTTTATCCACAATTAATCTATTTTGACATTATCCAGAGTGTATATGCAAATGCCATCTAAATGTTAATTATTTCAAATTTACATCTTCAGCCAATCCACTCTCTTGAATTCCATATTTCAACTATTAATTTTTTAAAAATATGAATATACCAGTATGTGCCCCCAATATTAATGTTTACAAAATGGCACTTCTGTTCTTTCCTTCACAAATATGCTCATTCCTGAATGTATGGTAACTCTGTCTTTCCATTTGCTTGCATTATCCTTGATGCATCAAGGTACATCCCTTGATAGTTCCTTGTTCTTATTCTTCACACACAGTTTATCAGTAAATCCTGCTGACTCTACCTTTGAAAATTGTCTAGATTGTGACTATCATCTCCTACCAACATTACTACAACTGCATCTACCTCATTTCTTTCTTTCTTTTTATTGCTTTCAGCACAGCAACTAGGTTTATAAACTAACATCAGATTCAGTTCAGTGATCAAAACCCTTCAATATGTCCTCAATTTCTTTCACTGACTTTTGAGAAGTTAATTATCATGGCCCCAGATAATTCTTTGACCTTGATTCCTCTCCTTCCATCATTTGATTCCTCCAGTCACATTATCCACAGACTTCTCTGGACCTCAACAAAGATATTTTAATTTGAGGTTACTTCTGCCATGTTCTTTTGACTGTTCTTCCTCACTTTTTAGGGCTGTACTCAAATATCCTCTTTTCTTAAAGGTCTTTCTTGATGATTCTATTAAAAATAGCTAACTTTTCAAAACTGGCTTCAGTAACTCTCTAGCTCCATATCCTGCCCCCCCCTTTTTTGGGGGTCTTAACATTTTTTATCTAATATACTATACTATATAGTATACTAGATACTATAGTGTAAGGATCTTTGCATTTTAAATGGTGTTTGGCATACAGAGGCACTCAACAGATACTTGATAAAGAAATAAATATTAAAGACTTTTGGTACATTTGCTTTTTTCTGTCTCCCTAATCATCTATTACCACACTAGGCTATGTTGTCCAAACAAGAATGGGTTTCATCTGTTTTGTTTAAGACTATGCCACCCAGTGTAAGATTAGTGCCTGCCTCCTAGTAAGACCTTATCAATAAGACATTAAATGAATGGATACATTAAAAATATTAATATTACTTTAAGTCAAGAAAGAGTAAATAAATTGCATGAACTTTTTGTTATATAAATTAAAACTGACTTCAATTCAGATCATTAGTTACAGCTATTATAGCTTTAATCTATATTTTCACATCATCATCTACCATGGACTTCTCAGTTTCCATATACAACTTATAGCTCACAAATCAGAACAATTACTATTCCTGAGTATAGAAGGAAACTACACCTATTTTCCATGTTGTTGCTTCTGGCTTGGGTGTTTGCTCTTTATAATTTCTGGTTAATATTTTATTTATCTTTCAAGATCTGATTTAAAGGTCAACTTCTCTGAAACCTTTCTAGACTTTTGCATGCAGAACTAATTACTCTCTCTTATGCTATTTCACAACTCATTTATGCATTCATTGAATAATTATTTATTGAATTTTCTAGGGAGTATAATAAGACTTTGGAGACAGGAATGGTTACCTAGATGAATTTTACTGTGAGTTCCCTACTGCAGGTTTTCTAAGGCATTAGAAACAATTGAATATTGTTATTAATTATTGATTTATATATGTACTATCACAATTTTTCCCTGGACAGTTTCCATGAATTATTCTATTTGTGGTTGTTGTGGTTCTGAATACTCTGTTTAGTATATACCAACTCAGACAGTGTTTGTTGAAATGAAATAAAACATCTATTCACTTCAGGGCTATTTCTAAAATTGTATTTTAAAACTTCCTTACTTTCTCTGTTATGTACATTACTGTTAGAAACAATACCTAATCTCAGCACACTCAAATCAAATGGAACACAATTTCAGTAAATTATATCCAAGTTTCAAGTTTGCCTTTTTCCCAATTGCATATTGGCTGCTCCTTCAGTTGGATAGTTACATTGTGATTATTTTCTATATAAACTGTATGCCTATTAACTAAAGAGGAAAATAAAACATGTTTTTTGACCTAGAGATTTGGGAAAGCCCATTTTCCATATTTTGTTTATTTACTTACTTTACAAGGTGATTCTTTTCTCCCAGCCAAAAGAGTTGAAAAGTTAGGCTGGAATAAATGTGAAAGATCTATTACCTTTAGAGAATATTCAAGCCAAGAGGGAAGCACCACCTAAGATGCTCTGAAAGCCAATTTACATCTGTTGTTTGACCAATAATTTATAAACAGTTAGAATACTCTTTGGGGCATCCCCTGTGGCTCAGTGGTAAAGAATTCATCTGCAATTCAAGAGCCACAGTAGACAAGTGTTTTATCTCTGCGTGGGGAAGATCCCCTGGAAGAGGGCATAATGACCCACTCCAGTATTTTTGCCTATAAAACCCATGGACAGAGGAGCCTGGCAGGCTACAGTCTATGGGGTCACAAAAAGTCAAGACATTACCGAAATGACTTAGCATGCATGCATGCAGAATACTCCTCAGAGACAAGTGTCAAGATTTTTACCATTGCTGTAGAATAAAATGGGGAAATTTCTAGTTGTGTAAACACTATATTCTTATCTAATTCAACCAATGAATGGCTGTAAGTTCATACTCTCTGCTACTTGTAATATGTATTTTTCCAAGACTGAAAACCAGTTCTTGAAAATGTCCAGAGCCATGATTTTTGTCATGATTATTTAACCAACATTCTGGGTGATTCTTTTGCATTTCTTCTATGTCTGATTATTTTGTTCAATGTCAAGAGAGGTTAACGGGATTCTCTGGCTATAATCAGCTCATACCTTCTGGAAGAAAGGCAAAGGTCAGTGCCTAGCAATTAAGTCAAGGTATTTTCTAAAAGATTCCTTAAAGTTCATTTTCTTCTAGACTCACTATGCATTTTAAACCGTGTGTGTGTGTGTGTGTGTGCGTGTGTGTGTCTGTTAGCAGCATCCCTTTCTGTCTTATAACTATATATGTATTTTCTTAATGAAGGTGCAAATGTAAAATTATACTTTATGTGAGATTGCACTTTATTTAATTTTGACTAAAAGACAGTAGAGGAAACATTCAACGTTACTATTCATCAAATAAAATTAGAACATTTCAAATTTGATAATACTAGATATTAAATAGAATTATGTAACAAAAGATGCTCAGTTAAATAAGCAACTTTTTGCTTATTTAATCTGTCAGTATTGATTTATCCTGGAGAATTCAGATTTGTTCATCATGAAAATAAATAAGCATGTTGATTAACAAGGACTACTGTCATTTTGATGTCTTCAAGTATATGGTTTTATAATAACATAGGCAACTGAAAATACAATTTCCAGTCTAAATTTAATACTTTTAAAAGTGAGCATGCTCAATATGCCATAGGGCATATTCCTCTATGGTGATAAAATCATCAAGAACGATTATGCTATTGATAGAGAAAATCGGCCATACAACAATATACCAAGTTGCTCATTATAAAATCATTCACTATCCTGCCCCCAGGTACAAGTCAGCTGCAGAGAAAGTGACAGTGGGGATGAAGGCATATTTTTCTGTTGTTGGCACCAGTCAGTATAGAAATATGGGAGCAGCTGGGAGCAGCTCAACTTGATTCACCCGAAATACAGAGAAAAAATCCATACCAGGAGGAACAAGAGCTCACTGCAAGAGTTCTGAGCAAGTCGTGATGTGTAGTGCTTCACAATGGAGTTGAGCCCAGCGTCTCTGGGTGTCTTAGTACCACAGTCATGAGTCAGAGGTACAGCCACTAGCTAGTCCCATACTTTTGTGGCCCCTGCCCCTCTTTTTTCAATGTCAGAATGAGTATGTCAGAAAAATACTACAGAATTCTTCTCCTGTTTTTAAATTTTCTTAGAAAATCTTTCACTGAATAGAACAATTGCAATTTCTTTCTTTTCCTAGTAAGATCAGTAATTTTAGCAAGTAAAAATATTTCATAGCAAATTCTTCTACAAAAGATTATTTGTTGTTTTTCTGAAATTCAAATTTAACTGGGTATCCAATATTTTACCTGGCAATTAAAAGGCAAAAAGCCCTGATTATTACTCGGTTTCAACCTGAAAATATAAAACGTATTATTGGGATGCTGAAAGAACGTCATTTTCTGTCTGGTTTATTTAGAGTTCTAATCCCCTCAGCTGGAGTTGGACACTCACAATGGTGCCCAGGCTGTTTTGTTTCTATAGTCTTTTTAGAATCCTAAATTTGAGCTTCATTGACTAGGACATGAGATCCTTTTTCTTCCACTCTGGTTTCAAAGAACACACGTTTGCAAAGGAAAAATCAGTCTGAGAAGTCAGCTAATGAATTTGCTCAACAATTTTCAGACATGAGATACTAGGGTTGGATCTTTCTAAAACACCGTGGAGCTTGTGTTTTCATGAGAAACTGAAAGGAGAGTGTTATGGCAGAGAGAATATTGGCTTTAGATGCAGGAGATTCAGGAGACACATTTTATTTTTATTTCTATCTTTAACTGGAGCAAATAATATTATCTTTAAGAAACTCAGCTTCTATCTCTTTAAATGAAAAAAGAAAAAAATAGTCCTTCCTAAGGTATGTCCTCCCAAATTTAACAAATTTGAAGATATGTTTCTCACCATAATTAAAACTTAAATCAATTTATTATTTGCAGAGTCATTTAAAAATTCTGTTATCCTTGAAGTTCTGTTCTGTGTTTTCTTTGTTTCATCATGACACACATTATTCCCTTTTCAATACTGTATTCTCAGGATGCAGGATGTATCTCACACTTAGAAGGCATAAAACAAATATGTACAAATATTGAAGGAATACTGAGTAGTACAGAACGATAAAGTGAAATTTATATCTGGCTTTACACTGGTTAAATTATACATGTTTCCCCCCAGAGTAGTCAGTATCATTATTTGAATGAAATCTCCAGGGAAATAGAATTTTTCCCCTTGTAGCAGGTTTCACATATATTAGACATTCAATAAAAATATATTGCATGAATTAAGAAATCATCAGGACCTACTTATAGCATTGAAAGTGCCTAATTGCTTTGAATAAAATTCAACATAAAATTCTTGAGATAGAAAGGAGAAAATATGATTTTCCTAAATGAAGTGAAGCATTTTTAATTTTATGAGAAATAAAATTTGTCAGTCAGTTTTGTATGATATGTAAGCAAAAAAAGTCATTTCTAACTTGATTTATAGTCTTTTTAAATTATAAAAGTAAAAACTACATATTTAAGAACATCTTCTTGATACTGCTAAAGAATAACTTTATTATGCATTTTTTTGTTTTTAGACATTAGATTTTATTATAGTCATAGTCAACAGTTGAAGATTTAAAATTAAAATGTCTCACACTGAATTCCCCAACCTTTTTTTGATTTGGGAACCATTTTCATAGTTTCACATTATTTCACAAATATATATAAACCAAGACAGCACACACATTTTTGCATATCATATACACATTTACTCAATTTATCTAATCTAAATTTACTTCATTTCATTAGGTCCTACTGTCAGATGCCCGTTAAGGTACTGAGAAAAGACAAATCTGAATAAATAATCTCCAGTTTTCAAGGGCATTCTGGTGTAATCACAATGTGAATCTTTTTTCCCTAGATATTTAGTATAGTTTAAAGTGACAAACCATCTGACTTTTCCACAGCACTTCTAGTATAGTGAATGTCAAGTTAGATAACTTATTAATCAAGGGCTTCTGTGTAAGCAGCAAGTTTATTTAATAAATGCTTTTGGCCAGATTGTACTGATTTCTGTAAGGTTAATGATGCTTCATTTATTTCAGTGACTCTTTCACTTCAATGACTTTACACCTTTCCACACAATAGTCATAGTATTCTCAATAATTAATGATGATTATTAAAGATTTAATGTATCAGGGGCCTTTCAAACAACAGTTTACATGACACCATTTGCTCCTCACAAAGAAATAGGAAGTTATTATCACTATGTTGGAGTTGGAAAATGAAACAATATAGAACAGTTTACATAATCTGTAAGTAATAGAGATGAGATCAAGCTCAGACAATGTGCAAAGACAAATTTCTCTCCATAATTAAAACTTCAATGAAGTTATTATTTTGGGGCTCACACATCACTGCTTCAAGTTGCCTTAAGAACCAAGTGATTAACAAAAACTTACTATTGAACTGTGCCAGGCCAGAACTAATAAAATGTGGTTTTGTTTTTTCTTATTTTATAACTATTTTTTAGCACGTGCTATTTGCCAGTCGGGTGTCCCAGTTAGTGCAGTGGTAAAGAATCCGTCTGTCAATACAGGAGACAGGAGAGACACAGGTTCAACTCTGGGTTGGGAAGATCCCCTGGAGTAGAAAATGGCAATCCACTCTAATATCGTTGCCTGGAAAATTCCATGGACAGAGGAGCTTGGCAGGCTATAGTCCATGGGGTCACAAAGAGTTGGACACAATTGAACGACTGAGCATACACTGGAATCAGAATCCTTACCCAATGGAAATCACTGTGATGACTTTTGTGAACCTTTTAGGCCTTGATGAGCTTTTATGTAAGGATTGAGAGTAAAGTACCCTAATCAGAATTTTAAAAAGGAATTTCTAAGCCATCACTTTTAGTGAGTGTTAGGAATCAAGCCAATGAGGAAAGAATCAAGATAAGTGCAATGGACAATATGGCAGCCAAAAATAAGATATAACCCGAGGGCAAGGAATTTGATGAAAGGATAAACCAAGAAAGAACATGGACAGAGACTGAGTCATTGATTAGACAAATGAATGACTGATCTTGTCACTTTCAATACATATATCTTGGCATCAGTAAAACATAATCATAGTTGCATTTCTCAGTTGGCATAATTTCTTTTCTTTCTACTAATGTTTGATTTAATTAAGAAATTCACTGATAGAGAAGAGAAAGTAGAAAGTGCTTCGTATCTTTTATTTCTATAAAATAAAGACTCTATATCACCTTAAGAAAAGCTGTTCGGAAATTCAGTTCCCACTTTGGTATGAGACTAATGTGCCCTGACAGTTGGTGTTATACTCCTATTGCTATAATCATGCAAGACACAAAGTCTAATGTGAAATCACATTAACTACAGAGTAGCCTACTATTTGCAAGATTACACATGGGATAGGTCAATTTAAGAAGATGCTAGTTTATCTTTTGCTTGGGATGTGCAAATAAATAACTTCTCAGCTATTTCAGTGGGAAAGTATTAAAAGGACATACCATAAATATTACTCTTTCCATTTGGCATATAATAGCAGTTATTTTTTTTTCCCCTTTAAGTGATTTCCCAAAATTTCTGAAAGTGAATGAAAATAACTTTGAGTAACTACTTTTTGTCAAGTACTTTTGTAGATGCTATATTTTACAGACAAAGAAATAAAAAGAAAGCCTGTGGCAACAATCAAGATTTATACTCAGATCAATCTTAATATAAAAACCTTAATTCTATAAGCAAAATTGTTTTCACATTAGACCTTGGCATTTACTTTAAAAAGTGAGTTAAAACTTTCACTTTTTTTCTGTAGTCATATTTTTGTTGTTATTGTTTAGTCACTCAATTGTTTCCACTCTTTTGTGACCCCATGGACTGTAGCCCACCAGGCTCCTTTGTGCATGAAATTTTCCAGGCAAGAATACTGGAATGGGCTGCCATTTTGCCTTCAAGGTATCTTCCAGACCAGGGATCAAACCTGTGCCTCTGCTTCTCCTTCCTTGCAGAAGTATTCTTTACCACTGAGCCACCAGGAAAACCCAGTCATATTTGAATAGACTGTATTTACTCAGTCAGTCAGCAAATACTTGCTGCTGCTGCTAAGTCGCTTCAGTCGTGTCCGACTCTGTGCGACCCCATAGACGGCAGCCCACCAGGCCCCCCTGTCTCTGGGATTCTCCAGGCAAGAACACTGGTGTGGGTTGCCATTTCCTTCTCCAATGCATGAAAGTGAAAAGGAAAAGTGAACTCGCTCAGTCGTGTCCGACTCCTAGCGACCCCATGGACTACAGCCCACCAGGCCCTTCCATCCATGGGATTTTCCAGGCAAGAGTACTGGAGTGGGTTACCATAGATTAGGTTAGCACTTCTAATTCGCAAGGAATTATGAAATGGTCAAAGAGACAGAAAAGTTTGACCAAGAAAGGAGAGTTCGGTCCACATGCTTTGCCCATTTCTGGTCGGTTCCTGAAGGAGACATTGGGTGCCTCTTGGCATTGGCAGGTCGGTATAAACCCCCGACAGGTTTCTGCCATAAGCCATATGAGATCGCCATGGAACAACAGAGCAGGGCTCCTTACTTGCTTCACGCAGGGCATGTCATTCATTCACACAAGCACACCGTAGAGTTAGTAAAACACAACAGAAAACTTATTTGCTAAGAGAACAAAGAACTAGAGCTCCAAGCATCCTTACCTTGTCCTGAAGGATCCCAGACGAGCCCCCAAGATGAAAGCTTGTTGTTGAATCACTCGAAGACACTGGGATTCTTAGCCCCCGGAGGAGAATAATTCAATCCGGGGCCAGAAACTAAGCTTGATTGCTCCGAGCTTTTGTGTAATAAAGGGCTTGGTGGGTGGGGTCAATGCCTTGGCTTCTGGGATAAGATTAAAGCAAACTTCCCTTGTGGCTCAGAGGGTAAAGCCTCTGTCTACAATGTGGTAGACCCGAGTTCGATCCCTGGGTAGGGAAGATCACTTGGAGAAGGAAATGGCAATCCATTCCAAGTACTATTGCCTGGAAAATCTCATGGACAGAGGACTGTCCAGAGGTCTCTGGTAGACTACATATAGTCCATGGGGTCGCAAAGAGTTGGACACAACTGATCATTCATTCAAGGTGAAAGTGAAAGTGGAGAGTGAAACAGTTGGCTTAAAGCTCAATATTCAGAAAATGAAGATCATGGTATCTGGTCCCATCATCTCATGGGAAATAGATGGGGAAACAGTGAAAACAGTGTCAGACTTTATTTTTTGGGGCTTCAAAATCACTGCAGATGGTGACTGCAGCCAGGAAATTAAAAGACACTTACTTCTTGGAAGGAAAGTTATGTCCAACCTAGATAGCATATTCAAAAGCAGAGACATTACTTTGCCAACAAAAGTCGGTCTAGTCAAGGCTATGGTTTTTCCAGTGGTCCTGTATGGATGTGAGAGTTGGACTGTGAAGAAGGCTGAGCACTGAAGAATTGATGCTTTTGAACTGTGGTGTTGGAGAAGACTCTTGAGAGTCCCTTGGACTGCAAGGAGATCCAACCAGTCCATTCTGAAGGAGATCAGCCCTGGGATTTCTTTGGAAGGAATGATGCTAAAGCTGAAACTCCAGTGCTTTTGCCACCTCATGTGAAGAGTTGACTCATTGGATAAGACTCTGATGCTGGGAGGGATTGGGGGCAGGAGGAGAAGGGGACCACAGAGGATGAGATGGCTGGATGGCATCACTGACTCGATGGACGTGAGTCTGAGTGAACCCCGGGAGTTGGTGATGGACAGGGAGGCCTGGCATGCTGCGATTCATGGGGTCGCAAAGAGTCGGACACGACTGAGCAACTGAACTGAACTGAACTGAAAGCAATAACCATGGATAAAAGTCTGAAACCTCATGGAGTTTTTACATTTTAGTGAGGGAGACACATAAATTAACAGAAGGTATGAAAGACTGAAGGCAAGAGGAGAAGGGGACAACAGATGATAAGATGGTTGGTTGGCATCACTGACTCAATGGACATGAGTGAACTCCGGGAGTTGGTGATGAACAGGGAGGCCTGGCGTCCTGCGGTTCATGGGGTCACAAAGAGTTGGACACGACTGAGCGATTGAACTGAACTGAACTGATGTTACATGGGGCGATGTTTTAAAGTTCTCAGTTTACAATAATATGGAAGCTTTTTTATTTTTAGAAAGTTCTGTTAAAATAAACTTTATTGCTCTTTATTTTCTATGAGGTAATATGACTATTAATGTGAGGTACTACATTAACTTCTTATATATTTATAAACTTGTTTTACCTTAGAGTGACTTACTGTAGTTGGAAAATACAGAATAGTTGTTAAATGACACAGATGAAAATAAATTCTGTGACAATGTTCTTCTGAAAAGTGAGGAATTTTAAAGATCATAGCAAAATTATTTTAACTACTAAAGGAATTCCCTGAATATGCATAACTTATATTTTGTCTATATTTTAGTTATCCTTCTACATGTATAGTCGTGGTAACCTGCTGATTAGTCAAAATTCAAAATTTAAAAGAGTCCAACAGCACATGGAAACTAGGATGATTTTTAATAATAAGAAAAATATGTTGCATCTCAAATCTAAATTGGTTCACTGGGAGATGATCTAAAGCTGTTTGAACATCTGTTTAAAATGGTCCTCAAGAACATGGTTATTTTGGATTAAATGAAGATACTTCACTTTGGAAAATTATAGCTTCTAAAGGACATGCATACCATCATCCCCATTTTCAACCCATGCTTGTCTTCTGGAGCCCAATCCAGATGCAAATGATTTAATGGCATTTAATAAAATCTTTGGAGACCTATAGTGGAATAGTGCCCACTGGTCAGTATTCAGGCTTGCCAGGGATTTCATTTGCATTTGCTCCTAAATATAGAGAATGTAATAATCAGTGTGTCATAATTGCTGTTGTTCAACACACTGTGCTTTTTTCTTTCTTTTTTCCTGCCTTACAAACTAGGTTTCTTTTCTTTCCTTATTTCTTTTTATTTAGGTGAAAGAAAATGGCTCTAAATAGCAGGAACATCATCCTTTAGCTCTGTTTTCTCTATTACAAGAGATATAACTGCACATGCAAAATTGCTCTGCCCAGGGAATTGTTATTTGAATCTCTTTAAATCCACTGTGAGAACACAATCAAGTGGACACACAAATGTGATTGAAAAAATTCCAAATTGTTACCTTTAAAGGTACATTTGCAAGATAAATATTACTGTCTACATTTCCATTTATTCTGTGGGGTTTTTTTCTCTTTCAAGACAGTGTTAACTAATAGAAAATCTTTTATACCTTCATTTAAATGAAAGCTCAAAAACGCCTGGAATATATTTGATGTTTTCATGTCACAACATGTTTATCCACTTAAATTTTCTAAGAAAATCTTTTAGTTTTTATCTCAGAGAAATGCAGAACAACATTAGCACAACCTACTTTTTGAGAATAAGCACATTATAGTTATGAAATTCTTTGGCTATATGGAATTTATTATGATTTGGGAAAACCTGAAACATTTTTTTCCTAATGCATTTTTCTTTTTTACATTACATATAGTAATTTTATTTTTCACGAGACAAGCCTTGTCAGAAAAGTTCGATTGAAAATATAAAATCACATTCAGTTCTCCCCAAAGACAGCCAGGGAATGGCAGTCTTCTGGAGAGCATTCTGCAAATGAAAGAGGGGAAGATTATATATTTTTTATTGTGTAATAGTCACACAAATCAGAAAGTAGTTAATTTGAAACACATTTTCAGTTCCTCAGGAATTTTTTTTTTTAATGGCTCATTTTTTCCCCCAGTTCCACCATATTTGGGATAATTCAAAATCTCTACAACCATTGGTTCCCAAGTGGTATGATTTTTGCACCCCTCACCTCTCCACTCCTGGGATATTTAGAAATGTCTGAATATGTTTTTCATTGTCACATCTGGGAGTGCTACTGGCATGTAATGGACAGAGGACATATATGCTGAACTTATAATGCACAGGAAAGCCCCCACAACAAAAAATTATCTGATATACATTGACAATAGTGTCAAGATCAAGAAACCCTGTCTAAAGTAAAAACAATCTTGTTGTTGCCAGTCACTAAGGCTTATGAAAGTGTCTTATGGAATCTGTCCTTCTGCATGGAAGGAAGTAAAACACAACCTTGTCTCTAGAATCTCATACTGTGAATGTTTTATAAACCAACACTCAAAATATTTCAATATTAAAGAAGATAAAGTTGATAACACCTTCATTTATTAATCCCATCGAACAGATATTTATTGTAGAACCCTACATAACAATTCTTATGCTAGATACAAGCAACACAGTCTATACAGAAGGACATTACCACTGGATATGTGTTTCCCTGGTGGCTCAGAGAGTAAAGAATCTGCCTGCAATACAAAAGACCTGGGTTGGCTCCCTGTGGTTGGGAAGATCCCCTGGGAAAGGAAATGGCAACCCACTCCAGTATTCTTGTCTGGAGAATCCCATGGACAGAGGAATCTGGAGGACTACAATCCATAGGGTTGCAAAGAGTTGGACACGACTGAGCGACTAACACTAATAAATGTTTCATGAAAGCAGGGAATAATGGTGGTGTTGTTTAATGTTATATTTTTCAATTGCTAGCGTAGAGCCTGAACACAGAAAGCTTAATCAATATTTGTTGCATTAACAAAAAAAATTAATGAGTATATTAAACATGTGACATGACAAGCATGTACCAGGCACAGTGGCACATTAGAGAAAGAATAACTTGCATGGTTAGACATGTCAGAAGGGTCTTCCTGATGAGGGAGCATTTGACCTAAGCCTCTTGAACTGATAAGTTTATTGAACAGTAATGGGAAAATGAGTAGGGTTGAATGATCCTAGAAAAGACAATAGATGAGGTTTCTGTACAAGGTAGGCCTTGGAGGATAAAGCATTTTGTTGAAAATCAGGTGAACTAATATGGTTGGAGGTCCGTAGCTCAAAAGAAAGTCTCAGTTCAGTTCAGTCAGTGTGTCTGACTCCTTGCTACCCCATGAACCACAGCACCCCAGGCCTCCCTGTCCATCACCAACTCCCTGAGTTCATCCAAAGCCATATCCATTGAGTCAGTGAGGCCATCCAGCCATCTCATCTTCTGTCGTCCCCTTCTCCTCCTGCTCTCAATCTTTCCCAGCATTAGGGTCTTTTCAAATAAATAAGCTTTTCACATCAGGTGTCCAAAGCATTGGAGCTTCAGCTTCAACATCAGTCCTTCCAATGAAGACCCAGGACTGATCTCCTTTAGGATGGACAGGTTGGATCTCCTTGCAGTCCAAGGGACTCTCAAGAGTCTTCTCCAACACCACAGTTCAAAAGGATCAATTCTGCAGTGCTCAGCTTTCAGACATCCATGGCTTTGGATGAACTCATGACCACTGGAAAAACTATAGCCTTGACTAGATGGTCCTTTGTTGACAAAGTGATGTCTCTGCTTTTCAATATGCTGTCTAGGTTGGTCATAACTTTCCTTCCAAGGAGTAAGCGTCTTTTAATTTCATGGCTGCAGTCACCATCTGCAGTAATTTTGGAGCCCCCAAAAATAAAATTAGCCACTGTTTCCACTGTTTCCCCATCTATTTGCCATGAAGTGATGGGACCGGATGCCATGGTCTTAGTTTTCTGAATGTTGAGCTTTAAGCCAACTTTTTTACTCCCCTCTTTCACTTTCATCAAGAGGCCCTTTAGTTCTTCTTCGTTTTCTGCCAGAAGGGTGGTATCATCTGCATATCTGAGGTTATTGATATTTCTCCTGGCAATCTTGATTCCAGCTGGTGCTTCATACAGCCCAGCATTTCTCATGATGTACTCTGCATAGAAGTTAAATAAGCAGGGTGACAGTATACAGCCTTGACATACTCCTTTTCCTATTTAGACTAGTCTGTTGTTCCATATCCAGTTCTAACTGTTGCTTCCTGACCTGCATGTAGGTTTCTCAAGAGGTCAGTCAGGTGGTCTGGTATTCCCATGTCTTTCAGAATTTTCCACAGTTTATTGTGATCCACTCAGTCAAAGGCTTTGGCATAGTCAATAAAGCAGAAATAGATGTTTTTCTGGAACTCTCTTGCTTTTTCCATGATCCAGCAGATGTTGGCAATTTGATTTCTGGTCCTCTGCCTTTTGTAAAACCAGCTTGAACAACTGGAAGTTCATGGTTCACGTATTGCTGGAGCCTGGCTTGGAGAATTTTGAGCGTTACTTTACTAGTGTGTGAGATGAGTGCAATTGTGTGGTAGTTTGAGCATTCTTTGGCATTGCCTTTCCTTGGGACTAGAATGAAAACTGACCTTTTCCAGTTCTGTGGCCACTGCTGAGTTTTCCAAATTTGCTGGCATATTGAGTGCAGCACTTTCACAGCATCATCTTTTAGGATTTGAAATAGCTCAACTGGAATGCCATCACCTTCACTAGCTTTGTTTATAGTGATCTAGGGCTAGCAGGAGAAAGCAATGGCACCCCACTCCAGTACTCTTGCCTGGAAAATCCCATGAACGGAGGAGCCTGGTAGGCTGCAGTCCATGGGGTGGCGAAGAGTCAGACACGACTGAGCAACTTCACTTTCACTTTTCACTTTCATGCTTTGGAGACGGAAATGGCAACCCACTCCAGTGTTCTTGCCTGGAGAATCCCAGGGATGGCGGAGCCTGGTGGGCTGCCGTCTATGGGGTCGCACAGAGTTGGACTGAAGCGACTTAGCAGCAGCAGCAGCAGGGCTAGCAATATCAACTGAAGAGGCAGCCACATAGTGGTGAAAGAAGCAGCTTTAGAGTGGATGAGCAAGTGACTGAGAAGATAATGAAAAGAACAAATGGAGAAGGGGAGAGAGAAAGACAGAGAGAGATGCAAAGACTGAATATTTGTTAGGAATGAGGGCTACTAATAAGATTTCTTATATTATAGTGTGTATCGTGAGAGCCAAGAGAAAAATAATTGTTTAAAAGCAATTACTGGTTTACAGGGACAAATGAAAAAAAGTCAATAAAGCCAAGGTTTCAGAGAAGTCACTGAGTTTTTCATCAGGAAGCCCAATATTTCATTCACATATGCCAGGTGATAGAGGGTCAGAGTTCAAGGGAAAGTTACCTGAGAGAGCTGTGAAATTTCACTCCCCTTTCAAGTACATTTCCTTGGTTCATAGCCTCATTCTATTTTACTTGGGCTGCGGTCATAGCCTCCTAAATAGCTCTTCCCTGGCACAGTGCCTTTTATGAACAGCTTCAATATGAATCTTTTCAAATCTCAAATTTGAACATATCACTCCCTTGCTCAAGCTGTCATGGACTAGTCATTATTTATAATCCCAATTTTTTCCCCCTGGAATTCAAAGCCCTTCATTTTCTGTTTCCAGTCTATTTTTTGTACCTTTTCCATTTTATATTTCATCACAGGTTCAAAAATTACACAACAGGCAGTTTTCTGGGTTTACTGCATTGTTCCTTGCCTGAAGGTCTTTTCCTGTGTTTTTATTTTACCCATTTAGGAATATCACTTTTTTAGTTCTTCGCTGTCAACATCCTAGGCATCTTTCATGTTATAATTTAATACTATCTATTCAATTACACTTGCCCTGATGCTCCCCACCTGTAGGTAATTTCTGTTTTCCATTTTTCTGAAATATCTTCAGACCTCCCTCTTAGTATTTGTATACTTTTTCCTTTATCATATTTACTTATCTCAGTTGATATATGTATGGCTTTCTCAGCATCCATTCCATATGTTTCTGTTAATGGCAGCCTGATAGAAATTACGTGACTCCCTAGGCTATGTATTTTTCATAGGATTAACCCTATTCCCATGGCCACACTGAATTGATTTCTGATCCAAGTGAGCAGGCTGGATCAATCAAGCATCAATACCTGGATTTTTCTGACACTATAAAGAATGATATGTTCACCTCCTACTGGCCTAAGTGACAGAATTAATGTGTCATGAAGAGGACTGGCTTGGGAATTAAGTCAATATACATTAAAATGGAATTGAGAAGAAGTCTGTAAGAGATAGAGAGAAAAAGGCCAAATTGTAATGAATTTTTTTTTTTTTTTTAAATCTGGATTTAGGAATTCTGTATTGTGTAACTACAGGGGACACTGTTCATTTCTGTTCTGTACGAATGATGCCTCCAGGAACTTTGTGATGTGGTAGCATGGCATTTTATTATTTGAACCAAGAAATTTCCCATTCTCAGATTAATTACATTTAATGGAGTTTCTCACACTGTCACTTACAAATGAAACAAGTGATACGTTTACTGACAATTCAAAAAATATTTCTTCTGCTGAAGAACACACTCTTGAGAACTGTATTTACTTTCTCATTTTGAATTCAAGTAGTTCCTAACAGAGCTTTTCTGCTAGTAAACAAATTTATGTTTTAATGTATTCTTATACATTAGTTCAAGCTGGTTTTAGAAAAGGCAGAGGAACCAGAGACCAAATTGCCAACATTCATGGATCATGGAAAAAGCAAGAGAGTTCCAGAAAAACATCTATTTCTGCTTTATTGACTATGCCAAAGTCTTTGACTGTGTGGATCACAATAAACTGTGGAAAATGCTGAAAGAGATGGGAATATTAGACCACCTGACCTGCCTCTTGAGAAACCTGTATGCAGGTCAGGAAGCAACAGTTAGAACTGGACATGGAACAACAGACTGGTTCCAAATAGGAAAAGGAGTAAGTCAAGGCTGTATACTGTCACCCTGCTTATTTAACTTACATGCAGAGTACATCATGAGAAATACTGGGCTGGAAGAAGCACAAGCTGGAATCAAGATTGCTGGGAGAAGTATCAATAACCTCAGATATG
>NW_011495084.1:5888706-5896462 GCF_000754665.1 Bison bison bison | reverse complement strand
AAAATGAAGATCATGGCATCTGGTCCCATCACTTAATGGGAAATAGATGGGGAAACAGTGGAAACAGTGTCAGACTTTATTCTTTTGGGCTCCAAAATCACTGCAGATGCTGACTGCAGCCAGGAAATTAAAAGATGCTTACTCCTTGGAAGGAAAGTTATGTCCAACCTAGATAGCATATTCAAAAGCAGAGACATTACTTTGCCAACAAAGGTCCATCTAGTCAAGGCTATGATTTTTCCAGTGGTCATGTATGGATGTGAGAGTTGGACTGTGAAGAAGGCTGAGCGCCGAAGAATTGATGCTTTTGAACTGTGGCGTTGGAGAAGACTCTTGGGAGTCCCTTGGACTGCAAGGAGATCCAACCAGTCCGTTCTGAAGGAGATCAGCCCTGGGATTTCTTTGGAAGGAATGATGCTAAAGCTGAAACTCTAGTACTCTGGCCACCTCATGCGAAGAGTTGACTCATTGGAAAAGACTCTGATGCTGGAAGGGATTGGGGGCAGAAGGAGAAGGGGACGACAGAGGATGAGATGGCTGGATGGCCAATGGATTCAATGGACGTGAGTCTGAGTGAACTCTGGGAGTTGGTGATGAACAGGGAAGCCTGGCGTGCTGTGATTCATGGGGTCCAAAGAGTTGGACACGACTGAGTGACTGAACTGATTACATTGGTTGACTTAAGATTAAGTGAATGTCATAAAGTGAAAATCAAGGACTATAAACCATGTAAGAAGGTTTAAGTGGCATGTACAGGGTTAGCAGTTTAGGGGAAAATATCAGACAAAGCTTTCTTTCAAGAAAAGTCATTTGTTTTTGAAAAATTAAATTGAAAAACTCAAAACAATTATCATGTACATGATCTCATGCTCGTTATTTGAACTTATGAATCATTGTTAGAGTTCACCATTTATGCCATTATTTTTATTACAGGATTTTTATTTGTATTACTGATAACTGTGGGCAATATTGAGTTGGTGATGAACAGGGAAGCCTGATGGGCTGCAGTCTATGGAGTCCCAGAGTCAGACACAACTGAGCAACTGAACTGACTGACTGTGGGCAATATGGAGGACTTCTGATAAATCTGGTTCAATAACTGTATCTACCTGTATATCTATCTCAATGACTATATCTTAGAAGAAATACGAGTTCATTCTCAGTACTTGAGAAAGTAGTATCACACATATGCCCACACTTAAACTCTACTGGAGCCATAATAAGAAGTAACATTCTGTCAGCATTTGGTAAGAAATCTAAAGAAAACAACTACCATGATCTCCCCTTCCTTCTAAACTCACTGCCTAATTTTTAAAATTCTCCAACTCGGAGCCCTGTTTCCCTCAGTCCTTACTTAATTATACATGTTTATAAACAGTAAATAGCTTGATGTTATAACAAAGATTTATAAGACCTTGAACAGTGTTTTACAGGTTTTAAAAGATCAGTGGGGTGGGGGGAGGAAACAGGACTTGGAGAAGAAAGAGTGCCGGTAAAGTTATTTTACTAGTTTTTTTACAGTAAAATAGCGATCATGAGCACGGAACACAAAAATTAAAGGGTTTCTAAAATGGAAGAAAGTATTTAGGTTAAAGTAGGTAGAAATGGAGTCTTTAAGGTTTGGAATGCTAGAGAGGATGACTATGCTAGGTGTGAAATCATTTACTCTGACATTATTAATGGTAAGTTAAATCATTCCTTTTCTGGCTTCTTTCCAAGGCAATTAGGCCTGGAAATGTAAGGATGGGCCAGATGACTTCTTGAAATGCTTCCTTTGATTTATAACTATCAAGATGAGTATATGGGGGCATGAATACACATGTACTTAATTTGAGAAATAGCAGTGCTCCTGATACATGTGGCATAACAATGTATACTCCCTGAAGAAGCCAATGGAAAAATCTCTTTACTACAGACAAAAACGTGCAATCGAAATTCAGAGCAGTTTCTCAAGACTACTTTTACTCTTCACAATGAAAATCTATGAAGGAATTTTAGTGAAAGTTCTATGATAAAATAGCAAAATTTTCTAAGTACATTTTTCCTTCTTAGAAAAAACAAAGTCCAGTATGTCAAATAAGGTGATGCAAATTAGTATCATTATAAACAATCCAAGAATGAACTTAGCTAACAGGAACAGGAAATGACCCAATAAGTCTTTAATTTAGGTGGTTACTAGTTAAACAGAGCAGAATATTTACATTTCTAAGTAGTTCTGACTCTAGAAGATAGTTTTATGCAGTTCTGATATTTCCTTTAAAGTAACAAACATTAAGTTATCTAGCAAAAAATCAAATCATGGGTTCGTATTTGGAAAATTTTAGCTTCATCCTTGGATATTTATTCTTAGTAGCTTTTATTGCTGCTATTCACTTTTCACCTTACTTATACAGTAGGAAACCAGTTTGAGGCAAACCAACATTATTTCTCTGAGCAACTTAAACTTAGAAAATCCTGAATATTAAGGTAATGAGAGGGAAATGGTAACCCACTCCACTATTCTTGCCTGGAAAATCCCATGGACAGAGGAGCCTGGCAGGCTACAGTCCATGGTGTCGCAAAGGGTCAGACACGACTGAACAACTTCACTCTCTTTCTTTCTAAGGTAAAGAGAATGGGTGACATATTCTTTATGTAAATACAAAGAAATTTCCCTGTGATTTTCAACAAAACACAATTTAATGTTAAAAAATATTGCTGAACTATTTTATAAAGCATGTCTTTTAACTATAACTAAAATTAATAATAATAATAATAAATACTTGTCACAAAGAATTTATTCACTAAAAGTATACCTGTCTTGAAATTATTATAGCTATATAAGATAATCCTGTTTAATAAGATTTTCAAGTTAAAATTCTAAAAAAACCCTTAAACTTTTTGATGTAATACTTATCTCTTGGTTGAAGTTCAGGGTACAGAAGAGAAATCTATACAGTATTCTATTGTACACGATAATGTAGGTTACTTTTCCAATTCCAAACCAGTATTCTAGCACCAACAGAATCTCTTGTTTAGGTGATTAACTTTTTTCTTGTGTTTAAATAATATACATTGTTTATTAAATTTGATTGTAATATAGTCCACAGCTTTTCAGTAATATCTCTCATTTTTCCTACCATCAATAATTTTCTCATTTTATACCTGTTCTGCCAAATGCACTAAACTGGGACTCATGACTCAAGTTCAAACTATATCTCAAGACAACTTCAGTTCCAAACAACACTTTGAAGAGTAGGTACCTAAGGGAAGGCCTATTGTTTCTGAGAACTAAGCCATCCATCCTCAAGGAAACTTGAGATCATAAAAAACTCATTGAGTTCTCTGGATTTAATCCAGCTATTCTAATTCTGTCCTGTTTTTGTGACTGAATTCCCAATTATTTACCTTGTATTTAAATAATATGTAGCTCTCTTTCCCTAGTATTTCTTGCTGCCTAATTGTATGTGTCTGCATACTTTTCCAGGAGTTAACTTTCAGAATTGATCCTTAAATTTGGCATGTCTTTGTAAATGTCACTTAGGTGGGATAGTTTTTTTTTTGTTTTGGTATGTGCTTTACTAATAAAATGTGGATTGATATCTATCATTTTATCATGTGTTGTGTGTTGCTCTTTGTCCTGCTCTTAATATTCCCCTTGCTTCCTTTCTACTTCAACTCCCCAAATTTTATTCTTTTCTGTTGACTGGGACATATAGTTACATCTTCCATATAAACAATGTAAGGAACTTTGGAAGATATTCCAGTTAGGAACCTCATGACTCATAAGGCTGTATAGAATTGTAATTGTATTTTGTTTTATAATCTTATAAATCTAATATCATTAATATTATCTTATACAGCTAAAGCATAATTTTTATTTTGAATTTTGTTTACTCCACATTGCTTTTTGTGTTTTCAACTTTTGTGTTCATTTTACTAATTTCGCCTATATAATCTAAAGAAATTCCTCTGCAAGTTTCTTCTAATGGTTGTGCCATCTCAGTTTTGAGTTTTTCTTTTAGGGAGTTCCCTGAGGGTTCAATAGTTAGGACTGGGTGCTTTCACTGCAAATGGCCCATGTTCAGTCCCTGTTTGGGAACAAAGAGCCCACGAGCCACAAAACAGAAACAAACAAACAGAAAACAAACAAACAAAAACAAAGACTATTTTTAATGTGTTCTCTTTGCATAATGGTTTCTTTAGGTATTTGACTTTAGATTGCCAATTGTTTTTCTTAGTTGTTTGAGGATATAATTCTGATTTCCATTGTGGCAGCTGAAAATACCAAGTGTCAGTTTAATTTTTATTTGTCTTTTGCTGTGGGGCTGGGCATAGTGTGTCTTTTTCCTTCTGGCTTCTTTTAAGATATTCCCTTTCTCTTCAGCCATCTGAAGTTTCATTATAATGAGCCTATTTCCTTTTATCCTTCTTAATGAGTTTTTGATTCCCTAAATCTAATTATTTTTATTTTGGGACAGTTTTTTTTGATATCTCATCTAATAGCTCTTTGAATTTCATCTCTCAACTATACTCTGTTTTCTCTTTCTGAAATTCTTCATTATCTTTTCTCATGGTTAACCTCTTTTTAGTTCTCTTTCTGCATTATAGGAAAATTTTTCAGGATGAATTTTCTCATTCACAAGTTCTCACTTCAGCTGTTTTCCATATATTGTTTAGTTTATGAAGTACTTTTTAATTGTTATTTTTTTTTTCTTTTCTGGAAAGTCTATTTGGTTTTTTAAAAAATCTTTGGGGTCTTTTTTTATAGTCTCTTGTTCCTTTCATTTTAAATATCTTCTTTTAAATTTTAAATCAACTAAATAATTCTTATTTAAGTTGAAGTGTCACCTAGTATACATGTTAAAATCTGCAGTCTCATTGTTCCTGTTTGTTATTATTTCTTACTCTCACGCTGGCTTGTTTTATTGTTTACTTTATAGCTTCCACTGTGAGCTTACTTTCCATGGCATTTATCATGGGGTAAAACATGGAGCTCTAGGCTGAAGATTATTTCTTCCAGAGAGGAGTTTCCTCCTGCCAGGCATCTGGGACACTACCAATTTGGAACTATTTTAAATTCAATTATGGTTTGTGATTAGAAATTCTTAGGGGAGATTCCCCCCCGCCCCACCCCCACCTATCAAGAGCCAAAGCTGAGACAGTCTTTCATAATATTTCCTTTTGGGTCATGGAATTATATTAAAACATTCATCCAACTTCTCTTCTCACACAGGTCCTAGACATTTTATTTTTTTCCATTCTGCACTTATGTGAACTTTTAAAATGGAAAGCTGTAGACAAGGAATGGCAGCTCTCTTAAAGGCAACTGTTGGCTTTAGTCCTTGATGATGAGGCCAACTCACCATTATGGCCAAGTCATGTTTTCTAGCAAATTTGTTCTCTGAGAATTCCCCTCCCTCTATTGCTAGTTCAGCTATAAATTCAAGGTACATTAATAAATACTGTACAGGCATATTTAAGTTTCCAGTTTTGAATGGATTTCCTAAGTTATCTAGAATATCATATTTTCAGAAATATATGTGTCTAAACTAATTCTATATATTTAATGTGGACTGATAAATGAGCCTATTTCTACAAAGTACATGTATACCTTGCATTTTATGAGTCTAATTGTATACTGTACTGAGTTGACTTTTGAAGGTCCCTTGGACTGCAAGGAGATCAAACCAGTCAATCCTAAAGGAAATCAACCCTGACTAGTCACTGGAAAGACTGATGCTGAAGCTCAAGCTCCAATACTTTGGCCATCTGATGTGAAGAGTCAACTCGTTGGAAAAGATCCTGATGTTGGGAAAGATCGATGGCATAAGGAGAAGGGAATGGCAGAGAATGAGATGGTCAGGCAACATCATCAACTCAATGGACATGAATTTGAGCAAACTCTGGGAGATAGTGAAGGGCAGGGGAGTCTGGTGTGCTGCAGTCCAGGGGGTCACAAAGAGTCATGTATGACTTTATAATGCAAAGAGGAGACACAGAGAACACACACAAGGAACATTCCATGTGATAAACAGAAGCAGAGATTGGAGCGATGCATTTTACATGCCAAGGAACCCTAAGGATTGCAGAGAACAGTCAGAAGCTAGGAGACAAGTGTTGGATACATTCTCTCTCAGAATCTACAAAAACTAACTTTGAGAACACCTTGATTTCAGACTTATAGCCTCCAGAACTGTGAGATAATAAATCTCTGTTGTTTTAAGATGCCCAGTTTCTGGTAATGTGTTACAATAAGCCCTAGGAAAGAAATAGATATTAACCATGGGACACACCTCCCCCCACCTGATGTTTCGCTAATGTATTTCTTCTAAGTTTTATTTGTATCTGTGGATATGCATCAATAGTCACTCTGTATTCAGAGAGTCTATGTTATGCCTACAAGCCTAAGCATTATTGCAGAAACTTTATTTTCATGATTTAGTAGAGAGTAAAATCATATTAAGTTCATAATGTAGTGTCTAAAGAGAGAGTGAAAATCACTTCATCATCTTGACATATTAATCGCTAGTTATATAAACAGACTCCAAGCAGTTAAAATCAGAACTCTGGTAATAACCTTTAAAAAAAAAACAAATATTCTATAGTATATTAGTAATAGAAGATTCCCAGATGGAAACTGTCAGGATAAGTTCTGAAATTCTTTAATGCTATCAAATCTATGACACATAGACAAGAATAGGTGATAACAGATATACATGTTCTATTGGTTTCTTGCTTGAGGAAATATTAAGATATATTGTTGCTCAAGGTAAGTATTGACCTTAGAATTTGGACACTCAATATTTTCCTTGTCCATCAACACATTTTGAGAGTCCCTTCAGCATTCAATATTTTCTTAGTGTTAAATGAAATGACAAGAGTAAAAGTAGTTTATCTTTGTGCTCCCTCTAGCAGATTTTATATGAGATTTATTTGAAACTAGAAACAACTTACATCAATAGAACTTCTGAAAACACTCGCCTATTGCTAGAGGGGTATGTGTGTGCACGTGTGTGTGCGCCTGCATTAGCAGAAGAAAATAGAAAAAACTTTAATGTGGATTTTCAGTTCAGTTCAGTCGCTCAGTCATGTCCGACTATTTCTGACCCCATGAACTGCAGCACGCCAGGCCTCCCTGTCCATCACCATCTCCTGGAGTTCACTCAAATTCATGTCCATTGAGTCGGTGATGCCATCCAGCCGTCTCATCCTCTGTCATCCCCTTTTCCTCCTGCCCCCAATCCCTCCCAGCATCAGAGTCTTTTCTAATGAGTCAACTCTTCACATGAGGTGGCCAAAGTACTGGAGTTTCAGCTTTAGCATCAGTTCTTCCAAAGAACACCCAGGACTGATCTCCTTTAGAATGGACTGGTTGGACCTCCTTGCAATCCAAGGGACTCTCAAGAGTCTTCTCCAACACCACAGTTCAAAAGCATCAATTCTTTGGTGCTCAGCTTTATTCACAGTCCAACTCTCACATCCATACATGGCCACTGGAGAAACCATAGCCTTGACTAGACGGACCTTTGTTGGCAAAGTAATGTCTCTGCTTTTCAATATGCTATCTATGTTGGTCATAACTTTTCTTCTAAGGAGTAAGCATCTTTTAATTGCAGATGGTGGCTGCAATCATCATCTGCAGTGATTTTGGAGCCCAAAAAAATAAAGTCTGACACTGTTTCTACTTTTTCCCCATCTATTTCCCATGAAGTGATGGGACCAGATGCCATCATCTTAGTTTTCTGAATGCTGAGCTTTAAGCCAACTTTTTCAC
>NW_011495084.1:5874082-5888606 GCF_000754665.1 Bison bison bison | reverse complement strand
TCTCCTCTTTCACTTTCATCAAGAGGCTTTTTAGTTCTTCTTCACTTTCTTCCATAAAGGTGGTGTCATCTGCATATCTGAGGTTATTGATATTCTCCCAGCAATCTTGATTCCAGCTTGTGCTTCTTCCAGCCCAGCGTTTCTCATGATGTACTCTGAATAGAAGTTAAATAAGCAGGGTGACAATATCCAGCCTTGACGTACTCCTTTTCCTATTTGGAACTAGTCTGTTGTTCCATGTCCAGTTCTAACTGTTGCTTCCTGACCTGCATACAAATTTCTCAAGAGGCAGGTCAGGTGGTCTGGTATTCCCATCTCTTTCAGAATTTTCCACAGTTTATTGTGATCCACACAGTCAAAAGCTTTGGCATAGTCAATAAAGCAGAAATAGATATTTTTCTGGAACTCTCTTGCTTTTTCCATGATCCAGCAGATGTTGGCAATTTGATCTCTGGTTCCTCTGCCTTTTCTAAATCCAGCTTGAACATCTGGAAGTTCATGGTTCACATATTGCTGAAGCCTGGCTTGGAGAATTTTGAACATTGCTTTACTAGTGTGTGAGATGAGTACAATTGTGCGGTAGTTTGAGCATTCTTTGGCATTGCCTTTCTTCGGGATTGGAATGAAAACTGACCTTTTGCAGTCCTGTGGCCACTGCTGAGTCTTCCAAATTTGCTGGCATATTGAGTGCAGCACTTTCACAGCATCATCCTTCAGGATTTGAAATAGCTCAACTGGAATTCCATCACCTCCACTAGCTTTGTTCGTAGTGATGCTTTCTAAGGCCCACTTGACTTCACATTCCAGGATGTCTGGCTCTAGGTCAGTGATCACACCATTGTGATTATCTGGGTCGTGAAGATCTTTTTTGTACAGTTCTTCTGTGTATTCTTGCCACCTCTTCTGAATATCTTCTGCTTCTGTTAGGTCCATACCATTTCTGTCATTTATCGAGCCCATCTTTGCATGAAATGTTCCTTTAGTATCTCTGATTTTCTTGAAGAGATCTCTAGTCTTTCCCATTCTGTTGTTTTCCTCTATTTCTTTGCATTGTTCACTGAAGAAGGCTTTCTTATCTCTTCCTGCTATTCTTTGGAACTCTGCATTCAGAGGCTTATATCTTTCCTTTTCTCCTTTGCTTTTCACTTCTCTTCTTTTCACAGCTATTTGTAAGGCCTCCCCAGACTGCCATTTTGCTTTTTTGCATTTATTTTCCATGGAGATGGTCTTGATCCCTGTTTTCTGTACAATGTCATGAACCTCAGTCCATAGTTCATCAGGCACTCTATCTAACAGATCTAGTCTCTTAAATCTATTTCCCACTTCCACTGGACTTTACTGAGTTGTAAACAAGAGAGCTGGGGAAGAATCCTGTAGATGTGATGTTAAGAATCATTTTCAGAGATTATTTTCTTATATTGATGTCAACTTCTTTTCAGTCATTGTCAAAGTAACTGTCTTGGCTATGTGAAAAAACAATATCTTTAACTGTGTTCTATATTTTACCTTGCATTGGTAATATATATTGAGTATATGTGCACACACACATCCAATTCCATATATAAAATACATAAACATGATAAAAACAGATAGCTAATATATCTTAAAATAGAAAGCAAGTTTCAATCCTTGGTGTGAGTCAACCTGAGTTATCTACTTACACTCTCAGTAGATATATACACTCAGTAGATACATACATTGACTCTGAAAGACTTTAGGCTAAGTTGCAATATTCAGTTCTGTTGGAGATGGGTCTCTATTCTCCTTCCTCCACATAATGCTGTTAAACGAGTTTAACCACTTATTACAAAAGCAATCTCCCTATCATAATGGTCGATCCATGATATCCACCTGACCGTGGCAGTATACAACCACAGTCTGTGACCATCCTCAGCTTCCTGAATGCTTGCTCCTGCCATCCCCTCATCTGGTAACACTCTTCTCCTGGCTTCATCCTAAGAGTCATCAGCTTTGCACCTGCTCTCCAGCAGCTGAAAGCTCTCAGTGAAGCCACACACCTGGACTGACTCATCACTTTAAACAAAATACCGCAAAACCTCAGCTGAGTCTCAAAATGTTTTAAAATTATATTACATTTTCACAATGTGTTTAGATAATCGATATTACTTTTCTCCTGGTGTTTGAAAGTCTCTACTGAAAAGAAAAAAAAAAATACTATGAAGCTTCAATTTCAAGATTATCAAAAGCCCGAATTGGGAAATTTTAGCCAGAAGTTAAAATGAATAATAGAAAATATAGAGATGCAGCTTCTTGTAAAAGGGGGTTTGTGGCCTATGGTTTATAATTTTTATAGAATTAAATGACTTCCCTTTGAGGAAAACTGCCTGATAATTCTTTCTTGTTCTTAATCTTACATGATAACCAGATTTTATTCTTTCTTTAGAAACATTGTTTTGAATTTTATCCACATTTTCTACTCAAAATCTACATAATTTAAGGTTAAAGTTTCCATCCGAATACAAAGAATGAACATGTGCATGTATTTGTATGTGCTCATTCTTGGAGCAAATAAATGTAAAAGCATTAATATATTTTCCCTCTTGGTGTTGATTTTCATTCCCAAAGAATTCTCTTGTATTCTGTAGTGCATGATCCCTGAAACAAATTACATGGTATATAATGATGTATTTTCCAGTGAGTCAGCTCTTTACATCAGGTGGCCAAAGTATTGGAGCTTCAGCTTCAGCATCAGTCCTTCCAATGACTATTCAGTGTTGATTTTGCTTTAGGATTGACCAGTTTGTGAAATACCCTGGTGCTGGGAAAGATTGAAGGCAGTAGGAGAAGGGGATGATAGAGGATGAGATGGTTGGATGGCATCACCGACTTAATGGACATGAGTTTGAGGAAACTCCAGGAGATAGAGAAGGACAGGGAAGCCAAGCATGCTGCAGTCTATGTGGTCACAAAGTCAGACATGACTGAGTAGCTGAACAATAATGATGTCATTTACCCTATCCATTAGCTTACATGGCACCTAAATTTCTCCCTAAAATGATTGGGTATTAAGTGTATATTAAGCACCAGACTCATAAATTAATGAATGTTCAAGTGCTGCTGCTGCTGCTAAGTCACGTCAGTTGTGTCTGAATCTGTGGGACCCATAGATGGTAGCCCACCAGGCTCCTCCATCCCTAGGATTCTCCAGGCAAGAATACTGGAGTGGGTTGTCATTTCCTTCTCCAGTGCATGAAAGTGAAAAGTGAAAGTGAAGTTGCTCAATCGTGTCCGACTCCTCACGACCCCATGGACTGTAGCCTACCAGGCTCTTCCATCCATGGGATTTCCCAGGCAAGAGTACTGGAGTGGGTTGCCATTGCCTTCTCCCAATGTTCAGATGACATTGTTATAACATTTTAAATTATATAATGATATATAAATGATAGAATAAGAATTTTAAAAATATCCCTTGATGATGCACATAAACAGCAGCAGGGTAGATTCTAGAGTTCTCTTTCAAAGTGATTCCACAAAGTGAAAATTCAGTACTCAGAGTTTACTGTTCACTTCATCTCTGATATTCAAAATTACTCAAATTCTGGAGTGTAAATTTGAAATTGAGCGTGCATAGATGTTAAATAGTGTCAGTCATGTCCGACTCGGGAACCCTATGGATTGTAGCCCACCAGATTCCTCTGTCCATGGGATTCTCCAGGCAAGAACACTGGAGTGAGTTGCCAGGCCCTCCTCCAGGGGATCTTCCAGACCCAGGGATTGAATGGGTCTCGTATGTCTCCTGCATTGGCAGGCAGGTTCTTTACCACTAGCACCAACTGGGAAGCTCATTTAAAACTGAGAGATTTGCATAATTAAAGAATGTGCATAGAAAGTGAGATGTATTAATATTTAGTTGTATAATTTAAAGTTCACACCATTCTTATATACAAAAAAATCACTGTATGGTTGATGTGTGTTTGCTTGGTTGTTCAGTCATGTCCTACTCTTTGCGACCCCGTGGACTGTAGCCTGCCAGGCTGCTCTTGTCCACGGAGAGTCTCCAGGCAAGAATTCTGGAGTGGGTTGCCTTGCCGTCTTCCAGGGGATCTTCCCAACCAAAGAATATCCCAGGGATCGAACCCAGGTCTTCCATATTGCAGGTGGATTCTTTACCGTCTGAGCTACCAGGGAAGCCCAAGATACTGGAGTAAGTAGCCTATCCCTTCTACAGGGGATCTTCCCAACCCAAGAGTCAAACCAGGGTCTCTTGCATTGCAGGCAGATTCCTTATGAGCTAAGCTACCAGGGAAACCCTTATGGTTTGTACTCACCTTTAATCATTCACCTTTCTCTTGGCTACTACACTTCAGAGTTCACTGGAATTTCTAACCATCATCTCAAGACTCAGCAGTGAGACTAGGTAGAACAGACTCCAATCCAAAATAGGGTTAAACCAATTAATTTATACTCTTTGCTTACCTAAAGATGATGTGATGAAAAATATATAATCAATCAAAGACTGTGAAATGGGATATCTTTCTGAAATTTCTAACGAAAATAAGCTTACAATTTCTTTCAGATTAGGTGGTGCAAAGGTGTAGGATTTGAAGCTGCTGCTATTAATGTAATGCCACAGGCTAGTACAGAGAATTAATGCAAATATAGAGGTAGAGCCATGATAGAGCAACCAGGTATAATTACATTTTTATAACTGATTCATCATTAGAACAGATTTAAACACTCTTAGAACTATTTCTCCTGAATTTTCAGCTTATATGAAACAGTATTCATATCAATAATAATAATAAATTGATAATAATTTACATTATTTTAAGTAGCCACATTGAATTTTATTGTTATTTGCAATTGAAAATTATTTCAGTGACATCTTCAATTTTTCTTTCATTTGCATCCATTTGCTCCATTTGAACATCTTTTATGAGCGAATAAATGTTTCTTCTCTTGTCAAACAACAAACCCTCCAACTGTTCTCTGAACTGTATCTCTACTAATTTCTCAAGAAGTTATTACCTCACAGTTACAATATTAGTTTCTTTTTCCCCTTTCTATAATTGCTGTCACTAAAACCTTCCAGTATCTCTTGTTTAAAGAATAATCACTTAAAAGAAAATCTTCCTTGTCTTTACAGCATCTTGCAAATGCTCTGCTTGAATTTAATTGCTGTGCTTGAGTTTTAGCAAAGAGTGGAGATATTGTCTGCACTGTTATTCATTTCTCTTTTTGGAACACTCCAATCTGGCTCTCATCATTATCACTTTACTTCTAAGCACCTTTTCCAAATTAACACAAATCATTTTCCTCTCTTTCCTCAATCCTCTTTCAGCATAAAGTACCATATACACTTTTTCTTACAAGTGTCTCCTTGTATTTTGTTATGACATCTCTACATTTTAACATGTTTCTAAGATTCAACTCTCCTCCCCTTTCCCTTGCCTTACTTTTTACTATTTCTTCTATCTATTCCCTTTCTTTTTGTTAACACAGTGTTTATTTATTTATTTGGTTGGGTCAGGTCTTACTTGTGGTACATGGGCTCAGTAGTTGAAGCTTGTGGGCTTAGTTGCCCGAGGACATATGGGATCTTAGTTCCCGGACCAGAGATCAAACCTGCACCCCCTGTATTGTAAAGTGGATTTTTAATCACTGGACCATCAGAGAAGTCCCTAACATGATGTTTTTAGGCAACTTATTTAATTCTAAATTTTCAAAAGATGACCACCGTGATGATCTCAAAATGTATATCTCAATCTAAGACTTGATCGTTGACCTCCAAGTTCTTAAGTCTGTCTGCTTAAAATTAATTTCAACAACACATATTATTAAGCATCTATGAAATGCCAGGTGCTTTTTTTTTGGTGCTTGGGACACTTCCCATAAATGAATATAGCAGGCTCAGCAATTTTTCCTGTAAAGGGCCATATAGAAAATATTTTAGGCTTTGCAGACCATATGCTCCCTACTGAAATTCTGCTATTGTAGCACAGAAACAGTCAGAGACAATATGTAAGCAAATGAGAGTGTCTGTGTTCTAATAAAACTTTAGTTATGAGACTGGGTAGTAGACCATATTTGTGAACTGACTTTGGTCTATAAATCTCTTACAGAATTACCCATGGATATCTCAAATGGCTCATATCTAAGACAGAATGCTTGATTTTCCATGGCATAGCTTTTTCTTCAGTCATTACAAATTCAATGAAGCATAACATTTTTAACTCATTTACTCAAGCCAAAAGAAAAAAAACGAATGAGGGTTAGTATTTACATCTCTCTTTTCATTATCAACATTCAATTTCTCAACAAGTCACACAAATTATATCTCCAAAATACACTTCACATCCATTCATTTCTTTACATCTTCACATCTCCAAAGAAAGTAAAAACATTGGTCGCTTAGTTGTGTCCGACTCTTTCCAGCCCCATGGACTGAAGCCCTCCAGGCAAGAATACTGGAGTGGGTATCCATTCCCTTCTCCAGGGGATGTTTCAAACCCAGGGATCAAAAGTGCGTTGCCTGCATTGCAGGCAGATTCTTTACTGTCTGAGCCACCAGAAAAGCCTCCTACATCTCCAGATTATTATTTTCACTGTATTCTTGTAAGCAGTGCCTTACTTTATTCCCTTCATCTTTCTTTCCCTATCCATTCTCCACACAGAAGTATCATGACATTTTAAGAATATAAGACAAATCATGTTATTCTTCTACTTCAAACTATTCAGTAAATTCTCTTTGCTCTTTGAAATAATTTCACGTGTGTATGATCCAACTCTACTGGAATCCTCTACGTTTCCTGCATACATCAAGGTCTTTCCTGTCTAGTGGAGTCTGCATTCACTATTTGTACACCTGGGATATTCTTCCTCCAGTTCTTTGCATAACTGACTCCTTGGCTGTCTTTGTTAAAGTATTTCCAACTCTTATCTCCTCTATCAATTTCTATATCATTGTTTATTTATTATCTAGCATTTATCACAGCCTAATTATTTATGAGTTTATCATCTTTTACTTCTTCTGATATTTAAGATCCTCAAGTACAGGGTTTATCATAGAATCCCTATGATCACCATGAGCAATGACTAAGAGTCAGTTAATGCTTAAAAATAGAGTGAATAAATGAATCTATTTTTATTACATTACAAAGAAAAATAATATACTAATAAAAACAAAACCTTTCATTTCAATGTTTTCTGAATTTTACATTTATTTAAAATGAAAAATTAGTTTATTCATTAGTAATTTGACTTGTTCACTCAATAAATATTACCCTGCACATCTCAGCCTCAGTACTATTGACATTTTGGGCTGGATAGTTCCTTATTACAGAGGCTGCCCAGTGAGTTGTAGGATGCATGGCAGCATCCTTTATCTTTATCTCTGAGGTACTAAGAGCACCCACTCTTTTCCTCCTCCCTAGTTGTGACAACCAGAAATGTCTCTAAACATTGCCAAGTGTGTCCTGGGAGGGAAGAATCACATCCTCCCAATTGAGAACCTTGATAATGAAACATCTGTTGTAGCCTACATATTTTGTTGTTGTTGGTGGTGGTTTAGTTGCTAAGTCATGTCTGACTGTTGCGACCCCATGGACTCTAGCCCCCTCAGGCTCCTCTGTCCATGGGATTCTCCAGGCAAGAATACTGGAGTGGGTTGCCATTTTAGATGCTGGAATAAATGGGAAGCTGTCTTCCTGTCCTCAGAAAACTAAAACCTAGTAGGAAAGAGAGATATTGAGCTAGTATTTTAAATAAGCACTATTAAGTATAGGGTAGAATTAAAGTATGCAACAGGGAAATCTAACCTAAACTGGGGAGTGGGGAAATTTTCCCTTCAAGAAGTGATTGTAAGCTGAAATATCAGTGTTCTAAGTGAAATAACTGTAGAAGAAAAGAGTACTCCCGACAGAGGAAGAATCATGTAAAAGAACAAAGTATGGCCCATTTAAGAAGTAAAAACAAAATGCCAGTCTATCTAAAGTATAGAGCACAATCCATCACATGAAGCCTGGAGAGGTCGGCAGGTGCCATGTCTTATTTACACAGGTGCATTCCATTAAGGATTTGGTGCTTTATTCTACAAAAGCTATAAATGGTTAGACACATACATGATCAGACATGAATCCTAAGGTCTTGCCCTGGATTTTCTGAATAAAATGGATGAATAGGAGAAAGAGGACCTATAAAGTGAGTAGAGAAAGCATGATGTAGTGTATAAATGCCAGCAATGATGAAATGAGTAGGAAAAGACAGACGTGGGTGGAAATGAAAAAAAAAAATCGAGTGTGAATCAACTCGGCTTATGGATTACATAGATTTCAGGGGCCAAGGATAGAAGAACCATGATGTAAGCCATTGAGCAGATGGTGGTATTTTGCTATTATTGATGCTAGGTCCACACACCCAAACTAATACAGAATTTCAGAAAATATAAATCTACTTTTGAATGCAAAGAAACTCTTCATATCAACAATTCATAACATTAAACATGCTGTTCTTTTGATTTATTTTCATTGTGATGTCAGTCTTTTATTCATTATCTCTTAACAGCCTAATAAATCTCTACACATTCAGTGATTAAAATTGTGGTTTACATACTTTTTCTGATATCTATTGGTCAGGAATCTAGGCATGACTTAGTTGGGTCCTCTAATTTAGGATCTCTCACAGGGTTAGAGACAAAATATCAGACAGGGCTGGGGGCTTTTCTAAAGGCTTGAATGTGAAAGGATCTGCTTCTAGGCCCGCTTGGTGGTTCCTGAAAAAAAATCAGCTCTTTGTGGGCTGTTGAATTGAGGCCGTTGGTTTTTTTTTTTTTTAAGGACATTGACTATAGTTTTTGCTCACTTCCTGGCACATAGGCCTTTCTACATCTAACTGCACCAAAGCCAACAAGAGACAGAATCTGCTAACAAGACAAAAGACATAATCTTTTGTAGCCTAATCATGGAAACACTTTTCAGCATCTCCAAATTCTCTTGGTTGGAATAAATTACTCAAGGGAAGAGGGTATACAAGGTCATGAAGACTAGGAGGTTGGACCCTTTTTGTGCTAGCTTGGGAGTCTATCTACCATAATTTATATATTATTTCAAACATTCAGATTAAAATAAAATAAATACAATATGAAAAGGCAGGATTGTAGATGTATTAAGAGTCTAAAATAAATGTTTTATTTAAAATTAGTTCTTCCTAGGAATAAATTTTCACAAATCTTGGAAGCTACTATGTAGCATGGACAAGAAATATGTTTTCCAAGAACACACAAGTTGAATGGGAATAGTAAATTGAGAAAATATTTTCTTTAATTATATAGATATTTATAGTATAGGATAGGAGTAGACAGAGTGTGTGGAGAAGAACCCTAATGTTATTAATAAGTGTCAGGATTATAAACTTAAAAGCATAAATTGTTTCAATTTTCTTTTAAAATGTCACATTATTTCTTTCAAGAAACATCTGATCTTGTCAATCAAAACTAGGCTACACGTCCTAATGTCTTTGTAAAAGTTTGGACACGCAGCAAAACATTTTATTTTTTTTCTCTTGAGTATCTTATTTTATTTAACTTCCTGCATATTGTTTGGAATTGATCTTGACAGACTTTAATCAGGTTGATGAAACTCTGTAGACTGTCAAGCATAAAATATAATGTTTGTTCTACCCATCTTAGAGGGCTCTTAAAATGAACATAACTCATCTGTGGCAGTGGGCAACAAATGTTTAAGAATATCTTTTTTTTTTTTTTTTTTCTCTACACTATCCTCAGTAGCTAGGGGGTTGCCAGAGAATGAAAATTTCCAGATCTTTTACTCACCTTAACATGACATCCTAAAATGGTGATATTTTCAAGTTATTAATGTTGAACATGTAGGATTTGAATTTTTTATTAATATTTCCATTTTATTTCAAACTGATGTGGGTGCTCTAGATACTGTTTTATCATCCCCAAAACACCTTTTTAAGCTTTAAAAAATATAACTTAGTTCTATTTCATAATCCATTTTAGTTAGAATTTTCCACATAAGTAACTCAGGAAAGGGCTATTATTTTTAAATATCAGTTTCCATGTTTTGTATTATTCTGAATGTCAGGCCAGCACTGCCAATTGTATGATTTAATTATTTGATTCATGATGTCAGATACTTATTATAAATAAAGAACAGCACTTCCTTTCATCTATAGCAAATGTTATTCATAGGGAAATTGGCCATTTTGGAATTTAAAAAGGAGGGAAGTAAGATAATTTATTAAATTTCTTTTAACTTTGCTCATGTCCAATAATGAACAGTGCATACTATTAATATTGTCAGTTATAAGTTAATAAGACAGCAGTCTCAGGTTAATAGGATTGGAAAATTTTTAAGTTCCAAGGCCATCTCTCTCCATTTCCAGAAACAAAAATGTTAAAAATCAAACCATCTATTTAAAATTACTTTTTGCTATTGTTGATTCATGCATGCTACATTAATGTAATAAGGGCACCTAATTTTAAAAAAAGAGTCGGATTTCAGCATTTTAACTTGTCAAACTATAGGAAAAATAGACCAACATTAAATTTCTAAAGGTTCTTTGAAGGGAAGTTAGGAGGGATCTAGACTTCCACCACCAAAGAGAGAGGATGTGGAGGAAAGGGATTGTGGGAGAGAAGTGAAAATTCTAATTTTAGTGGAGCAAAAATGGAAACATTCCCAATGGTAAGACAAGGACAATGGTTTCTTCCTCGTAGCAGGATCTGAGCCCAGCAGACGAGAACCACTGTGGAATGGTAGGGACCTCAGAGCATAGTGGACTTTGGTGTGCCTAGGAAGGCAGGGTGTACAGCACGGGGCTTCCTGTTATGGCAAGGATTCCCAATGGACAACAGAGCAATGAAGCTTTCCACCACCTCGAGAGCATATGAACTTATATAGTAATTAATCAAACCAGGGGACATAGTTTTACTTGTATTAACATGGGAAAGAACTTCAAGATCTTTTTAGGAAGTGAGTAAAGAGAGGGAGAGCCAATGACAGAGGTTATTTATTTTTGTTTTGTTTTATAATTATCTGGTAAGAGGGATCTGGGATCTATGTTGACCATCATTTCATGCCAAATAGATGGGGAAACAATGGAAACAGTAACAGACTTTATTTTCCTGGACTCCAGAATCATTGCACATGGTAACAGCAGCCATGAAATTAAAAGATGCTTGCTCCTTGGAAGAAAAGCTATGACAAACCTAGACAGCCTATTAAAAAGCATAGACATTATTTGCTGACAAAGATCCATATAGTCAAAGCTACAGTTTTTCCAGTAGTCATGTATGGATGTGAGAGTTAGACCATAAAGAAGATTGAGAGCCAAAGAATTGATGCTTTTGAATTGTGGTGTTGGAGAAGACTCTTGAGAGTTCATTGGACAGCAAGGAGATCAAACCAGTCAATCCTAAAGTAAATCAGTACTGAATATTCATTGGAAGGACTGATGCTGAAGCTGAAGCTCCAATATTTTGGTCACCTGATGCAAAGAGCCAACTCATCGGAAAAGACTCTGAAGCTGGGAAAGATTGAAGGCAGGAGAAGGGGATGACACAGAATGAGATGGTTGGGTGACATCACCGATTCAATGGACATGAGATTGAGCAAACTCCAGGAGATGGTGAAGGACACAGAAACGTGGCGTGCTGCAGTCCATGGCGTTGCAGAGTGCTGGACATGACTGAGCGACTAAACAATGACAACACTATGTATTAATGTTACCCCCAAGTCTTTTTATGACTTGAGAGCTTATTTGTGTTTTGAACTGAAAATATTCCATTTTCTGGATGTACCAGGATTTTTCAATCCATTAATTTACTGAAGACCATCTTGTTTGCTTCTAAACATTGGCAATTATGAATAAAGCTGCTGCAAACATCCTTGTGCAGGTTTTACATGGACATAAATTTTCAATTCCTTCAGATAAGTATCAAGCAAGGAAAACAATTGCTTGATCACATACATCATATAACAGTATGTTTACTTTTATAGGAAAATGATAAACTATCTTCCAAAGTGGATGTACCATTTTGCTGTCCCATCAGCAATGAATGAGTACCTTTTGCTCCACATTTTCACAGCATTTGATGTTGTTGGGGCTTTGGATTTTGGCCATTCTAATGGGTGGGCTGCCATCTATGGGGTCGCACAGAGTCGGACATGACTGAAGCGACTTAGCAGCAGCAGCAGCAATGGGTGTGTACAGGTATCTCACTGTTGGTTTAACTTGTCTTTCTCTGATGACATATGATGTGGACCATATTTTCATATGTTTATTCATTTATCTTCTGTGATGAGGTGTCTTAGACCATGTTTTTGTCAGGTTTTATGTTTTCTTATTGTTGAGTTTTAAGAGTTCTTTACAGATTTGGGATAACAATCCCTTCTTAAGTGTTTCAGAAAATATTCTTCTAAAACAATATTTTGTACTGAAGTATAGCCTATTAACAATATTGTGATAGTTTCAAGTGAACAGTGAAGGGACTCAGCCATAAATATACATGTATCCATTTTCCTCCAAACTCCACTCCCATCCAGGCTGCCACATAGCATTGAGTAGAGTTCCATATGCTCTACAGTAGGTCCTTATTGGTTACCCATTTTATTTATTTATTTATTTTTGATCTTTTTTTTTTCTAATTTTATTTTATTTTTAAACTTTACATAATTGTATTAGTTTTGCCAAATATCAAAATGAATCCGCCACAGGTATACATGTGTTCCCCATCCCGAACCCTCCTCCCTCCTCCCTCCCCATACCATCCCTCTGGGCCGTCCCAGTGCACCAGCCCCAAGCATCCAGCATCATGAATCGAACCTGGACTGGGAACTCGTTTCCTACATGATATTTTACATGTTTCATTGCCATTCTCCCAAATCTTCCCACCCTCTCCCTCTCCCACAGAGTCCATAAGACTGTTCTATACATCAGTGTCTCTTTTGCTGTCTCGTACACCGGGTTATTGTTACCATCTTTCTAAATTCCATATATATGCGTTAGTATACTGTATTTATGTTTTTCCTTCTGGCTTACTTCACTCTGTATAATAGGCTCCAGTTTCATCCACCTCATTAGAACTGATTCAAATGTATTCTTTTTAATGGCTGAGTAATACTCCATTGTGTATATGTACCACAGCTTTCTTATCCATTCATCTGCTGATGGACATCTAGGTTGCTTCCATGTCTTGGCTATTATAAACAGTGCTGCGATGAACATTGGGGTACACGTGTCTCTTTCAAAAAATAGCAGTGTGAAAATGAGGGAGATCTTTTTAAAATCCTATGTCCTGCTGGCAGTGATCTTTATTAGTTAACAGGAGAAATCAACCCTTTAAGTAAACCCATTAAGAAAACCCTTGCCTTTGCACCTACTTTTTGGATCATTTTATAACAAGACGTGGTCATCACAAATATTTCTTGTTATGTGGTTTGTTAGTGAAAGGAAATGTCTTATACTGTACTTGCAATATTCTGAATATGTTACAAATGCAACCTCAACAAATAAGTTTATACATAGTACAGAGTTAAGTTTTTGAAGGTAAATACTTCTGGTTTAGACCTTGTTATTTGTTCAACCTAAATTAATAGTTGTAAAAACATAGGAATCACCCAATGCATTTTTGAAGAAAAATCAATTAATAATATAATGAAAAAATAGTAGTTAAATATATGGTTCAAACAGGCTAATCTTGCTTCCTATCTTGCTTTTGCAAATGATTCCCTTCACTGAAGACTAGGGGCTACTCTGGGAAACTAGCTTCATTCCTGGGGCCATGTTGGCTATGAAAAAAATTCTTTGCTTATCTAGATTTCATATATTGCTGCCAATATCTGCCTGCCTTTTTTTGTGCTTTTTCATTAAGGCACTGTAGTTATACTTCCCATTTCTGTTCTTTATCTACACTCTACTTTTATCCTCAGGGTACTGTAAACTATCCTTTCCCATTCTATTTATACATTTAAGATAAATAACTTGTAGTGAATAAAAGAATGAATCTAAAAATGAAAGGGTAAGAGTGCATTATATCTGTGGAAACAAACTACAGTAATCCTAAATATAATATTTTATAGTTACATTGATTATTTTTTGGCTTGAATATTTTAGGATATACAACTGTTAGTTCAACGTTCTTTCCTATGTCTTTCATCCTATGATATTTTATTTTAAAGGTAATGAGAGTGCTATAAAATATATAAACATATATATATATACTTTTATATCTACATATATATTGGAATGTACATGTATATGTGCATATATACATCAGATCAGATCAGATCAGTCGCTCCATCGTGTCCGACTCTTTGTGACCCCATGAATCGCAGCATGCCAGACCTCCCTGTCCATCACCAACTCCTGGAGTTCACTCAGACTCACGTCCATTGAGTCAGTGATGCCATCCAGCCATCTCATCCTCTGTCATCCCCTTCTCCTCTTGCCCCCTATCCCTCCCAGCATCAGAGTCTTTTCCAATGAGTCAACTCTTCGCATGAGGTGGCCAAAGTATTGGAGTTTCAGCTTTAGCATC
>NW_011495084.1:5873463-5873982 GCF_000754665.1 Bison bison bison | reverse complement strand
AACACCACAGTTCAAAAGCATCAATTCTTCGGCACTCAGCCTTCTTCACAGTCCAACTCTCACATCCATACATGACCACAGGAAAAACCATAGCCTTGACTAGATGGACCTTTGTTGGCAAAGTAATGTCTCTGCTTCTGAATATGCTATGTAGGTTGGTCATAACTTTCCTTCCAAGAAGCAAGTGTCTTTTAATTTCATGGCTGCAGTCACCGTCTGTAGTGATTTTGGAGCCCAGAAAAATAAAGTCTGACACTGTTTCCACTGTTTCCCCATCTATTTCCCATTAAGTGATGGGACCAGATGCCATGATCTTTGTTTTCTGAATGTTGAGCTTTAAGCCCACTTTTTCACTCTCCACTTTCACTTTCATCAAGAGGCTTTTTAGTTCCTCTTCACTTTCTGCCATAAGGGTGGTGTCATCTGCATATTTGAGGTTATTGATATTTCTCCCAGAAATCTTGATTCCAGCTTGTGTTTCTTCCAGCCCAGCGTTTCTCATGATGTACTCTGCATATA
>NW_011495084.1:5853841-5873211 GCF_000754665.1 Bison bison bison | reverse complement strand
TATACAGCCTTGAGGAACTCCTTTTCCTATTTGGAACCAGTCTGTTGTTCCATGTCCAGTTCTAACTGTTGCCTCCTGACCTGCATACAAATTTCTCAAGAGGCAGATCAGGTGGTCTGGTATTCCCATCTCTTTCAGAATTTTCCAGTTTATTGTGATCCACACAGTCAAAGGCTTTGGCATAGTCAATAAAGTAGAAATAGATGCTTTTCTGGAACTCTCTTGCTTTTTCCATGATCCAGCAGATGTTGGCAATTTGATCTCTGGTTCCTCTGCCTTTTCTAAAACCAGCTTGAACATCAGGAAGTTCACGGTTCACATATTGCTGAAGGCTGGCTTGGAGAACTTTGAGCATTACTTTACTAGCATGTGAGATGAGTGCAATTGTGCGATAGTTTGAGCATTCTTTGGCATTGCCTTTCTTAGGGATTGGAATGAAAACTGACCTTTTCCAGTCCTGTGGCCACTGCTGAGTTTTCCAAATTTGCTGGCATATTGAGTGCAGCACTTTCACAGCATATATATATATATATATATTTATATGTATATATATATGTATATGTATATATACACATATATTGGCTTCCCAGGTGGCTCAGTGGTAAGCAATCCACCTGCCAATGGACACAGGTCCAATCCCTCAGTTAGGAAGATCCCCTGGAGAAGGAAATAGCAATCCCCTCCAGTAGTTTTGTCTGGGAAATCCCATAGTCAGAGGAGCTTGGCGGGCTACAGTACACGGGACCGCAAAGAGTTGAACACAGATAAGCTGGGGCTTCCCAGGTGTTGCTAGTGATGAAGAACCTGCCTGTCAGTGGAGGAGATGTAAGGGACATGGGTTCGATCCCTGGCTCATGAAGATTATCTGGAGGAGGGCATGGCAACCCACTGCAGTACTCTTGCCTGGAGAACCTGATGGACAGAGGAGCCTGGAAGACTATGGTCCATGGGGTCACAAAGAGTCAGACATGACTGAAGCGACTTATACATGCAAGCCTTAGGAATACACACAGATATACAACTTTTTTTAGCAAGACGATATTGTTCTTTGTGGTTTAATGGACCATAGAATTTTCTTGTGGAAAAAATGTGGTGGATATTTGCTTTTTGGCAACAGATCTCTAGTTTTCGTCTCAGTGAACACCCCTCTTCTGTACTCGCAGCCACTTGTTTACATGAAGCTGTCTGCCTAGGCACAGTTGTCTTAATCTGTAAGTGCCATAAATGGTATCATACTGTGTTAGCAAATAGCTGGCTTATTTAAAAATATAAAAATCTGATAAATTGGGAACACAGATGTCTTCTATTTATTGCTTCTTTGCACGGTGTTTAAGAAATATGGCTGGCATAATGTTTCAAACAGAACTAATACAGCTGCACAAAAGACCCTCATAGTCAGTGTTTGTAACCTTCTTTTAATTTATAATTCTAAACACCCACAGAAGCTCATAAAGGAAGGTTAGACACAGGGACAGGTTCAACAATGATGTTAGGTCTCTTGCTCCAACAATGCCCAGGGCAACAGATTGTCAAATTCAGACTGATTGTTCCGGCAGCGAAAGAATAACAAAGTGCAAAGGCTTGTATGTTTGGAGCTTGTTGAACTTAGCCCAACTCTGCTATCTTTTGGGTTGAGATACTTGTAAATCTTACAACTGTTTTACTGCGTAGCTGAGCCATGTCAGAAGGGTGCAGGGACTCTTATTTCAAAGCCCTCAGAATTCTTAGCTACCTATGCCTGTCAGGCCTTTCTAACCTTCCTTTGAAATGAAAAATAGTTTGAGATGTTCTCCTAGACATAACAATGGTGAAAAAGAAAAAGGTTACAATAACAAAATTGTTTTAACAAAGGGCGAGGGCACAAAGTTGTCTCAGCCAGTTGTGAACCCTAGCTACAGAGGCTTGATTTTATTACTTATAGGTTACAGAAGGCAGTGAGGAAAATTACAGAATGCCTAAAACCAGATTTGAAAACTTGGAGCTAGTCCAAATGTTCCTCCAATTCACCTGTGAAACAAAAAATGGAAAAATGTTTTGCTGATTTTTTTTCTCCCACAGTGGCCTTCTGTTATGCTAGAAGTTCCATCTCTAGGAAAAGCCATTCTATTGGATTAAAAAGTTAGCTACCATTTATTGAGAACTTATTATACATCCAGCATTGTTATGGATTTTAAATGTTTAATATGTGTTTTGTGGTCAGTTGTAAAATATACTGTGAGCCAAGGAGAAATCTAGGAGTTTGGGAAGATGATGGAATATGGCACCATTTGTAGTGAAATTCAATAGAAAGGGCTTTTTAAATGTAACCCTGATTTGGAATTTTGTGCAAACTATTGTGGCAGAAAATTTTTTTAGGTACTTATTAAAGATTCAACCTCTAGGGATTTTTGGTAACCTTTGGGTTGGCAACAAATAAGTAGCTATTTGCCTGGAGATAGAGAAATATATCCAAGAACAAAATCATTTTTGTTCAGGTTTGTATTTCAAATGAAAATTCTTTGAAAACCCATAGAACAAGCAATCATCCTGAAAGTTGAGATTGCAATTATAGAATTGGGCCCCTTAAGAGAAAAAAACATATGCTGGGCTTCAAGGTACTAAGAACCTTGAGATCCCAGATTATATAATTTAATTAATACCATGAATCAAATCAGAGAAGGTATGTTGACTAGAGAAAACTGTGATGAATTTTCAACCTCCTGACTCTGTGGTTTGAATTTTGAACCAGAGCCTTAAGAACTCCAAAACACTCCTGAGAATATTAACTTGGATTTTCCTTTAGTAAAGTTACCCATGGAAGGTATTTGGATAAGGGAAGAAATAATCCAATTATCTGTGGTAACCACCAAGTATCATGGACACCATTACTGAGGACTTAGAAATAGTCAGGAACTCAGAGCATCTGGCAAAATATTAGTTCTGATCCTATAGACCTCTAACTCTTTCAGAGAAAAGCTATGAAACTAGTTTTTGGCGAACTAAAGAAGAGACTTTCATAGGGTTACACACAATCTTTACCGTAAGTTCTGTGAATTACATATATTATTTTCTTAATCTATAATTGAAGGAGTTGATATTTAAAGTGCTTCACTAATTTTCCCAAGATGCCAGTCTTTGGCAGAAACAGGATTTAGACAAATCTAGATTTTTCTGATTCTTCGGCCCTTTTTTTTTGTCACCACATAATATTTACTTTGCCACAAAATAATAGGTGAAACAGCTCCACATGTGAGTAGTGACTGCCACCCATATTTCTGTCTATTGTGAAAACCATTGACACAGTATTCTTATTTTCAGGTATTGTATTCTGAGCAAATATTTCTTTTCATTTCCACAATACAAAATACATTGGCTCCTTTTTAAAGCAAACATCTTGTCCATTTGGAGGGAAAATAAGGAAGTACTTGAGGCTACATCTGGGCTGAGAAGCAGAAAGGAGGTCTCACATTAACATTTATATCAGAGCATAATGTAAGCAAAAATTTTCTGTTAAGTAAGAGACAGCTCCTTTTGTTTAAAAAAACCGAATGTTCTCTTCTGACATAGGGAAGCATTCTTGTTTACTTATAGCAAGTTTTGGGGTTTGTAAATGTAAGGATTACCTCTTCATTCAGTTGCATCTCTCCAAAATTCATTTGAAAATACATTTATTTAATAAAATATTTATTGAGTATATAGTGTATTCTTGGCTTTGTAATAGGCACTGGAAATAAAAAAGCTTAATAAGACACTATTCTGGTCCATAAAAATAATAGTTTCTTGTGGAGACAAACTCATATCCCATGCTATTTAACTCATTTGTTTTGTACAATAACTATCTATTGTTGACATATTTGATATAAGACATTGTGCTAAGAGATGTGGTTCCTGTCCTCATGGACATTTTATAAAGACTAAAGATAAGTAAACAGGCAAAAAAAATGTGTATGATAAGATCTCAGGGAAAGCAAATGAGGTGTTTGTGGAATATTTAAGGATATGTCCAACTCATATCTGAGGATATCTTCCTAGAGGAAGTTTTATCTAAGGTAAGAACCAAAGTGTAGGTAGAGATTCCAGGCATCAAAAAGATTACGGATACCTGAGAGATTGTGGTCTGTTTAAGGACTACAAAAGGGTTGTTGTTTGTAAAATTTTCAAAGAATTTTTATTTGAAATACAAAACTGAACAACAACAAACAATAAGATTTGTTGCTGTTGTTGTTTAGTTGCCAAGTTGTATCCAACTCTTTTGCGACCCCATGGACTGTAGCCTTCCAGGCTACTCTGTCCATGGGATTTCCCAGGCAAGAATAATGGAGTGGGTTGGCATTTCCTTTTACAAGGGATCTTCCTGGCCCAGGGATCAAACCAGAGTCTCCTGCATGAGCAAGCGGGCTCTTTACCACTGAGCCAGCCACCAGGGAAGCCTACAAAAGGGTGTAGCTAGGCTAAAAAACTAGAACTTTGGTCTTCTAATTTTGAAATTTTGACTAACAGAAATTGTAGAAAAATAATTTTGTTGTCCTTAATTTATATTGATCAATTTTTTCAATGAAAATCAAACCTTTTAAAATGATTTTTAAATGGAAATCATAATGAACTCTTTCCCTTCTTGATGTTCTATGATAATGTCAGTTTCAGTAGTGATGAATATATTCTCGGTAGTTTTTGGTAGTTTTCATTGTTTTATATCAATATTTTATGCTCTAACTTGTTACTACAAAACTCAAGTTGTAATATATTTCTTCAAAAGTTCCAGTGGAACTTTATTTAATTTCATACCGTATAATTGAATTTCTTTTTTTAACTGCAAATTAATAAAATTTATAAGGTGTACCTTATAAAAAAGAATAATGTCCATATTTAAAATTCATAAAATGAAAAGTGCTTGAAAATATTCTATAATATCATGAAATTTTGACTGGTTCACTTTCAAATTTCTTTCTTCCTGCTGTAATCTCAACATTTTCAAAATTAATTTATGTCACTATTTGCATAAGCCCACAATCTGCTAAAGTTTCTCTCTTTCTGAAGTTCAAAGAGTTTGTATGTCAATTTTCATTCCCACTGTCATCAGGGAAGCAATATTATATATCAGTGAATATGCTTTGCTAAACTTCTATCAATTTTAAACTGCAGGAAATAAGTCTAGTCACCCTTAAACACATGCTGTCAATCAGAAAATCAGAAAGCAGGATAGACATAACATATGCTCACAGCATTGTAGAATCCACATGTGGTTGACACGCTGAATGATTCATAAATGTATATCTTTAAACCCCAGAAAAGAAGCAGAATTTGAATGAATAATAAGAGGCCAAAGTTAATCCTAAACATTCAAGTTATTTCCAGAAATCAGAAAAGGGAAAATGAGTTTTTCTTTAAGGCATACAGAGTGAATAAAAGTATAGACAATTTGTTATAAATGGCTTTAGGATAAGTTAGGTAAATTTTATATCAAATATGAAATATAAATGCTAATTTCACACATATATTCATTTCTAAAGGGAAATGGATATAATCTCTGAATCTAGACTGCCTTTATAAAAGCCTGTTTTAAGAATTGATGATGAATTTTAGTCTATTCACAGTTGGAAGAAAACATTTTGTTTTAAGATTAGTTGTCAATATGCTGTATCTATCTAGTTTTGAATGAATATTATGTGTTTAAATTATCTACTTTGGTTGTTTTTATTTGGGCATTAACTTGTTGAACTGCTGTATTAGAGATTTATCACTAATTCTCCCAGCAACACTAAATATAATCATTAGAAGATCAGAATTTAAAGACAATTTCAGATATTGCCAATACAATGCCAGAGATGGCATTTCCTACAGCTATCTGGCAGATTATATGTCTTCTTTTTCTTTCCAATCAACTTTTCAACTCTAATGCATTTCATGTACTGTCAATCACAGCTCATTTAGACTTTCTGTAATTGGTGAAGTAATTACTTTTCATGCTTTTAAATCACGTGTGCATTTTGTAGCTATTAATCAATTTCCTGCTGTGCCCTGAGTTAAATTAAATTATAATACTAATACCAGAAGAGATCCCAATAGCTTTTTCTCCATACACTAGTGAAGCAATCATCAGTGGAGAAGCCAGACTTTAGTTTTTATATAAAAATGTAGAGAACGATTGTTTTGCTAGAGCTGACAGATGATATCTACCATTCTTTAGTGCTTACTGTTCTGCAACAACAAAAATTGGAATAATATATTACAAGCTTTTGATGCAGTACAATTGTTTAGTGACTCCAAATAGCAGAATTTGCTTTTCTCTCCTGCAGCTGTCTGCCTCTTGTTCTCTCATTTGATGAAAATGAATGTAGAGTGAATGAGAATACATTTCTGCTCTCTTCTCACTTTCATGGTTATATTGCTTTAGTCAAGCAGTTAATTCAAACCAGTACATCCAGAACTTCTAGGTAAGAGCAAGGTGGATTTCATGCCTCAAAGTAGCTCCAATTGGAGCTATACCCAAAACTTAAACTAACAGACAGAACTTTGTGATAACTAGATAGATAGATGGTGGTTGTACTATGGGGAAAAATGATGAGGCAGGGACCCAATGCATATAGTGCAAAGACGGTGGGCAGCTATTTAAGTTTTACTAATTATCAGAACATAGGATCAATAATGTGACTGGGTACGTTTAAAAATTAAACCATGCTGAAGTTTGGGATGAAATGTAGATTATAAAACATAAGCAGGAATGTATTTAAATATCTCAAAATGGAAAATCCTTCCCACGTTTCACTCCTGGAGAGAATTTCAATATGACTTGCCCATGATTTCTTGCAATTAAATAGAATTTAGTCTTCCATTTTGTTTAAAAATAAGGCCTTAAAATAAATTTATAGGATTTAATTGCCTGAAATGTTGCAAGTATAATAGAAAATTTTTACAAGAATTAGAATATACTTTTTATTTTGAGGTTTTTGGAATGTTTTCCGCTGTATGTATACTTGTAGAAGTATAAAATTAGAGTTATTATGTAAGTGTTGCAGTTTTATATCTTACAGAGGTATGAAGAGATTTTTTAAAGATGTTTATGGCAATCGTACTATAAAACTAAGTTATCTTAAAATAGAGAGTAGAAACTGAATGAAAAAATGAAAAGGAAGATTAGAGGATAAATGTAGATGTAAAAGCTATCATAAATGCCAATGTTTGAAAATATCAAATGAAATAGCACAATTAAGATGCTAAAGAAAACATAATGAGCCAAGGAAATATTTTCTACCTTTTTTCCTCTCTATTTTTCACTGAAGTGACAAATTTTTTTTAATGTGTTTTTTTCATAATGAAAATCTTCCTTCTTGTACCAGTTATACACAGTATCATTTTTTCTTTTTTTAAAAAAAATCTGCTATTTTATCTCATAACAATTAAAATATATGAAAGTAGGAGCACAATGCTTCAGACCTCATTTAAGTACATGTGCTCATGAACGGTTTCTAGAGGAGGAGAGAGGGCTGCTAAGGAAGACAGATATCATACAGGAATGTCAATCACATTTAATAGGCAGTGGTGGAAGGTAATCTTCTTCTTTCCATCAGTCTCTAGCAGACTAGTAGACAGAACTCATTACTGTGCAAATGAACCTGCCAGATGCTTCAGCCATTTGCCTCACTAGAGGTCACAGAGAGTTGACACCAGTTAAAGCTGGTTAAATGTGGCTAGGGAAGGAACACCAAGACAGAGCAGCTCCATAGGTGGAAATAAACAGTATCATACTGACGACAACCTTAAGAAAGTTTAAAAAGTCTTTGTGCAATTATAGGAGGGAGAAAAGTTTCATCAAAGTGGTTCGTGTGTTTAAAATTAGTTCCTCTCATCATTTAACAAATAAGAAAAATAGGTATTTCACTTTCCCAGTATTATGGCAACAGAATGTCAGTTCAGCAGCCTTTAGCCTATAGAAACCTAGAGATTTTTAGAAGGTTCATCTCACTTTCAGTGAGCTACCTCTTCTTATTGGGTCATTCTTTGTACTTAAAAATACTCATCGCCATCTTCAACTAATGGTGGTAATACTGCTTATTATTGCTAGGTCCATTGACTGTTAGTTACTCTCTTTGAAGAGCTCTGCTAAGCATCATCTGGTTTAATTTCCAAAGGCTCTCAACACAATAGGCATCATTATCTTCGTTTTACAAACAAGGAAACTGGAGCTACAAGAAGTTGGAATTTGCATCAAGTCATGATCTTAAAGGCAGAAAGGTTCTTTTTAGATTCAAGTGTATCTGACACCAAAATCTATAATTTTTTTTTTTTTTTTTACTTTTCTTTACATTTTCCTATTTTATTTTTTAACAAACCATTGCGTGGAGGGCTGACTTTCAATAGATCTCAGTGACGGAGCTTCTCTGCTACTGTAGAAAATCCTCACCCCGAAGCAGGTCCTCTAGGAATGGTTTACCACCAAGTTCCCCACGAACATGCAGGGCAGGATGGACGAGGGGGCAGCTGCCTTTCTGGTTATGCCTCATGTTCCAAAATCTAATCTAATAGAGCCTCATTATTATTATTAATTTTTTAGTTTGTCACTTTATTTTGTCTCTCTTTTATATTGTGTTTACATAGGCATAATCAAAACATAGGTTCTATGAAGACCTAAAAGAGCTTCTAGAACTAGCACCCAAAAAAGATGTCCTTTTCATTATAGGAGACTGGAATGCAAAAGTAGGAAGTCAAGAAATACCTGGAGTAACACACAAATTTGGCCTTGGAGTACAAAATGAGCAGGGAAAAGACTAACAGATTTTTGCCAAGAAAACATACTGGTCATAGCAAACACCCTCTTCCAAAAACACACGAGAAGACTCTACATGTGGACACCACCAGATGGTCAACACTGAAATCAGATTAATTATATTCTTTGCAGCCAAAGATGGAGAAACTCTATACAATCAGCAAAAACAAGACTGGGAGCTGTCTGAGGCTCGGATCATGAACTCCTTATTGAAAAATTCAGACAATTTGAAAAATGTAGGGAAAACCACTAGACCATTCAGGTATGACCTAAATCAATTCCCTTATGATTATACAGTGGAAATGACAAACAAATCCAAGGGATTAGATCTGATAGACAGAGTGCCTGAAGAACTATGGATGGAGGTTCATGACACTGTACAGGAGGCAGTGATCAAGACCATCCACAAGAAAAATAATGCAAAAAGGCAAAATGGTTGTCTGAGGAGGGCTTACAAATAGCTGAGGAAAGAAGAGAAGCTAAAGGCAAGGAGAAAAGGAAATATATACCCATTTGAATGCTGAATTCCAAAGAATAGCAAGGAGAGATAAGAAAGTCTTTCTCAGTGATCAAAGCAAATAAATAGAGGAAAACAATAGAATGGGAAAGACTAGAGACCTCTTAAAGAAAATTGGAGATACCAAAGGAACATTTCATGCAAAGATGGGCTTGATAAAGGACAGAAATGGTATGGACCTAACAGAAGCAGAAGATATTAAGAAGAGGTGGCAAGAATACACAGAAGAACTATACAAAAAAGATCCTCACAACCCAGATGATCACAATGGTGTGATCACTTACCTAGAGCCAAACATCCTGGAATGTGAAGTCAAGTGGGCCTTTGGAAGCATCACAACAAACAAAACTAGTGGAAGTGATGCAATTCCTGTTGAGCTATTTCAAATCCTAAAAGATGATGCTGTGAATGTGCTGTACTCAATATGCCAGCAAATCTGGAAAACTCAGCAGTGGCCACAGGGCTGGAAAAGCTTACTGTTCATTCCAATCTCAAAGAAAGGCAATGCCAAAGAATGCTCAAACTACCACGCAATTGCACTCGTCTCACACACTAGTAAAGTAATGCTCAAAAATCTCCAAGTCAGGTTTCAACAGAATGTGAACTGTGAACTGTTCAAACTGGATTTAGAAAAGGCAGAGGAACCAGAGATCAAATTGCCAATATCCACTGACTCATCGAAAAAGGAAGAAAGTTCCAGAAAAATATCTACTTCTGCTTCATTGACTAGCCAAAGCCTTTAACTGTGTGGATTACATGCCTCCTAAGAAATCTGTATGCAGGTCAAGAAGCAACAGTTAGAACTGGATATGGAACAACAGACTAGTTCCAAATAGGGAAAGGAGTACTTCAAGGCTGTATATTGTTATCCTGCTTATTTAACTTACATGCAGAGTACATCATGAGAAATGCTGGGCTGGATGAAGCACAAGCTGGAATCAAGATTGCCAGGAAAAATTTCCATAACCTCAGATGTGCAGATGATACCACCCTTATGGCAGCACACAAAGAACTAAAGAGCCTCTTAATGAAAGTGAAAGAGCAGACTGAAAAGTTGGCTTAAAGCTCAACATTCAGAAAAGTAAGATCATGGCATCTGGTCCCATCACTTCATGGCAAATAGATGAGGAAACAATGGAAATAATGAGAGACTTTGTTTTTGTGGGCTGCAAAATTACTGCAGATGGTGACTTCAGCCATGAAATTAAAAGACGCTTGTTCCTTGGAAGAAAAGCTATGACCAACCTAGACAGCTTATTAAAAAGCAGAGACATTACTTTGCTGACAAAGGTCTGTCTAGTCAAAGCTATGGTTTTTCCAGTGGTTATGTATGGATGTGAGAGTCGGACTATAAAGAAACCTGAGCACCAAAGAATTGATGCTTTTGAACTGTGGTGTTGAAGAAGACTTTTGACAGTCCATGGACTGCAAGGAGATCCAGCCAGTCCATCCTAAAGGAAATCAGTTCTGAATACTTATTGGAAATACTGATGCTGAAGCTGAAACTCCAATACTTTGGCCACCTGATGTGAGGAACTGACTCATTGGAAAAGACCCTGATGCTAGGAAAGACTGAAGGCAGGAGAAGGGGACTACAGAGGATGAAATGGTTGGGTGGCATCACCAACTCGATAGACATGAGTTTGAGTAAACTCCAGGAGTTGGTGATGGACAGGGAAGCCTGACATGCTGCAGTCCATGGGGTCGTAAAGAGTTGGACATGACTGAGTGACTGAAATGAACTGAACTGAATCAAAATATTTGTACTTAAATATAAAATATTATAAAGTATCCCTCTTAGAAAAGCAATTATAACTTTATAAAAATGAATTATTTGCTATTGTGGTACACGACTGAGCGACTTCACTTTCATTTTTCACTTTCATGCATTGGAGAAGGAAATGGCAACCCACTCCAGTGTTCTTGCCTGGAGAATCCCAGGGACGGGGGAGCCTGGTAGGCTGCCGTTTATGGGGTCACACAGAGTCGGACACGACTTAAGTGACTTAGCATAGCATAGCATAACATAGCATATATACTTCATAGACCAAGAATCCCAGAATAATAGCTTTATATTCAATAAAAGGAAAGGATGATGAAGACAAAATTTAATGCTACTGTCCACTAGATTTTCCAGGTAAGAATACTGGAGTGGGTTGTCATTTCCTTCTCCAGGGGATCACCTTTCTTGACCCAGGGATTGAACTTGGGTTTCCGGCCTTGCAGGAAGACTCCTGCATTGCAGGTGGATTCTTTACTGACTGAACTATGAAGGAAGCTCCCAATGGTTGCTAATATATATATTAAATACATTTTAAGCTACTCTGTTCAGTATTTTTTTGTATTAAAGTTAATTCTTGTAATAATTATATAAGATAGACACAATTTTCCCATGTATATTCATCAGATAATTTAGAATTAGGAGCTAATTTATTTGCTTAAATCTAAAAGATTAGTAAAAGATAGAGATTTAAATCTCTGAATGTCTAATTCTAAGCCACTCCTTAGACAGTCTTCCTAATATGCTCTAAGTAGAACATCTATAGCAGAAACAAGTATTAAGAGTAAGACTAGGTAAATAAAAAAGCTGTACTGTACTTTTTCAGGTTTTATTATGTATTCTAAAACATCTCATAGCAAATGATCTCGAGTAGAATTCACTCAATGATATTTTGAATATCACTATGTTATGAGAGAACAATGTCATAAAGACTAAAATTATGGTGGAGAATGACCATGAGTTCTTTTTATTTCTCCAATATCCTCTCTGTCAATTCTCAATTCAGTCTTATTTCCATATAGCCATTTTCCCTGAATCACAGACTTTTCTGGAAAAATGGTCAATTACATTCATAGTATTTGAGTGTTTCTGGTTTTCTTTTTTCTTATATTCTACATTCACAGAACAGAGAAACTGAAATGAAGCCAATGTTCTGATTTCCTGCTTTAACAAAACTCCATATTTAAATTTGTTTTCAATTGTTTTAAATAAGAAAATATTCATACAAGTGTTAGTCAATTTAAAACTTCTTAATCATATCCATTGTACAATAAATTCAATGACTATAACTACATGACAGTAACAAATATTATGTGTGCAGCACTACCTTAATTGTCAAATCTATGCATATGACTGAATGCTGGATTGATATATTTTTTTTAAAAAGAAAAAAATCATAAAATTAACTAACATCTTCTCTCTAATATATTTTTCTAGTGGACTTTCCAGTGTTTCTCTATCCATGATTCCAAACTTAACCTTTCAAAGATGAAAGAGCTGAAAATGAACAAATCAATGTGAGAGGAAAACTGAAAAGATTTTATCTTCGGAAGGCAGAGGAAGAAAGAAAGAGACTGACACAGAGATGGAGGGAAAAATCAGAGATACATTAATCGTAACAAATATTCTAGCCCAGAAGGGAACATTGGAAATTGAGAACTAGTGATGGGTAAGCTTTTCAAGGTTTAAAGATGGGGTCTAGATAAGAAACTAACATTATTGTGATTATCCTAACCTTTCTCATAGAAGTTGAAATCAGATTGGAAATATGAGAACAAGCTTTCTTGTAATTCATTGCTCCTTCCAGAGTCAGTCCAGCTGGAAATGCATAGAAGCATGAAAATGAAAAAGAAAACAAATAGAAACACGCTAACCAAATCTTGAACCATAGGAAAGGTTCATTTGGGCTTGCGTAGGCCTAGGTCATTTTGCTTTTTTCTTCATCTGGACTGATTGTTCCCTTGTTTCTAATAAGAGCACTTTGTTGTTTTTTGTAAATGAGCCTTCAAGAAACTAGTTCATCTTGTCTTCACAAAGGTCTGGGATTATTATTTTTTTCCCTTAGAAAAGTTCAAAACATCATAGGAAAAGTGTGGAAGAAAAGGACATGGTTTTGGATTAAAGTAAAATGGCTGAAATTGAAAGTAATTAATGAGGATAGTCTCACAAATGGTGCTGATAGCAAAATGGATGAATTATGCTATATTATAATAGACTCAGGAAATCTTTGAAGGCTAGAAGTCTGACAGAATGATGTAAAAGGCTCAATGTACAAATTGCAGTATTACTGCTCTTATTCCATTTTTCTAAAGAGAAACATTATAATTACAGAGTCAATTATCCCAATCTGTAATAATGTGCTGAATAAGTGTCTACATACTCATATCTAAGCTTATTTTATGGTTCAGGGAACAAAAACACAGTTAGAGAAGCAAAATTACTGCATATTTTAACTTGATGTGAAGAACAACAGTTTTAGGCTGTGCTAGAGAAAAGAAATAATTTTATATATGGCATGACTCTCTCAATTTAAAACAAAACAAAACCATTTTGTCAAAGTCAAAATTTTACATATAACATACACAGATGTGCATTCCCCGAGTGTCCTTACAAAGTAAATGCCAACTCAGCCATGCTTCAACAGTGGAGAAAGGTCAATAGATTTACGCAACTGGAAAGCCCAGAAATGACCCAAGTAGAACTCCAGTTCCATTTTTCATGACACTTACAGAAATGCCCTCTTCCCTAGGCTGGCACATCTTATCTAAAGAATGTGAAGAATAGCTGTCATTAACACCAAAGGTTACAAGTTCTCTGATTCACATTAATAATAAAGGAGAACATCAGCTCTTATCATCATCACATAATCCTTGAATTTGACCAGGGAATGCCAGCTCTTATTTATTGAGACTATTATATACAAATTTCTAAACCAAACTTTCAACAAAGGGACAAGATTATGTTGACAGAATAATTTCACTGGGGTTTTATCCATGGAGATTAGTATGAGTTTAATACTGTCAAAATCATAGAGATAAATAAAATTGGAAGAAGTGTGTTTTTCCAAGGGAAAATCTGGATGGGTTTAGAAAAAAAAGGATAGTTGGTGAATAGAAGAGCAATGACCCTTCAATATGGTAATACATATAATGGATATAGGGATTAAAGTCCATATGTAAGAGAGACCAAGGACTTCCCTCCACATTCAGGAGTTAAGACTCTGCACTTCTACTGCTAAGGGCACTGGTTCAATCCCTGGTGGGGAACCAAGATCCTGCATGCCCCGTTGCATGACCAAAAAAATAATAATAATGCTACTTTGTTTCTACTTATAATCATTATTGATTGAATCATTCTAAATTCAAATTTGATGTCTTACACAAGTACTTTATTCTTATAAAACAAATCTGTGTACTCTTTACATGATGGGACGTTAATATATCCAAGTTTAGCTATGTACCATCCCTTCTTTAGAATTTGCCCTCATTCCTATCTTTCAGCCACTATTGCTCAAATTAACTTCCAAACAACTTTCTCAAGTAAAGCACAATGGAAAAAAAAAAAAGAATAGGCGATTAAAGATGTAATTTTACTGCAAAGATAATAATTTATACCTTTATCTAAAATATTCAGATCAGTTGTTGCTCTTACGTCTATTCAGTATAAATATTATTTGATGTTATTCCATAGGTAATAAATGTTGAACATAATTTATATTTTCACAAAAAAAAAACAAATTTCCTCTAACTTTGAACTTCTATTTCTACAAAATTGTAATTTTTTTGTAATTCTTATCTTCTGTATGTCTATAGCTGTTTTTCTTTTTTATCAATTCCTTTTACATTCAGTAATTCATTCATGTAATTATTAACAACTATTTACAAGAAGCTTACGTACTAGACATAGATGTGAATTTTCTGTTATTGGAAAACAATGAAAAAACTAAATAAACGAAGTCTCTAGCTTCATTGACTTTAGACTAGAGGAGGGCTGCTGCTGCTGCTGCTGCTAAGTCACTTCAGTCGTGTCCGACTCTGTGCGACCCCATAGACGGCGGCCCACAGGCTCCCTCGTCCCTGGGATTCTCCAGGCAAGAACACTGGAGTGGGTTGCCATTTCCTTCTCCAATGCATAAAAGTGAAAAGTGAAAGTGAAGTCGATAGGTCGTGTCTGACTCTTAGCGACCCCAGGGACTGCATGGGCTCCTCCGCCCATGGGATTTTCCAGGCAGGAGTACTGGAGTGGGGTGCCATTGCCTTCTCCAGTGGAGGGCAGTGAACAATAAATAGAATATAGTATTTCTGATGATGATGATAATAAAAATTGTTGAGGAAAGAAACAAGATGAAGGAGAGAAACATGGAGGGTAAGGAGTGATGGCTTCAAAGTTAAAAACTGTCAGCAAGATTGAGCTTAAGGAAGGAAATAGTGAATACCTATACTGCGGTGTAAAGTCCTGAGGCAGGACAAGGCTGGGATTTTTCAGGGACAGCGAAGAACAGTGGTAATGGGCAGAGAGAATTAAGTTCGAGGCAGAGTTAGTGGGCAATTAGGTCAGAGAGGAAACAGGACACTAGATTGTCTGTTTCACTCTCTTTCCTTCTCTGCATTTCTCTCTCAGTCATGAATATGAAAGCATTATCTACCTGATGCATCCTTCAATGATTCACTATCTAATCACTGTCTTTATTAACAATTTTGATTTCCTCTTAGAGTTGTATCTTTATCATTATTATTTTTAACTTTATGGTTATTTTGTTGTCCTTTTCTTAGATCTGTGGGAGAATAAATAACCTCATTTATTTTCAACTTTCCTATTTGAAGATAATGAGATTAAAGATATCTGTCTATCACTTTAGTTTAACCTCCAAGCTTTCGATGCACTGAGTTCTCTATGTTATTTATTTATGATTAGGTTGTAATTTTCAATTCAATGCTCTTTTTAATCCATCTGAAGAGTGTTTTATTATAGGGCTTATGAATTTTCAGATCTATAAATATTTTAGGTACTCTTGTAATTACATCTAATTTTACTCCATTGTACCCAAACAGAATAATCTATATTATTTCTGCATTTGGTACTTTTTATTATTGACTTTGTGATCACTTTTTGCAGATACTAGATACGGGTTTGAAAGCAAGGCATATTTTTGCTCTTTGAGGTTTAAAATTTAACTATATCTGTACCAGGCAGAATAATGGATGTCAAAAGATGTCCACATCTTAATCCCAAGAACCTGTGAATAGGTTACTTTACACAATAAAAGGGAATTTGTGGATGTATTTAAGATTAAAGGCCATGAAGTGGGAAGATTATTCTAAACTATCTGGGTGGGCATAATCTCTTAAACATTTGAGTCCTTAAATGCAGAAAATTTTCCCAGCTGTGGTCAGAGAGAGAAAGATGTGAGAACTGAAGAAGAGTTTTAAAGGCATGTGACGTGACGTGGCCGGCTTTGAAGATGGTGGAAAGGAGCTGTGAACTGAAGACCATGAGCAGCCTCTAAGAAGCTCGAAATGTCAAAAAACTCCTTAGAGTCTCAAGAAAGGAATGCAGCCTCATGACACTTTGATTTCAGCTCAGTGAGAACTCTGCCAAACTTCTGGTTCACAGAACTGTAAGATAATACACTTGTACTGTTTAAACCACTATGCTTGTTATAATTATTTTTTACAGCAGCAGTAGGAAACTAGTAGAATATTTACTGTATCAAACTGTTGATTCAATTGTTTACCTCTTTTATTCTTTATTATTTTTGCCTGGACCTGTCCATTTTTAAAGCTGACTTGATAAATCATTGGTTTTTGTCACATTTTCTTCTACTTTCATCTCTTTTTCCTTTGTATATAGATCAAAGTTATATTGTTAATTAAATAAGCTTAGAACTGATATATTTTCTAAATATCTGCCACAATAAGGAACAAATGCAAGACTGTCTTCCATTCTTAACACTACGATATTAATAAAAATGCAGTATACACAATAATTAGGTATATTCAAGAAAAAAATAAATTAGGACTTAGAAAGACTGAAAGTGTTAGTCTTTAGTCGCTCAGTTGTGTTCAACTCTTTGCGACCCATAGACTGTAGTCTGCCAGGCTCCTCTGTCCATGGAATTTTCCAGGCAAGAATACTGGAGTGGGTAACCATTCTCTTCTCCAGGGGATCTTCCCAACCTAGGGGTCAAAACTGGGTCTCCCACATTCCAGGCAGATTCTTTACCATCTGAGCCACCAGGGAAGCCACCAAAATTAGGACTTAACTTCTCCTTTAACATCCATAGTTAGTTTAAGTAGTCTTGCTATACCTAGGGGGTATCTGCTATACCTAGGTGATCTGTTAACATGATGAAAGTATTGGGTTGTGATTATTTAAAAGAAGCATCAATACTTGGCTTTATGGAGCCTACTGTAAGAAGACAAAGAAGGTTCATAAAGATCTTCAAATAAGAAGTGATGCAAGGCAGTCGATGAATCATCCTTTTTCTCTAGGAAACAGTGTATATATTAGAGCAGAACTTAATTATCCAAGACCAAAATAAGAAAGGATAATCTAACTTTGGAATTTTAAGGATCCCAGATGCAATTTATGTTTATTCTAGTGAGATATTTAAGACAATGTGAAAATCTGGTTGTCTACTTATAAGATCCTACTATTGGAACAGATTTTAGTGTTCTATGAATGATATCCTATCCATCTTGCTCCTGTCACTGTCTTTGCGCCCCAAACCACCAGGAACACACCTGTAGTTAAATCGGTTTAATACTGATTGCAGTAAGAGAGAATGTTCTTGGGAACCATGGCACATCTTGGTAACAGGAAATAACTTGAACAATTTAAGCATCAACTGAGTAATTCGGTGAAAGAAGCAGAAGAGTTTTGCTCTCAGTTGGATATTATGAGACAGCAGGGACAATTTTGTGATTAGGCATACCAATAAATCTTAGCTCTATGGAACACAGACTAAAGTGAGAATAAATATGTAACAGGTAAAGTAGCAGTCACTCATTTAGTAATAGAGAGGGGGATGTTTGATATTTTGTGGGTTGTTCAGTGATCTATCATGAAGTGGGTGTTTCATGAGATTGTTTATGTCCAATGCAAGCACACCATGACTCAGCAGCAGATAAACATGTAATGATGTTAAGGCTTAGCTTTGAGTGTCAGATTTGTTGCCCAATATCCAGTGTCCAGGGCTGCTTTTTTTCTCCCCTCACACTACATATTTAGCACTAAATAACATTTATAAAAAGAGGGAAGGTGGAGTTTCTTTGTTTTTTTTTTTTAACAAAATCTCTTTTTAGAAAGAATAGGGTAATATTGGGTAGTCTGCATATTTTAAAGAAAATTGCATAATTGCTATACTTTTCATTAGCTAAAATACTGAGCAATATATTTTCTGAACTCAATTAAATAATTTCTCCATTGGAAATTTGTAAGAAATTACCATTTTTGTTCCTTATAAAAACTGTGTGGTTACATGAAAATTGTTTTCTGATAGTTCTACAGAATTGCATACCATTTCATAAGTACTTACGAGAATTTACCCTGAAGACTCATCAGAAAATTGGGCCAACCTCCTTAAACTGATTTGTTGGTGTATTACACTGTATGAGGAGGATTTATCACTGGATGAAACAGAGCATGAGAAAAGGTAAAGACTCACTGGAATAAAATAAGAGCAAAAAAGCTAATACTTGAGCACATTCCTTAAGGAAATTATTATCAACCCTGACTTTGGGGAGCCATTATGAAAACTACAAGGAATATCAAATGGATTTGATTTTAAAAACAACTCATATTTGATTTCACAATATAGAGAATAGTTATAAAAGGTTTTGTTCCTTCAATCCATATTAGGATAAGGCAGGGTAAGAAATGTTGCCTCACTAGCAAAAAGTGAAGCCAAAGTAATTCAATGTAATTATTTTGTGATATATTTTATGCGTGCTTTTACTTAGGCAATACTTCAGAAATGATTCTATGCGGCGAGTGAGTCCAGCCATTTTCAATAGAGTAATCATGTTTTCATTGCTTTTTTTTTTTTTTTCCTGAGACTAAAATTACAATCTTAATTTACAACAAAGTTTTATCATTTAAATTACTAAAATATTACCTGCATCTGGGCTAAATTAAGATGAGTTATATCCAAATCTCTCTACTGTCTACCTCACAAAGATGATGTATGTGCATACTCAGTCACTCAGTCATGTCCAAGTCTTTGCTACCCTATGAACTGTAGCCCACCAGGCCCCTCTCTCCATGGAATTCTCCAGGCAAGAATACTGGAGTGGGTTGCCAGGCTTTCCTCCAGGGGATCTTCCTGAACC
>NW_011495084.1:5826549-5853741 GCF_000754665.1 Bison bison bison | reverse complement strand
TGGATCTTCCTGATCCAGGGATTGAACCCATATCTCCTATGTCTCCTGCATTGCAGAAAGATTCTTTTACCTACTAGGACACCTGGGAAGCCCCACAAAGATGATATCTTTTGTCAAATCTGCATATTTACATAAAATAACCCTGACATTTCAGAATAATGAGAAATAACTTTCAATAAAATTGTTTGAGCTTCCGAATCTCAGGTAAATTTCATTTTAGGCAAAATTATTATTTTCATGTTGTGTGGGATTAGTGTCAATTCAGAAAACGAAGATCATGGCATCTGGTCCCACTGCTTCACAGGAAATAGATGGAGAAACAGTGGAAACAGTGTCAGACTTTATTTTTTTGGGATCCAAAATCACTGCAGATGGTGACTGCAGCCATGAAATTAAAAGACACTCCTTGGAAGAAAAGTTATGATCAACCTAGATAGCATATTGAAAAGCAGAGACATTACTTTGCCAACAAAGGTCCATCTAGTCAAGGATATGGTTTTTCCTGTGGTCATGTATGGATGTGAGAGTTGGACTGTGAAGAAGGCTGAGCGCTGAAGAATTGATGCTTTTGAACTGTGGTGTTGGAGAAGACTCTTGAGAGTCCCTTGGACTGCAAGGAGCTCCAACCAGTCCATTCTGAAGGAGATCAGTCCTGGGATTTCTTTGGGAGGAATGATGCTAAAGCTGAAAGTCGAGTACTTTGGCCACTTCATGCGAAGAGTTGAGTCATTGGAAAACACTCTGATGCTGGGAGGGATTGGGGGCAGGAGGAGAAGGGGACGACAGAGGATGAGATGGCTGGATGGCATCACTGACTCGATGGATGTGAGTTTGAGTGAACTCCGGGAGTTGGTGATGGACAGGGAGGCCTGGCGTGCTGCGATTCATGGGGTCGCAAAGAGTCGGACACGACTGAGCGACTGAACTAAGTGTCAGTTACAATGACCGAATTAGTTTGTAACATTTTGGCACGTTTTCCTCAAAATTAAAAACAGTACTGTAGTATTTAAGTGGAAGGATTTGCAAAGAATAATACAATTTCCACTCTAGCAGATGGCAAACTTATCAAAATTCATTTTTATTATTTGAATATATTTCATTAAAAAACACATCTATTTTCAAAGCTGGACAAATATTTTCCAGGACATAGTCCTTAGAACTCTCCCTGTTGTCATAATCTGTTTCATCAAAGACACTTCCTTCAGAGCAGCACTGTTTGGAGTGCACTTTCTTTGAGGCTTGAAGTGTTTGACTCAAGTACAAAGCTGACTGCGTCATTCTAAAATTTGTTTTCAGTTCCACTGTTCCCTTCCATAGGCTGCTATTATTACTGTCCTCTGAATGATTCTAGTGGTAGAGTCATTCAAGTAGAACAAAACAAAACAAAACAAACAAAAAAGCAAAACAGATAATACTTTCCCAGGCTGGGTTCTCAGAAAGTTGACTCTGAGATGTTGAGCAGGGTATGGGAGGTTTATTAAGTTCACACTTTCTAGATCTATTGAAAGAAGTGATGAAGAAAGAGTGGGCAGAGGGAGAAGATGAACTTGGATGGGGTCTCAGTGGAGGTGGGGGATGAGGTATTTCTTCAGAATTTTCCCCAGTGGGGTGAGGGTTCTTGGCTTTATCAATCCTCATAGTGAATAGGCATCTTTGGAAGTCATCTTCATGTGGGCATGTGACCTTGGGAAAGGTCACCCTCCTAAGCTAAGGCAGTGTACAAACCCGGCAGGCCTCACTTCCTGAATGGGGGTCTGGGAGGCCCATCCAAGGTACACCTGAACTCTAGCTATCTATCTTTCACATTTGGTTCTACAGATGTAAAAATTATTTTGCCTCTGATCAAAATTACTTCATTACAAAGAAAAAAATATATACTATGCACCTTTTAAGAAACTAATTAGTTTTCAAATTTTATTTTGTAATAAATATGAACATCTCTATTTTATTGACTTCCTGTTAGAGGGGTTTAGTGTGTATGTGTTTGTCTATCTGCATATGGTTGAATCAGTTCAGTTGTTCAGTTGTGTCCGACTCTTTGAGACCCCATGGACTGCAACACCCCAGGCTTCCCTGTCCATCAACAACACCCAGAGCTTACTCAAAAACTCATGTCCATTGAGTCAATGATGTTATCCAGCCATCTCATCCTCTGTTGTCCCCTTCTCCTCCCACCTTCAGTATTTCAGGGTCTTTTCCAATGAGTCAGTTCTTCGCTTCAGGTGACCAAACTATTGGAGTTTCAGCTTCAGAATCAGTCCTTCCAATGAATATTCAGGACCGACTTTCTTAAAGATACACTGGTTGGATCTCTTTGCTGTCCAAGGGATTCTAAAGAGGCTTCTTCAACACCACATCATTACTACATTAAAACATGGCATATATAAATAAACAATGTAGATATTTGTGTATCTAAGTCATTCCATTTTCTGAATATAACAAATTGTACAGAATTTATGTTTTGAAGTTTGTAAAATGCTCTAGGTATAAAAAAAATTTTAAAAAGTTAAAGTTAATAAATTGTTTAAAAACACTCAAGAAGCAGGAAGTTAACATGCAGTTTTTGTGGGTGATTAAAAAAAACCTTGGTTAATCATCATGAAACACATAAGAAGCACCACTGAGAAATATGGAAAACTCTGAAGTGCAAAATATGCAACCAAATTATTTTGAACTATTAAATGTTTCAAGATTGTATAATGAAAAAATATTTTCACTAATACAAAAATCCTAAACTGGGGAATTCGCTGGTGGTCCACTGGTTAGAATTTGGAACTTTCACTGTCATGGGTCCAGGTTCCACTCCTGGCCTGGGAATTATGACTCCCGCAGCCAAAAAACAAAAACTCAAACTGTATATAACATACTATGTCTTTATCTCCAAAACAGGTAGGAATTAGACAATTTCTCTATGAAAACAACACTTTCTACCTTTTCCAGGAACAAGAATGATTTTTCTCACTCATTAAATAAGGGTATTAGTAATAGTCACATTGAGTTATGATGAGATTCAATTATATAATTCATGGAAAGTGCTGAATACCATGCCCGATACACTATAATTATTATATAATGTTAATGCTTATTTTTATTTTTGTTCCTGGGAAACTTTTATCACAGCAGTGTAAAAAAAGTTAATATTGATCAAGGCGTTCTATGACCTATTTGACAGTGACTTTTAAAGTTCACATCCTCCAATGCTAAACTCTTAGTCCAAAAAGAAAATTTAAGATGTTTGTTTTAACTTTTATTTCGGACTATGAAAAAATTTCACAAAATGTTTACTTTAACTTTTAATAGTCACTCAGCATATTCTAGATATAATATTTGCAATGTTCTCTGATGTAACCAGATTTAAGATATTGTTTGGTCATATTTTTTGTGAAGACTACCTACTGAAATAACAAAGAAGTTTGTTTATGGATAAAGTTACCAGTCAGTTCAGTAGCTCAATTGTGTCCAACTCTTTGCAATCCCATGGACTGTAGCACTCAAGGCTTCCCTGTCCATCACCAACTACTGGAGCTTGCTCAGAATCATGTCCATTGAGTCCGTGATGTTATCCAACTGTCTCATCCTCTGTCATCCCCTTCTCCTCCTGCACCAATCTTTCCCAGCACCAGGGTTTTTTCCAGTGAGTCAGTTCTTCACATCACGTGACCAAACTATTGGAGTTTCAGCATCAGCAACAGGCCTTCCAATGAATATTCAGAACTGATTTCCTTGAGGATGGACTGGTTGGATCTCCTTGCTGTTCAAAGGACTCTTAAGAGTCTTCTCCAACACCACAGTTCAAAAGCATCAATTCTTTGGCACTCAGCTTTCTTTATAGCCCCAGTTCTCACCTCCATACATGACCACTGGAAAAACCATATCTTTAACTAGATGGACATTTGTTGGCAAAGTAACATCTCTGCTTTTTACTATGGTGTCTAGGTTGGTCATAACTTTTCTTCCAAGGAGCAAGCGTCTTTTAATTTCATGGCTGCAGTCACCATCTGCAGTGATTTTGCAGCTCAAGAAAATAAAGTCTATCTCTGTTTCCATTGTTTCCCTGTCTATTTGCCTTGAAGTGATTGGACCAGATGCCATGATCTTACTTTTCTGAATGCTGAGTTTTAAGCTAACTTTTTCACTCTCCTCTTTCACTTTCTTCAAGAGGCTCTTTTGTTCTTCTTTGCTTTCTGCCATAAGTGTTATGCCACCTGCATATCTGAGGTTATTGATATTTCTCCTGGCAATCTTGATTCCAGCTGGTGCTTCATCCAGCCCAGCATTTCACATGCTGTACTTTGCATATAAGTTAAATAAGCAGGGTGACAATATACAGCCTTGATGTACTCCTTTCCCAATTTGGAACCAGTCTGTTGTTCCATGTCCAGTTTTAACTGTTGCTTCCTGACCTGACCTTCCTGTTTCTCAGGAGGCAGGTCAGGTGGTCTGGTATTCCCAACTCCTTCAGAATTTTTGACAGCTTGTTGTAATCCACTCAGTCAAAGGATTTGGCATAGTCGATAAGGCAGAAGTAGATGTTTTTCTGGAACTCTCTCACTCTTTTGATGATCCAACAGATGCTGGCAATTTGATTCCTGGTTCAAATAAAGTTATAGCTCATCTAAATACATTTTAGAAAATGAGCATATTATTTCCTATGAGTATTTGACTGGAAAAAAAAATATTGAGCACATCCCTACTTTAGCTGCTTTTTCTAGGAATGAGGAGTAACAATAAAACCAAAGTTGAGAAAATAATTTTATAATGAAAAATGGCTGTTTGGCTTGAAGTGAATATGATTTTTAATTATGTGCCTCAGAATTAGGAATTATAAAATATCTAAAAAGACATATAAAACATTGACCCTCTAAATTTTACTCTTTGTTTAAAAATCTCTTTCCCTTAATAGGTGTCAAACATATATCCTTAGCTTTCTTACAGAAATTCTTTGTCTATAAAATGTTTCTGGTCAACTTTATGTTCTTATGTTATTAGATTACTTAATTCAGGTAAGAACCACTGTGGAGATTAGACATGCAAAGGGAAATTTGAGGAGCCATCACTGTCAGAAAGTTATTAACCAATGTTTACTTGGAAGCTAAGTCTGGGTCAGGCTGCAATACAAGTAAACATAGTAAGACTGTCTTCTAATAAGACTGAAATGTAGTTAGATGCTCAAGATATTTGCTAAGGAAATAACAAATTCTAACTGAAGTTCATGAGACAGGACTGAGAGAGGAGTGGAAGCAAGAGTTTGTTATACATTTCCTGAACAGAAACATTTTATCCATAGGTTCATTGTCTAGGAAAGGAGGGAATGAGTTGTTTGTTTTCATTTTATTTGGGTAGACAGAGAATGTTCAGGCAGAGAGGGAGCTCTGACCTTGCGAATGTCATTGTGAATTGTCAAGGAAATTCTAAACCTTTATGATGTGGAAATTAAGATAATGAAGATCTGTTAAGAAAAGAACTTCTATTTATTTGATCATGTGTAGGATTGTTTCTGTCAATGTCAATAACTTACTCATGTATTACAGATTGCTCTATTGCCGGTATTGTTTATTGCATTGCTATATTCCATCACTTGGCCAATGTTTCAGTTTGAACTTGCCTCTAATTAGATGGTTTTACATTCCTTCTCAAAATCATCAAATATTCTCATATGAAATATGAAATGTCCTTGATTGAGAATTGTTTTGTGTGAAATCTGTAGCTCTGAAAATACTAGGTAATTGTGGCTGCATGAGTTGTTTGTTCTTCCTTAAGTCTGTTATTTTTCCCAATTGATTTATCTTAAAAACATTAGCTATTTCTGTGAAATGTCCACATCAGCAATAGTTGAATTGACAATGAAACAGATGTGATGTAGTTTATATTTTTTTGAATTCGTTTCTATGAGGAGGGTGGGGAAGAGACAGTGAAGGTACTTGCCAAATGTCAAGTGAGAGAGAAGATGGAGATACATGAAAGAAAAGAAGAACTAGAGTAAAGAAATCCTGCTGAAAGTTTGGTCTTAGGTCCTTCTTTTTATTTCTCCCTAGTTCCCAAGGCAAATGTCTTTTAATCATGTCCTTATACCTCTAAGTAAGTAAGTAAATAAGTAAGAGTTTGTCACTCAGTCGTGTCTCTCAACCCCATGAGAGCTGATGGCATTCATGAGACTCCCATGAGACTCAGGCAGTTCCCACAAGACTGTGGCCCACCAGGCTCCTCTGCCCATGGGATCTCCCAGGCAAGAATACTGGAATGGGTTGCCATTCCCTGGGTTCCCCACCCAGGGATTGAACCAGGGTCTCCAGCATTGCAGGCAGATTCTTTACCATCTGAGTCACCAGGGAAGACCTCTTATACCCCCATTCCAACCATTTTCTCTGCCTTGGGAGGAAAAGCTAGATTGGATGAGTATATACACGCAAATCAATTTCCTGTTGATATTCCAAAGCGATGTTCTATAAAGGATGGGTAGAGGTACAGCTGTGAATATTCTTCTTCAATATTAGAAGTTATAAATTCATACCCTTTACAGGTTTGTTGCTTTAGTTTTATCTTTCGTTTGTACTTTAGTTGATTATATTATAAATAATTGCTTTGATTCTGTTTTCCGATATTTTGGAGAATCCTGTACCCATTGTCTTCTCCCAGAGATGTATGCTCTGCTCCCAAAGATGTACTACTTCAGATTTGGCCTTAGATTATTTTATTGTATTAATATATTAAAATGTACAGGAAACTGTACATAGAATATAAATAATTTCCAATATCCTGAGATTAGGATAGATTGGCTGTGATAGCGACCATAAAGAAAACACTGTCTTTGGTAAACAGAAATATTTGAAATTCATGAATTGTAATTTCCTGTGACTATTCTTTTTCTTTACTTGCTGCTTTTGTTTACATTTCTTTGAACAATGAGTGTAAAATCAGGTTTTAGTCTTTTTATCATGTATGATTCCTAATTCCCCATATCCCGGGAACCCTTGGTCAGAAAGTATACTTAAGAGTGAAAAATTTAGTAGTTAATTTAATTCTGCTGGATAGAACAATCTCTTGCTTTTGTGAAATGCTTTTATGTAAGAGAGACTTCAGTCATGTGTGAATTGACTTCAGTCATGTGTGAGTTGTTTTGTTTCAATGCTGACATGCTGCCAATACACAGAAGATGGAAATCTATTTTGTGAATATGATTCATCTTGAATGAGGTCAAACTGCTTATTTCACTCAAATATGGTGCTAAATAAACTAGTTAATATGTTCACAGGGCATATACAAATATCTCAAATACACTGTTTATATTCATAAATTAATGTGCTAATGAATCTTCCTCAGCGGGGTTCCATTATACAAATCCTTTTGGGCTTATTATCTGAAATGCCTAATTTGTTAGACACTGTTTGGGGGTGGGGATTATAAAAGGTTAGAATTATTTGATTCCTCAGTTCTTTCCTTTGTGTATTGGCATTTTTCCTCCAAGGCATAAAGCATTTTAACTAAAAATATGCTTAAAGATTTCTTTCAGTCCAAATCTAGGACATATTCTTAAAAAGAAAATTGAGTACATTTGAGGATACAAGCAAAATAAAAAGCTGGCTAATTTAGGGCAAACTACACACAAATCAATGCTATAAGGATTTGTTCCATTAAGTAAAAATGTAACTCTATAGAAATATGCTGATATTTTTGTAAAAGAAAAAAAAGATAAATATAACTGAACTAGAAAACAACCAACAGTCACATTTAATTATTGTCTCCATTATTTACACATTAAGAAAATCCTTGTGGTGCAACACTTAATATTTGAATTGCTTTACCAGTACTCAGTATTTCTCTATGAGAGAAAAACGTATTTGCATTTTTAGTAAAGTTTCCATGGTGGCTAGTACATTTTTTCCCAAGTCAACATCTCTTATAATACAGCCAAATTTATGCTTAGATTGCTTATTCACTGAGATAGCTGGGCTGAATAAAGAAGAAGGAAAAGTTTAAAGTATTGCAACTGATCATTGTTCAGTGTAATGCAGGAAAACAATCATGGAAATCAGAAAGCTTAATCAGAAAAATAAAATCTGTATATAAAATTAATCTCTCAGGAACTTTAATTATAAACATGGAAAGGCTCAGTACTTCAGTAACTGATACTGATTTTGCTCTGTTGTTTCTTCTTCTTCCTAGCAGTCTGATGACATCTCAGTCTGATTTCATAGTTTGTATTCCTGTTTGATTATAATAACTGTCAGCTGTTACCCAGTTTGCTGGGTTAGGAGGAGGAAGGAGCACAGCCTCACCGATTTCCTTGGTCTCTTCCAGTTGTGCCTGCTAACAACACCTCCTCAGCCATGAAGTGCTGGAGAACGGCAACTCACTCTGCTTTCCTACAATTTTTGTGGTAAATCTATAAAACACTTTACCTTTCTCATATCCAGAGGCAGAAGAGGCATATTAGATGAAGGAGCTGCTGCTGCTAAGTTGCTTCAGTTGTGTCCGACTCTGTGCAACCCCATAGACGGCAGCCCACCAGGCTCCTCTATCCATGGGATTTTCCAGGCAAGAGTACTGGAGTGGGGTGCCATTGCCAGGGCCTTTCAAAACTTGGCCTTTGAGAATTTAGTAACTTTGATCTCAACAGGGTGCTCAGTGCCTCTACCATATCCTGCATTCTTTGGCAAACTCTGGAGACAAGACCATATGTCAATCAGTACCTCATACAAGTTGTACCTCATATAAACATTGTACCTTGGGGAATATATAGTGAAGGGAGATGGTTGTTAATAAGTGTAAAACTATACTGCAGCCAAATAAAGACAATGCATTTGGAAGTAATTTGAGTCATTAAATCCAAAAACCTAGATTCGATGGCATTCATTCATTCATCTAATCATATATTCACATTTCATTCAACAAATGTATTTGAACTTCTACTATTTGCAAGGCACAGTGAAGGAAGCAACGAGTCTACAACACATAGCTCTTTTTTTCAACAAGCAATGGGTTCAGAAACGGACAATGTTATCTTAGTATCTCAGTATAAGCTATGGTATAAAAAAGAGAATAGAATAGAAAAAGCCACTCATTATACAAGATAGCTTATTAAAAAAGTAATGTAATATCCTTTGGAAGTAATTTTGAATTACATCAGCTTGTGGAACATTTAAAAGGCATTTGGAAATTAGTCATATATTAGGCACATCTTTGCATTATGGGGAGAGGACAGAAACTTTGTATTAAATTTTAATAATTCTAGGAGTCATAATCTTGAGATAAGTTAATGAAGGAAAAACAGAGTAAGAAAATACTGCCTTCAAAAAAAAGCAAGAAATGGGAGAAAAACTAATGTATCTGTTCATTCAGCAAAAGTAATTATCATCATGTAGGTCAATAGAACACAAATAAGAAAATGGTATTTATAAGCCCATAGGTTTCAACAATTATTCTAAATCCAAGTTAACTCATCTTTTTAAAACTATAAAACTGTGAGACTGAATAAAACATAAAATTCAAATATACACTATTTAAAAGGGACAAACTTTAAACCTAAAGACACAGAAATGTTAAAAGGAAAGGATGAGAAAAGGTAAACAGCTTAGTTAATGAAGGGAAGCATTGCCATACTGCATCAGACAAAGCAGGTGTTACAGTGAAACGTTTTCAAGAGAAAAGGAGGAACTTTCATAATGATAAAATAGGCCTCCAGGAAGATATCACAATTCTAAATCTACATGCATCCAATAGCATAGTTTCAAAATATACAGGGAAAAAAAAAAACTGACACATTTAGAAGAAAAACAATAGATGGATCTGCAATCAGAATACTCTTAAGAGCTGATGAACAAGCAGAAAACCATCAGTCAGGATTTAAAGAGTGTGCCGTCTCAATTTAACTGGCTTGACCTACTTGACATTATTTACCATGCATATCTGCAGCCAACAATAACAGTAGATTCTTTCCATGAAGCGCCTCATGAAGCATCATGCAACATCGCACATATCATATTTATTGACACTGTAAGCAAGACTCATCAAATTTCATAGAGTTGAAATATGTTCTATTACCACAGTTAAAGGAAGCTACTAATTAATAAGTAAAAGACAATGAGAAAACAGCCAAGACATTGTAGAGACATTGATCATAATTTAAAATTCTTTATTTTGATATAGACAAAAGATCAAATTTAAAACTAAAAACCTGCAATATATATAACATTATAAAAATATTTTAAAATGTCAACATTTATGATGTCACTTGAGTTAAATTGAAGGCATTTAATTCCTCATATTCAAGCATAGAGGCAGCATTGTGCAGTGATTAAGCAAACAAGATCAGTATGCCTAGCTGAGTTTTCCATTTAGCATCCTGCTAGCTGTGATCTTACTTAACCCCACTAAACTTCAGTTCGCTGCCCTGTAATACAGGATAATGATGGTGCTTATATCACTGTCTGCCTGTGAAGATTAAAATGATAATGTAGATAAAGTGAGTTACACATAGCAGTGCGTGTATTTCCAGAGAATCTGGTGGAATGCATTCAATCCATAATACATTTCTCTTGTTCATTCTCTCAGATTCTACAGAATGCAATTAGGCAAGGTATTTTTTGGAATTCAGGAGACATGTCCTGGGGCAAGTGTTCTTTAAAGCAACACTGTAATAACTCTTTAATATCCTACTTACTACATTTGTTTGCCTTCAGAAAAGTTAAATTTATAGCAAAATTAAAAGACTGCAATTGTAAACACCCTTCACTTGATAGTAAAAATAGCTCAAAAATTATTTCCTTTTTTGTCTTTTTATTATTTGTATCTGAAACAAACACCATGATAGTTAGGTGAGCTATGTCCTGTTTCTTAGTCAAACATTCAAAACTGAAAGTATTAGACATATTCTCAATAAGCTATAGTGATTTGGGGATGAAAATATCTGACTGTGATGTAATCTCATAAAATAAGATGAACATTTCCTATCAGAATTTGATTGACTTTACCAACAGACTTATTTTAAGACATGCTATTTGACTACCATTATTGTGAAATTGAAAAGACAGAAATTTTAATAAAGAAAGAATTATGAAATTCTTTCATAAGTATGTCTACTATTTTTATGCTTGAGAAACTCTAAAATCTGTTAAGAATGGTCTACTTCATTTTAAGAGCAACATGATCTCTGTTCAGACAAATATACTAAGTCTCTGTTGACCTAGTATAATGTGAACAATCCCAAAACTTCTAAATAATAAAAATGCCCAAATATGAGAAATTTATTGTTTTTAAAGTGTCAGTTTGTATTAATTTTCTATTGCAAGATGACAATTACCTCAACTTCAGTGGCTTAAAATAACATCCATTAGCTCAGAGGTCTGTTGGTGAGAAGTTCACGCATGTGGCTATGACTGGATTCTCTGCCTGGGGTCTTACAGGCTAAAGCCAAATTATCAGAAAGGCTGAGTTCTAGGCTAGAGATTCTGGGGAAATTTTTTCTTCCACTTAATCCTGTCTCTGCATACCATCAATCATTTTTGGAGGGATAGGAGAATGATAAAATGATTGAGAAATATAAAATAATATTCAGAGGTTTAGAACAGCCAATAGACCAACTGAATATAATAATGAATTCGGAAAGAGAATGGCACATACCCAGTTACTCAAGGAAAATGTATGTTGTATAATTGAATCCCTCATGACATTAATGAACTCCTCATGATGTTAACAGAATCTTTATTTATAATAGTCAAAACTAGGAAACAATACATTCGCTTATCACAGTGAATGGATAAACAAATTGTGGTATATCCATACCCTGGCATAGTATTCAGCAAAAAAAAAAAAAAAAAATGACCGATTCATACAATAACACACTGAATCTGAAAAATATTATACTGAGCAAAAATGCCAGACACAAAGAATATATACTGTACTGAGACAGACTGAGACCTGGGACCCTTTGCTGCAGTGCTGGCACCTGGACAAATGTCTCCTCAAGCAACAAAATATAAAGAAGCTCAAAGAGACCAAAAATAATTGTGTGTATGTGCAATTGGACCAATTCTGGATAAAAGATACAAAAAGACAAATAGCCCAACTTCTGAAGAGCCAGGAGCAAAAGCAGGGTATTATGCATACCTCCCGGAGAAGGCAATGGCAACCCACTCCAGTGTTCTTGCCTGGAAAATCCCATGGACGGAAGAGCCTGGTAAGCTGCAGTCCATGGGGTCGTGAAGAGTCGGACACGACTGAGCGACTTCACTTTCACTTTTCACTTTCATGCATTGGAGAAGGAAATGGCAACCCACTCCAGTGTTCTTGCCTGGAGAATCCCAGGGACAGAGGAGCCTGGTGGGCTGCCATCTATGGGGTCGCACAGAGTCGGACACGACTGAAGCAACTTAGTAGTAGTAGTAGTATGCATACCTCCTGCACACAACATCACATAATGAGTAAGCAAATCACTTAACTTACCCCTCAGACCCAGACCCTGGACACACCCTACCCTCAGCCCATATTAGAACCAGCTCACTACTCCCTCAGTGAGCTAGCTAGCAAGTGAAACTGTTACTTTTTCTTGCTCCCCCTTGCTGCAGCAGGAGCCCCAATAAAGCCTTGCCTGAATTTCTTGTCTGGCCTTTGATCAATTTCTATTGATCAAGAATCCTGGTTGGTAACAGTATGATCCTATTTATATGAAGTTCTAAGAAGGACAAAATTAACATCTAATGACATAAATGAGGGTTTCCCAAGTGGTGCAGTGGTAAAGAATTTGCCTGCAATGTGGGAGACCTGGGTTCTATCCCTGGGTAGGGAAGATTCTCTGGGAAGGGAATGGCAAACCACTCTAGTATTCTTGCCTGAGAATTCCACGGACAGAAGAGCCTGGTGGGCTACAGTCCATGGGGTCGCAAAGAATCGAACAGGACTGACTAACACTAGATCAATGATTTCTTGGGGATAGTAGTGTGTTCAGTTGACAATAAGGGGGTCACAAGGGAACTTTTAGGGTGATAGCAATTATCTTTATATTGATTATGATGGTGAATACACTAGTGAATATGGTTGTTGAAATCTGATCAAACTGTACATTACCTTAAATGTATTTTATTGTATATAAATTGTGCTTCAGTAAAGTTGGAATAAGAGTACATTGCAAAAATTATATATCTAAGTGTAGCCTAATCTTTTTTGTTCCTCTGCTCTTCATTTATTTAAAACTTTTGATTATATTACTATTTTTCACCATACTTTTCAACAGATTTTAGTACCACTGTTTCATCATAAAAATTAAATAATTTTTATCATGCTGACCTAGTCTTTTGCTATTTAATAAATTGTATGTTTATTTCCTAGAACAGAGTTTATAAATAAATCTGCCCCTTATTAAGCCCTGTTTATTCAAATTTACCTCTTTTTGTGTGTAGCATGCAGTGTAGATGATTATAATTTCTACTGAAATTAGAAGTTCAGTGGTTCAGTTCATAGTATGTTAAATTCCAGAGAACTCAAAAATCAGAGTAGAATGGATATCTATTTATATACACTGGTATTATTGTTTTTATTTCATCTCAATTTGCTGAAAATAGTTAAACCAGTTGGTGCCAAGTCTTCTTTATTATTAAACCTAATTTCCTTTTAGATATCTGAGTTAGTAATTACCATCTCAACCAACACCATCACTGCCAACATAGCTAATATCACATCATACTATGCCTGGCACTGTGCAAGTACATTCTTCACTGCATTTTTTGTACTTTCACACTAGCTTTGTATTTGCAAATCAAAGTTCAAATTAGTGAGATACTTCATTTTTGCATGTAGTACAAGAATTTCCTTGTTATGGTTACTTTCTAACCAATGTCTATAAGATCAAAAGGAATATCATTATAGTTAACCATAATAAAAATAAGATGTCGGTCTAAATCCTTATATCATTTTTGAATATTATGAGATTCCATTGAATAAAGCAATAAGGTATTGTCTTTTTTGAAGTGAAGACTTCTGAGCACAGAATTTTGACTTAAAATTCAAGTAAACCAGGTTCTTTAAGAACCCCTCATGATGTGACTTTCTACAATTCTTCCTCTAAGTTGACTCATAAGGCATCTTGGGAAAATGTTAAGAAATTCATCTTAGACTCAAAGCTGTGACTTTGATGTATAAGCTTTCACGAAAGCATTTAAGCATTTTGCCCCAGGTTGAAAAACTCATCTAAAAAACCAGGCAAAATTCTTGTTAGCCAGCAAAATAAAATGTGATTTTTGTTTACAGTTATCAGAGTAGACAGCCTGTACTTATGCCATTCTAAGAGTAGGGAATATATGTATCCTAAAGGATGCCAAGGAAGCTTAGAGGAGAGGAGCAGCCGTTTTATCAGAAGAGACACTGTTGACCCTGTAACAGTGGGAGCTGCACACAGAATGGGGATATAGCATACTGCTTGCTTAGGAGAATGGATGCAAGAGGGAAAGCATCCGAATATTCAGATGCAATGGGCGAACACTTGAAAAAAGTCAGGTCTGTGCCTAGAAATAACACAGAGCTTAGAGTTATATAGCCACAAGCCTTTACATCTTCACCCCTTCAAGAGGTTTAAAAATCAACTGAAATTGAGCTACCCAAAGCTGGCATTCTAAACCCGATTTAATTTGCCTAGGTTTCAATCAAGGACCATCTGTAAAACATATTGCACACAATTCATAATTTAGTGCCTAAAATGATAAGATAGACACTGCATAAGAAACATTGATTTGGTTTGAAATGTAATATTCGATGATTCATTTAAATTATAACAGCCTCTGACAGCGCAAGATTAGGAGTTTTACAACATATCTTGAAAAATCTTGAATTTATTCTTTACATATTCAATCCAGATTACTGACTGGAAGAGTATTTAACTACCATAGTCTCAATCTCAGCTGTGATTCTAGGAGTCGATGAAAATACAATTATCCATGCTGGCTAGACAGAATTTCCAGGGGGCATAATTAAGGGAGGCATTTAGCTAATTGCTTTCTGAAAGAGAATAAAATGATTTGAGTGGAGTCAAGAGTTCATATGGGTCTCCAGAGAGAACCATCCATCCTCAGAAAAGAAAAAGAGAGAGAAAGAAAATAAAACACAGTGCATTATGACACACATGTCATATATGCATGAGGCAAAACTGTAGGCGGAAGGAAGGGAAAGAGTGATTGCAAGGGAGGAGGGAGTATTTGACATAGGCAGTAACCCCTGAGTACCACTTGCCAAAGCATTTTTTTGAAGTATACTGAGAGATGTTCTTTGAACAGGATTTTCCCCACTAAAATGTGTTGGGTAAACAGCACAACGTTTTCCTCTTTTTGATTCAAAATATCTCTAGACTCTCTCAGACTTTGAGTTCTAAAGCAAAAATAAATGTTTAACACTCAATCGTCTACATTGAGAACATATTTTGAGACTTCATACCATAAAGTATTTCTTATTTGAAATATTTCTTTTTTGAGGGGATTTTTAGCCAGAAGGTTTTACTATCCATGCTGTTTAAAGAACCCAACTGTAGGAGACAGCAGAAGTAAACGGAGTAGTAAGGTCTGTGTGCTCGGCGGTGTCTGACTCTTTGTGACTCCATGGACTGTAGCCCTCTAGGCTCCTCTGTCTGTGGGATTTTACAAGCAAGAATATTGGAATGGGTTATTTCCTCCTCCAGGGGGTCTTCCCAGGCCAAGAATCGACTTTGTGTCTCCTGCATTGGCAGGCGGATTCTTTACCACTGTACCACCTGGGAAGTCCAGCCTTAGAATGTTATATATCTGGGAAAATAAATTATAGCTCCATATGCTAATATGAATATAGCTTTTGAGCTAACTTAAGTTATACATGTATGTCATAAAACTATAGTATAAGTTTATATAAAATTTAAACAGGCAAAACTAGCAATTATATTACTTAAAGACATATCTAGATAGTAAATGTTAAAGAGTGGGGTGATTATTACAAAAATTAGAATAGTGATTATCTGTTGGGGAAAGAAGGGAGATGCGATGGTAAACTAGACACACATGGCGGAGATCAGGGGTCTCCTGAGCTAGTTTCGATGCTTCATTTCTCAGCCTGGCTGGTAGTTATATGAATGTCTATAATTGTTCTTTATATTGTACATACATACATATTTATATACAGCTTTAGTTTGTAAATATGCATGTGTGCACACACACAAACGCATGCTCTCTCTCTCTCTCTGTCTCACACACACACACACACACACAAACTCTAAGGCATAGTAGTAACAAGGCATTCCTGAGCTACAAAAGGTGAATTTTCTGAGTACTTAGTGGGGAAAAGTAAACTTCTTCAGAAATGTTTGCTGTATTTTTATAGTAAGTATTAAGAATAAATATAGCTGAAGCCATTGAAATAGAAAATACTGTAATTTAAACTCTAATTTGAACAACTGCAGAAACTGAATACTCTGGTTAGTAGTTATATCAAGTGATATACAGAATGTGATGACAAAGTATAGAAGATAGATCAACATGTGACAAAGAAGATCATGAAATGAAATCGAGCCAGAATAACAGAAGAAAAATCAGGGCAAAAATGTGAAGCTTTTTGTCCATTACATGTTGAAGAAGGGTTTGATTTAATATTGAAAAAATCTCTGCTAGAATATGAAAATTATTATTCAAATAGTCACAATTTTTCTGTAGAAAATGATAGGAATTCAATCAAAACTTAGGCAAAATAGGGGAACTTTTGGCTTCTGTAATTAACCTAAAGGAAGAAAAGGGAGGAGCTGATCTGAGGGGTTCTTGAACAACGAACTCAAACATAAGTCTTTCCATATTAACTTCTCTCTTTTTCACTGTTTAGTTTTTGCTTTGTTTTTATTTGCTCTTTCTCCATATATTTTGTTTTCTGGGAAAGAGAGGCAGTAGCGGACGAGGGAGTCCAGAATTTCTATGTAATGTGTATTATGTAAGTGTGGAAAAGGAAATGGCAAACCACTCCAGTCTTCTTGCCTGGAGAATCCCATGGACAGAGGAGCCTGGAGGGCCACAATCCACGAGGTCGCAAGAGTTGGACAGGACTTAGCAACTAAACCACCACCACCACCATATATGTGTGTAATACCTATCACATTCATGCATTACCAATTCTTGGCTTTGCCTCTCTTTCCCAACTAAGACAGTTGAGGCTTATGATGGCCTACAGAAACCTGTAAACTGATTTTTCTGTGCCTCATGCACTTTCATGCTCTACCTCCCACCTGATCACCTGGTAACATCTAACTCCTTGCAGGGTTTTACTGCACCCACTACCTGTTGCCCCTCTACTTTTCCTGCTTAGAAAACCTCCTCCTCTTCACTTAAACAGTGCTCTGTGTCAAAGTGCTGAGGCTTTTATCTTGGTCAATGACAACTCCAATCTTCCATTTGTTCAAACCAAACACCTTGTTAGCTTACTTTTCCCCTCTTTTTATTTAACAATTTGGTTCATCACCAATTTCTTGTAGTTCTACCCTCCAACCATGTCTTATACTCTTCACCATGGTCATGGTGAAGTTTATTATCTTGCCTTACCTAGATTATTTTAAGAGCCTCCTGAACTGACTCCCTAGGAGATATTTTTGCATTTCCCCTATCGAATTCTATATAAAAAGAGTCTTTACTAAAAACAGTATTCATTATGTATAATATTTTCCTTAGCAATCCAGTGCATCTCCCCATATACACACTTCTTTTTGGCAGTTATTTTGTAGATATGTCAAGAAATGATGCTTGAACTGAGCTAACTTAGGTGTTTTTTCTTAGTCCTCAGAGGAGGTTCAGTTCTGTATGATGAAGACATCACACACACACACACACACAAAACCTCTGGGAACCTCATATTCTATTGCATCTTAAGCCTTGTGCAATTTAATAGAATTAAGCTTGATAATTTTTTTTTAACATATTACTTAGTATAATCCCTAGGTACATCAAGATTACTTTCAAACTATTTTGATTTGTTTTGATTATTATAGCTAAAATTAAACTCAAAATTCATATGGCCCTAGAGAATTATTCCATTTCCCTTTAGCTTACCAAGGGCTCTGTTGTCCCACGACAGAGGATGAGATCACTGGATGGCATCACCGACTCAATGGACATGAAGTTTGAGTAAACTCTGGGAGTTGGTGATGGACAGGGAGGCCTAGCATGCTGCAGTCCATGGGGTCACAAAGAGTCAGACACGACTGAGCGACTGAACTGAACTGAACTACCAAGGGCTTCCCTTGTGGCTCAGATGGTAAAGAATCAGCCTGCAATGCGAGAGACCTGGGTTCAGTCCCTGGGTTGAGAAGATCCCCGGGAGAAGGGAACAGCTACCCACTCCTGTAGTCTTGCCTGGAGAATTCCATGGACATAGGAGCCTGGTGGGCTACAGTCCATGGGGTTGCAAAAAGTTGCAAAGGACTGAGTGACTTTCACTTTTACTTAGCTTACCAAGGGCTGGCCTAACAAGACTGAGTTAACTCAGTGTAAGAATAAAATAATACCTACCACCTAACTTCTACAAGACCATTTTCTAGGTAAAAATTTTTCCATTACAACAGAGTATCCTGGATCATCTCTGTATTCTCTTCTTATATATAAGTAATGGGCTTTCCAGGTGGCGCTAGTGGTAAAGAAAGTGAAAGTGAAAGTGAAGTCGCTCAGTCATGTCCGACCCTTTGCGACCCCATGGACTGTAGCCTACAATGTTCCTCCATCCATGGGATTTTCCAGGCAAGAGTACTGAAGTGGGTTGCCATTTCCTTCTCCAAGTGGTAAAGAACCCAACTGCAAATTCAAGTTAGGCTAAGAAAATTAAATGTAATAAGTTAAATAAGCAAAAATATGCATATAAGTTAAATAAGAAGGTGACAATATACAGCCTTGATGCATTCCTTTTCCAGTTTGGAACCAGTCTGTTGTTCCATGTCCAGCTCTGTTGTTTTTTGACCTGCATACAGATTTCTCAGGAGGCAGGTAGGTGGTCTGATTTCCATCTCTTTAAGAATGGGATTTCGTGATTGTATGTGTTAATATATGTTCATGCTTGGTATAAAATACACCATTCTGGTGAATGCTTTTGATAATGGAGATTATGCATGTATGGGATCATGGGGTGTATAAGAGAAATCTTAATTTTGTTATAAACCTAAAACTGCTGAAAAATGATGTTAATAATGAAGAAATTGATGGTAGCCTTGAGGTAATAATCTTCACAAAATGAGAGAGCAGTCGCTAGGTTGCTTCTACACTGAAAGATAATGATGCATAAACTAAGCGTCTATAGGGAATAGGGGTTTGTGCTTGGAGAAGAATATTTAATCACTGGTGGAGGAGTGTAGGAGAGGAGACAGCCACCATATGAGTGGAAGCAGTGTCCTCATGAGAGAATCTGTTTTCTAGTAGACCAAGGAGGTGAAGGAAATAGAATTTCATGAGAAATAGAACTTCATTTCATCTCATTCATTTAAATGGGGGAGGAGTTACCTTTATCTTTAGCAAAAAGAGGGAGTAAGACTCAAGGATCCTTAGGATCCATTCCTTCCCTAAAAACTATAATTCAGTGGTTCTGCGTCATATGACCTGTTTTATTTTCCAGGGATTATTAATGGAGTGACTTTCTTGGAGGTTGTCTAAGAGTCCTTTTCTCGTATCTCATATGTATTCAAGTTCCAAGTCTGGTTAACTGCTTCCTCTCCTATAATCCAAGAACGATCCACCATCATCTCTAATGTTGGCTTCTTGTTTTCCCTCAATCTACATTTTTTCTTTAATATATCCCCTGAAGCTAATGAAAACTAAAATCCTTGATATATTCTTTTAAAGAAAGCTTTAGGTAATGTGGTAGCTGCCTATTTCTCTAGCTTAAACCCTGCCACCTTCCTCCTTATCCTTAATGCTTTATTTACAAAATAATTTCTCCCTTCCATGAATACGCTATACCCTTTCATCCTTTAGTGCTTTCTTCTATGCTATTTTCACTTTAATAATTTCTTATCCTATATTCATTACTCATTCTCAGCTTAAACATTGTATTCTTCAGAAATATTCTCTGGAATCTAGACTAAGTTATAGCTACATGAATAATTTCATAGCATAGACTATCCTGTTTGTCTCATTTTAATTTACATGTTCAAGAGCTTTTAGACTAAAAACTCCATTGACAATTATTTATTTTAATTGTTGGCTAAATAAATAGATAGGAAGCATGATCTTATTATAATAATTTAAATATAACCTTGAAATTAATTGATTTTCAAGCATCAGAGCATAAAAGTGGAATTTTGCTTCAGAATAAAAAATGACCCAGTGATCCAAAACAAAAACACCAATAATCATAGCAAATGTAACAAATATTTTAAATTGAAAAATGCTATGGCAGGCTACCAATGAAGAACTAGTAAATAAAGTGAACAAAAGCAGTTCTTTGCACACCTTGGATACATAATGGTTGGAGTGGAACTGACCAACATGTTGGAAAGGGGAAGTGAGAATTTCTTTGGAAAAATTGAGCTTTGTGTATCACAACATAAAGAGATCTTGCTTTTACTTTAGCTCAAGCCAGATGAGAAATGATTTAGAAGCCCAATTGTTGCTTGAGGGACAGAGTGGACTGGTCTTGGGATTGAGAAAAATGAAAATAAAGGCTTAAGGTAGATACTGATTTGAGGCAGAAGAAGAAAAGTCTACTCTGGTGGCTCAGATGGTAAAGAATCCACTTGCAATGCAGGAGATCTGGGTTTGATCCCTGGGTTGGGATGATCTCTAGGAGAAGGGAATGGCATTCTTGCCTGGAGAATTCCATAGACAGAGGAGCCTGGAGGGCTATAGCCCATGGGGTAACAAAGAGTCAGACACTGAGTAACTTTCACTGTTTTTCACTTTAGAAGAAGAAAAAAAGTTTGATATGCTTTGGGAGGCTCTTTTCTGCCTATAGCAGAGGCAAGCGTATTTATATTTTCTTGAGGGTCGAATGATAGCTCCACAGCAGAGAAGGCCATCTAGGAGGTAATTTAAATTCTTCTTGACTGACTATCCAGAGAGAGTACAAACCCAATAAAAGGATGAGTTATACCAATCCCAAGAGCAGGGAGAGAACTATAAAGGGCCCACCAAAGAAATCTACATCATTCTGTAATGAGAATGTATTGGAATGTTTCTCTAGTGTGACTTCCAAGGCCCCAAAATATCTACATGAGCATGAGCTAAGTCCAGAGCAAGTGGACTTTAAACATCCTCCAGTGGATGATATAAAATGCCAGAATACAAGAAAAATCTTTTTCCTCTCTTTTCCTGCTCTTAATCAGGCAAAAACCAGAGGCCCCCTACTGCGTGAGGAAAGATGAGGAGCTGTCAAGCTGGGGTAGAGAGAGGAAGTCATTAAGCATCAAGTTTTCCTTCTCAGGCCTCCCACTGCAGCAAGACCATGCGGGGAGAAGAAACACACATTTACTCTAAAGAAATTTTAATTATCATTATTGTCTTCTAATAAATAAAAACTTTTTTTTAATGAACAGAACTGTTTTAACCCCATTTCATTTTCTTATTTACATAATCTAATTTTAATCTTTAACATGTTTCACCATCAGAATAAGTAGCTGGCAATCATGGAGGTAATGATTGAAATAAATAATTAAATATTTAAGTGGAACTACAAATAATAATATAAGAATTTGCTGGTGTTAAAGCTTTGGACAGGGGGGTGTTTTCTCCATTTATAAGAATTAAGAAGTGTAAGCATTGCATACATTGATTTATTAAGAGTTTTATAATTTTGAGAATAGGTTGTTGGTCTATTAGTTGGTAAGTAAAAAAAAACAAAAAAAAAACAAATTAACTTTGAAACAATTTCATTCTTCCTGATTTCTTTTTGTTTTTATCTTCTTAAAATGCTGAGAACTATATTCAGACTGCCTAGTTCTTAGCACAAGTAATATGCTATTTCATGTTTAAATATTCAAACTCTATTTCTGACTCAATTTATATTAAACTCCAGTTGATTTTTTTTTATTATTATGTGCATATTTCCAGTAAGTGATTTCCTCAGTTAGGTCTGAGGTTTAATTTAAGCCATCAGTATGTACACTCTTTCCAAAAAGTGAATAAACCTAATTAAATCATGGGGAAATGTGAAATTGGTAAGAAAAAGAAAGAAGAAGAAAACAAATGGGACATTTTGAGTGGTTGGTATACCATTTGTTTAATTAAACCAAGTTCAGTTTTAATAGTCATATTCTTAAAGCACATAGTAAACACCTTATTTATTTTTTTTTTTAGATATATTCTTGTTCAGGAGAACCATTGGGAAAGTTTTCAGACTATACTTTGAGACCATTCTGGCAGAGAAGGATAAACTATACTATTTAAAGTTATGAAACCCATTATCATCTTGGTTTTACCTGCTGAAATAACTTCAAAATTGTTTGAACAATATTTTTTCTCTCTTTCCAGAATCTTTCATTACTCAGAACCATATTACTGTGTTGAAGCACTACGTGGTGAATGATTCTATACATGTCGTTTCCATTGCATTGCATTTCCAGGAACTTTGGATGCCTTCAACAAATAAAACAGTAGGCCCTCTCTTTATTACTTAAATTGCCAGGGTTATACAGTATTAGCCCATACAGATGCCTGCATACTAGATGAATCCCCCCTAACACACATAAAAAGAAGTAACCAGAATGGCAACATTTTGTTGCTGTTGCTTACTTGCTAAGTCACGTCTGGCTCTTTTGCATGCCCATAGCCTGCCAGGCTCCACTGTCTACAGGATTTTCCAGGCAAGAATACTGGAGGTGGTTGCCATTTCCTTCTCCACGGAAGCTTCCCTATCTCCTGCAGCTCAAACCCTATCTTCTGCACTGGCAAGCAGATTCTTTACACTGAGCCACCATTCTGTGAAATGAAAGCAAAATTCTAGATCAAGGGACGTTTATGAATAGGTCACAGCTTCTAGAAACGTTACCAGGAACATTTCAATTTTGTTTAGCTGTTGCAAAAGGACATTCTCCAAACGCAAGAGCTGATGCATGGAATCATGATACCTTTTGAGATTTTCATTTGTTTCTCTTATTGTACTTGATAGTAGCTTCAAGATCAGAGCATTCTGACATAAAAAAAGCTTAACGTAACCCTGCAGCATATTCTGTTATAGCAATCAATTTTCTCATGGTCACAGGGTTTGAGAAATAAGGGTAGTTTCTCATTAGGAAGATATTTTTGCCACCAGTAAACCTAACTAAAAACATTTTAACCAATAGTGCCGCTTAAGAAAGTACTGTCAGATATTTGAAGAAACTCATTTTTTTGTTATTGGCAGCAAAGGGTAAACAGAACCTGTTTGTGGCTGTCTCATTCTTATTGATTTATTTTCTTCAGATATGGATTAAAGGAATAACTTATTTTTCTTGATACAAAGTCTGGGGTATCCTTGAAGCTAGATGTTTTAAACAAGAATCCAGTGTCTGGTATATATCAAAATAATTAGGATTCTTACTTTTGGGTATTCTATTTTGTTTTCATTACTAGCTTTTAGGGAATACATTATTCCCTTTAGGTGATTTGAAAGTTTTAAACTACTCAAGGCAGAAAATTACTTTGAAGTGTTTCTTTAAACTTACAATATTCATGATTCTCTCTCTCATATACTGATTTTATCTCTCATTCCATGAACTTTTACTAGGAGCCTTTTGGATGTACAGACCAGTATAACATATTAAGATATTTCTATATGGCAATCATAAAACAAATATGTAATAAATAACTATAGATTATAAAAGCTAAAGATATTATAAACTTTGTATATCCCTTTGAAGGTAACAAAGCAAAAATTGTATCATGATTTAGACAACCTAAAAAACCATACAGAGATAAAGAATAGCTACAAGTGATTTGTTTATACATTTAGATATCAAATTTACATCACAGAGTACTCTCAGATGAGGTAAACAGTGATGAACAAAAACAAAAAAAGATATGATCTCTCCTCTCACAATAATTCCAAATGTATATAATTTAGCAATAGAGCACTTTTAACTGACTGATTCATTGACTGACTGATTCATTCAAACAGATAACCCTTTGAGCGGACACTGTACTTATGAAGTTTAAAGAGATATAACCCTGTTAATGAGTCACTCACATTTCATTAGAAAAGGCAGACCTGTAAACACATATTACATTACACTGTACAACATACTGAATGTTATTATCAGAGTTTTACATGGGTAACTTAAAAGCTGCTATTACCTTTCCTGTTGGAATCAGGAAATTTTTTTTTCCCTCAAAGTATGTAACATTTGACAGAGACTCAAAAATACAAGTTGATGATTTTCAGATAGAGAAAAAACGTTGTTCCAAGATGAGAGTTGTAACTTGAATGTGAGTTTAAAGAATCGTGGGCTACACAGGCCAGATGGCAGACGGTGAGTGGGAATGAAAGGGATGACAGGAGATAAAACTATTGGGTCCAGATGTTGAAGGACCGTGAGTGCTCTAAAAGAAAGTTGAAATCTTTTTCTATTTTGTTTTTGATGCAGATAACATGTAAAAATCAGTATGGCTAGATTTGGTACACCCACTATGGAGAACAGTGTGAAGATTCCTAAAAAATTAAAAGATAGAGCTACTGTCTGATCTTGCTATCCCACTTCTAGGCATGAATCTGGAGAGAACTATAATTTGAAAAGATATATGCACCCCAATGTTCATAGTAGCAGTATTTACAATAGCCAAGGCATGGAAGCAGCCTAAATGTCCATCGATAGATGGATGGATAAAGACTATGTGGTACATGTACACAACGGAATATTACTCTATTGTAAAAAAGAATGAAGTAATGCCATTTGCAGCAATGTGGATGGATCTAGGGATTATCATACTAAATGAAGCAAGCCAAGCAGAGACAGGCAACCATCATATGATATCTCTTATAAGTGGAATCTAAAAAATGACACATGAATTTATAGACAAAAGAGAAGCAGACAAACAGGCATAAAAAACAAGCTGATAGTTACCAAAGGTAAAAGAGAGGGAGGGATATATTAGAAGCTTAGTACTAACATATTGTGTATACTGCTATTTGTAAAACAGATAAGCAACAGAGACCTACTATATATCACAGGGAACTATACTAAATATTTTGTAATAATTTATAATGGAAGAGAATCTGAAAACATAAATATATATGTATGTTTAACTGATTCACTTTGCTGTATACCTACAACTAGCACAGCACTGTAAATCAACTACACTTTAATCAATCAATGAAGTAAATAGCATTAAAAACTCAGAACCCAGATTAAAAAGAATAGATGAGATTTTATGTTTATCCTATTTTGGGGGCTCTATCTTGTTCTTTGCCTCCCTAGGCCTGAGCAATGCCTCCAGCATGGTCTAAAGGTGTTTCATTGTGGTTGTCTTTAATAGAAATCCTGTTTAGGACACCCCTGAAAAACAAAGCTTTGCTGTGTAGTTTTAACGTTTTAACATTTTGTGAGTTGACCTGCATGTGAATCATGTAACAATTTGAACACATTTACAGGTATGATGTACAGACTGAGAAAGTGGATGAGAGGCAACAAGTTACTTAACTATTTGAAAACAAAATCTTGCCAAGCATATGCCCATCAAAATGGTTCTGTTATTTTTTCCTTCTCGGGAGGAACAAAATAGTTGAAACATAAATTAGTCCTTCTGAAGAGAGAGATCATGGTGAATTGGTGGCTTTTTAAGGGGTATCATTATTAGTATTCTGGTGGTTTTTTTTGTTGTTTTGAAACTTTTGGGCCCATTCTATGATGTCTAGGAATTAAAAACATTTCCCCCCCGCCCAAAGCTACCCGTCTCGGTCTCTTAAGAGAGAAGCTGCCTTTTTGTAATCAGATAATTACCCACCCTGGTTTCTTAGCACTTTACTGGTGAGATCTTTTGCTTGAATTGTTTTAAAATGTGTACAGAATTGGAGTTGCCTCCTCTCCTTTGTGTTAAGAAGGGGAAACAAACTAGAATTTTTACCCATAGTCATCCTTTCTGAACCCAGCTCTGTCGATCTTCTTCCTAGCATGGTGATTTGGCTTGCTCTTTTGTAACAGAGAATATTGACAAAAATGACATTATTAATTCACTGCATTTCCTTCTTTATTTGGGCATTTCATTTTCAAATAGAAAGATCACAACTAAGTAATAAGATAGCAAAATAGAAAGACTCAGAGCATATGCCCTGCTATTGATCTTCCCTCTTATGTAACATAATAATTATGTCTTGAGAGAGAAATGGTCCAAACCATGCTTTTACAGGGACAGTTTATCAAGTTGGTAATTATTTTTCCAGATGAAAGAATTATGTGGAGCAAAAGGACAAAAAGTGCCCCTGATGTGTGAGGCAGAAATGTTATGGGTTCTACTCAGGCAATCTTGCAACCAACTCTTGTTCTTTAGTGCTATCTGGCTTATCTTTAGGCTTTGCTACACTGTGCATGCATGCATAATGAGTCGCTTCAGTCATGTCTGACTCTGTGTGACCCTAAGGACTGCAGCCTGCCAGGCTCCTCTGTCCTTGCGATTATCCAGGAAAGAGTACTGAGGTGGGCTGCCGTGCCCTCATCCAGGGGATCTTCCCAAGCCAGGTATTGAACCTGCATCTATGTCTCCTGCATTGCCAGGTCGGTTCCTTACCACTAGTGCCAGCTGGGGAGCCATTACTACACTGTAGGGAAAGTTAAATTTACTCTATATCACCCTACTATCGTTGTCCAGCTTCATGGTCTACCTTAGAAATAGGGCCATATGCAATCCATCCTCAGTATAGCAATGAAACATGGTATATAGTAATAATGATCTTATTACACAGCTGTGAGAGATTTATGGCAAAACCGACTGCTCCAATTCACTGTCCTGGAATGCCCACTTTGGTACTTACTGCACAGTAATTGACCCACTCCAGTGTTCTTGCCTGGAGAATCCCAGGGAAAGGGGAGCCTGGTGGGCTTCCGTCTATGGGGTCGCACAGAGTCGGACACGACTGAAGCGACTTAGCAGCAGCAGCAGTAGCACCAGCAGCATAGTAATTGATGAAAAGATATGGAGGGAGTCAGGGATCCAGGGCCTAGTTACACATTACACACTTAAGAGTAACCTGAGCTGTTTCACACCAGTTTAGCTAGCATGCCACCTGGATTTCTAATAGGCATACCAAATCCACCGA
>NW_011495084.1:5796811-5826449 GCF_000754665.1 Bison bison bison | reverse complement strand
CGAGTGCAAAGTAACCTCCAGATATCCATCTCCCATTTCTGCTGTCTCATAGACTTTCTCATCTCTACACATGGCAATTTTGGCTCACCAAAATGCTTGGAAACACTTTCAATACCTCTTTATTCTCACACCCTTAATGTAATTCCTTAACATATGCTGCTTAGTTCTACTCTTCAAAATATACCGAGACTTTAAGAAATTGTCACTACTTCTTTGCTATCAGGTCTCATCTGCATTATTTTAATAACTTCTCAATATATCCCCATTTCTATCATCCAAGGTTGCCCACCTTTCAGTTCAGTTCAGTTCAGTCGCTCAGTTGTGTCTGACTCTGTGATCCCATGAATTGCAGCACGCTAGGCTTCCCTGTCCATCACCAGCTCCCAGAGTTCACTCAAACTCATGTCCATCGAGTCGGTGATACCATCCCGCCATCTCATCCTCTGAGAAACAGATAGAGGGAGATAGAGAGAAAGATAGACTGAGAAGAGCAGAGTGAACAAACTTGTGGCTGACACTGAAGTCTGGCCAATGAAACCTTGATGTCAACTCCCCTCCTTATTGTCTGATTCTTCCATAGAGACTGCAAGGCTGTGATTGCTAAAAACAAAATGTACTGAGATTTTCCTGCATCTGTGGTGGGATGTTACTTACATCAAGAGAGAGAGAAAAAAAAAATCCATTAAGTAAAAACCCATGAAAGAACAACTCTTCCTAAAGAAAAAGGAAAAGCCAGACTGGGATAAAGTCTTTCATTTTTGCATGTTGATCTTCTCTCTTCTTGAGGAATACAGTAATGATGCCTCTAAATATATAGCTAGATTTCAAACTTATGGACAAAATCCAGACAATATTGTGTTGGTTTCTGCCATACAACAACATGATTCATAAGAAATCAACACAAAAACTGTAAAGCAATCATCCTCCAATTAAAAATAAATTAAAAAATACTATTCAACATGCTCAACCTGTGGGGTTTACATTAGCAAATAAATAAATTGATTAGTTAAAAAAGATTGTGTAGCAGAGAGATAGAAGAAGCACAGGCTTTTTTTTTTTTTTTTGACATTCTTGAACAGCTCTATAATCACTGGACTGCTTACATGTCAAGTTCTTGCTACATGGAAAGATAAACACTTGTCTGTTTAAGTTCTTATAAGTTCTTATTTTTTTCCTATTGCTTGATGCCTGGATACATCTTGTTAGTCTTAGAGTCTAAAAATGTTATTTGTATCTTAGAGTCTCAAAAATATTATTTGTATCCATCAGATACTAGAGGGAACACTGAGTGATTTTAATTAAATGACTTGGAAAACCAAGAAGAACAAATAATGAACAAGTTTAAAATGTAGAATATGACAGTAAATTTTATTCTATTTCATGGCGGATGGTTTATAAATATAAATAGATATTGAACAGATTTTGCAAAACTGCTTATAAGAAGAATAAATTCAGTTAGATAAGTTCTTTGTAGCAGATTAATATAGGCACAGATTCTCTTTGTTTTTGATAATCATAGATGTTAGAGCACTTTGAGAACTCCAAAGTCAAAAAATATATCCTTTGAACTATATTTCTAGCCAAACTCTTTGAATACATAGCTACTAAAAAAACCACTCAGTTAAGCTTAAGCAGTGTGTCTTCAATTGCAGTTTATTCACTCATTATGGAGAGTGTGTAGCTATTTATTTTTTTTAATCTGAATTATTCCATTGTGTATAACTTAAAACATCTTTGAAGAGAAGATGCAAATTTTATCAATAAGTTCAGCTCATTTCAGTCGCTTAGTCGTGTCCAACTCTGCCACCCCATGGACTGCAGCATGCCAGGCTTCCCTGTCCATCAACAACTCCCGGAGATTACTCAAACTCATGTCCATTGAGTCAGTGATGCCATACAACCCTTTCATCCTTTGTCATCCCCTTCTCCTCCCGCCTTCAATCTTTCCCAGCATCAGGGTCTTATCCAATGGGTTAGTTCTTCACATCAGGTGGCCAAACTATTGGAGTTTCAGCTTCAGCATCAGTCCTTCCAATGAATATTCAGGACTGATTTCCTTTAGGATGGACTGGTTGGATCTCCTTGCAGTCCAAGGGACTCTAAAGAATCTTCTCCAACATCACAGTTGAAAAGCATCAGTTCTTCAGTGCACAGCTTTCTTTATAGTCCAACTCTCACATTCATACATGACTACTGGAAAAACCTTAGCTTTGACTAGATGGACCTTTGTTGACAAAGTAAGGTCTCTGTTTTTTAATATGCTGTCTAGGTTGGTCATAGCTTTTCTTCCAAAGAGCAAGCGTCCTTTAATTTCATGGCTGCAGTTACCATCTGCAGTATTTTGGAGCCCAAGAAAATAAAGTCTCTCGCTGTTTTCATTGTTTCTCCATTTATTTTTCATGAAGTGATGGGACTGGATGCTATGAACTTAGTTTTCTGAATGGTGAGTTTTAACCAACTTTTTCACTCTCCTCTTTCTCTTGCATCAAGAGGCACTTTAGTTCTTTGCTTTCTGCCATAAGGGTGGTGTCATCTGCGTATCTGAGGTTATTGATATTTCTCTAGCAATCCTGATTCCAGCTTGTGCTTCATCCAGCCCAGCATTTCTCATGATGTACTTTGCATATAAATTAAATAAGTATAGATTGAATAAATATCTATAAAATGTTATAGAATGAAAATGAATATGTAACAGTTTTGTTGAAACTGTAAGTTCTGAATTGCTTGCCGTACTGCTTTCCCAATTTGGAACCAGTCTGTTGTTCCATGTCCAGTTCTAACTGTTGCTTCTTGACCTGCATACAGATTTCTCAGGAGGCAGGTCAGGTGGTTGAATGAGGTAAGAGCTATTATATATTTTTGATCACTAGGAGAAAATAAAGGGGAGGAAAAATTGACTTTTACTTTTAAATATTAATGGAACCAATAAAGACACATTGGAATACTTTTATGCTATTATTTAGTTTTAAAAAACATCACTAATGAGCAATTCAGAACTTACAGTTTCAACAAAACTGTTACATATTCATTCTATAACATTTTATAGATATTTATTCAATTTCTGTAACTTGATACTGATGGTCTTCCAGCTCATCTTTCTTCAATCTCTTCATGAGAAGTTAATAAATTAAAAAAGAAAACTTCTATTCATATTGAAATTGTAATTATGATCCACAGTGAAAATGAGAGCTGCAGATTAATATTCATTCGCCTATCCGACAATGTGCCAAATGCACTGAAGTGCTGGTAGATCAAATATACACAGAACCTATGTTTTTGTAGCTTTTCATGCTGTCAAGAGGCAGTCTTGTAAACAGGACATTATTAGGTAATTAGAGGCATGAGAGGGGAAGTTCAGGTATTTTAGGAAATTTGAGAAGTAGGAATATAGACTTAGGATAAGATAAAGCTTCCCAGGAACATGAGTATAAGTTAAAACTTTATAAATGAGTAGGAATTATCAAGTCAAAGTTGAAAAAAATTGTGAGGAAATAGATTCATGTAAATGTATACTGTAACTGAAGTGTCAGAGGCAAGGAAGAATATTGCTTTTTCTGGAAATTGCAAACTTGGAGCATGGACAGAGAACAGAATAGTCCGGAAGTGGGCTGGATATCAATGGATAAAATCTGATCGTTTTTCTAGGAAGCAAGGTTTCTGTAGCCTGTCCTTTCTCCTCACTACTCATATTTAGTCTTCTTAAGTTTGTATGGATCTGATTCTTCCACAAGCACTCAGCATTTCCCCATTCATTTACAGTTCCTTTTTAATAACATAACATTATGACTTCATGCCAGACATGGGCACTTGATTCTTCACCCAAGCTGGAAGTCCTAGTCCTAGTGTTCAGGATTATACAAGGATTCCTTTCAAAAGTCTGATTTCTACAAACCTCGGCTGTAAATTTTGTACCTACCTTCAATCTGCTTGTAAGTAAACAAGCAAAAAGAAATAGTATCTTTTTCCTGGGAATGAGGGTGAGGGGACTTATGCTGACACGCTCCAACTGTTCTTACTAATTCACCCTGTTAACACTAGTAGGAGAACAGTTTAGAATCAGACTGATCTGAGATAAAGTCTCAGTTTTACTACTCGAAAGCTATGTAAGCATGGTCAAGTGATTAATTTCTTTAAGGTTCAGTTGTTTCATCTGAAACACCAGCGACATAAAACCTATGTCTTTGTGTTGTTATGATTAAAAATAATTATGCATGAAAATATTTTAGAATAGTATCTGATATATAGACAGAGCTCAATACATGAAAGATAATATTGCTAATTTTTTTTCCTGAACATTAGTTTTTTCACCTTTAAAACAAAGGTAGTGTTGTCCACATCAAATGACTGTTTTGATTAAGACCACAAAAACACATAGAGCAGATACTTGGTACCTGGCAGACGTTTAACTAATGGGAATTATTCATTCTTATATTTAGTGTCTACAAAAGATGGTTGATTCAAGCGTGTTCATTTTTTTCATATGACCACTAACCTGGGAGTAGGCACAAGGTACAAGGGGCTTCCTTAGTAGCTCAGATGGTAAGTAAAAAGTCACTCAGTTTTGTTTTACTCTTTGCGACCCCGTGGACTATAGCCTATCAGGCTCCTCCGTCCATGGGATTCTCCAGGCAAGGATACTGGAGTGGGTTGCCATTTCCTTCTCCAGGGGAGAAGTTACTGCTGCTGCTAAGTCACTTGAGTCGTGTCCGGCTCTGTGCGACCCCACAGACGGTAGCCCACCAGGCTCCTCCGTCCCTGGGATTCTCCAGGCAAGAACACTGGAGTGGGTTGCCATTTCCTTCTCTAATGCATGAAAGTGAAAAGTGAAAGTGAAGTCGCTCAGTCGTCTCCGACTCTTCGCGACCCCATGGACTGCAGCCTACCAGGCTCCTCCATCCATGGGATTCTCCAGGCAAGAGTACTGGAGTGGGGTGCCATTGCCTTCTCCATCAGATGGTAAAGAATCCCCCTAATTCCAGGGATGGAGGAGCCTGGTGGGATACAGTCCATGGGATCGCAAAGAGTCGGAGACGACTGTGTGAGTTTTTTTTTTTTTTAACTTAAACAAATATAAGAGTAAATGGAATGTGTCTCAAGGAATTCATAGTGATGTTTCCTTTATTGGTATTAGTTGTAACAGTGGGTATAGTTGTAATTAATCACTTGTCCAAGCTGTTAAGCAAAATAACTAGGATGTTCAAGTCATTTGATAACTCTACAACCATTTGTATGAATTTTTATACAAACTAGGAAAATTCAGTCTGTTCCAGTTAATTTATTTAAAAAAATATATACTAATGTAGAGTATTATATTAACTGAGGATAATTAGAAATTTGACTAAATAACATGCTTATTAATATTTTATCTTAAAATGCTAAAAATATCAGCTCAAATTTCATTTAACTTCTAATTATATGGAAATATTTTATTTTCTTCTGATGCTACAGTCCCCTAAACTTTATGACTTTATGATTTCATCTAAAAGCTACCCAAAGGAAACATATAGGAGACTTGCCAAAACACAAAGACAAAATAATTATTTGATTTTTTTACAGCAATGATTATTCATACAATTTGGATCACATTAAGAATATAGCATTGCCAAATAAAATATCATTATCTGGCATTTTGCATGTCCTCTGAATATTCAACAATGATTCCTGATTTTTAGTGTCCCTCTTTAGATATTAAAAACCACAAAGCAATGTGTAATCCCTCAATTTTGCTGTTACTCACTTTTCAGTAAAGACATGATAAAGGAGGTGAAACAGGCATTCACAGGATTCTAAGGTATTCACAGCTTTTCTAAGAATATAAACTGAGTTATGGTCTCCATGTGAACACATTATCATTTAGAAGTTATGAGCTAACCATAGAAAATTAACCCAAGGCTAGAAGATATCATTCATCATCTCTTGGCACTGCTGGTATTTATCATATGTGTGTATTGGCCATTGATAGATAAAGAATAATTATCCTCTATGCTATTGTTCAATCTTTCATTGGATTTAAAGTAAAAATTTTAAAAACCTCCTCCAAAATGATTCCCAAACTCAGTTTAAACCTTTCTTTTGGCTCAAATCCCACTTTTTGGTCCTTCACAGACATTGTTCTTTAAAAAAATAGGTTCATCTCCTTAATATCCAATTTTGTTTGAAAAAAAATCTGTGGGAATGGCAGGAGGCTTTACATTAGGCTTCTTTATTTTAGTGCTTAACTGCCCTAATCACAAGTCACGTTTCAGTGTGTCAGAGGCTAGTAGATTCAGCTGCTAAGTCACTTCAGTCATGTCCGACTCTGTGCGACCCCAGAGACGGCAGCCCACCAGGCTCCTCCGTCCCCGGGATTCTCCAGGCAAGAACACTGGAGTGGGTTGCCATTTCCTTCTCCAATGCATGAAAGTGAAAAGGGAAAGTGAAGTCGCTCAGTTGTGTCCGACTCTTAGCAACCCCATGGACTGCAGCCCACCAGGCTCCTCCATCCATGGGATTCTCCAGGCAAGAGTACTGGAGTGGGGTGCCATTGCCTTCTCCGAGGGCACCTAATTTAGCAATCTGCATACATCATTTTGCACACTCACCCAGAAGAAAACATGGAACTCACAGTAAAAGAAAGGGCAGACAACAGAGGAGCTTGCCTGAACCTCTGAAATCTGGAGATGGATTTATGCAAATAAGACATCTTATCTAGCAGTCAGAGATGGGAAGGGGAGCTATTTAACCTGAGTTGAATAAAAGTAGTAAAATTTGCATTTTGTTGGCTTTTCTGTAAAGGTTGAACTGACATCTGATTGTAATTTGCTTTCCAAGATGATTGTCTTTTTTTATCCACTTCATACTGGTCTAAAGTTGCCATTTTTAAAATCTTGCGTATATAATCTAGAAAATAAAATGCTATTGTTAATTTCTGCACACTAGAGGTCACTAAAGCATCCTAAGTTAAAATGTACTCAATATTTTACCTTAAACGACTTTTGAGGGAATAATGATCATAATTTTAAAGTCCATTAAAAGAAACACAGGGACAATAATAAGATTAATATATAGCATTGGGAATATTAGCTTTGAAAAAAAATAAGATTGCAATATTATATTTTAATGCCACCTGAATCAGATTTCCTCAGTAAGTAATGCATTTCTGAATATCAGTATCTCAGAATATTTTATATGAACCTCTCAAACTCATTCTTATAACTAATCTTTTTCTGAAGCTGTAACTGCCAGATATTAAATTGTTATTTTCCCATTGATTTATAGTAGTAAATTTTCTAATCATCTTGATACAATCACATCAATGTACTATAATGTCAGTGGATGCACAAAAATCAACCATTTTTAGGGTTGAGAAATAATGGCCATCTGTTGTCTGTTGTTGTTCAGTTGCTAAGGCATATCTGACTCTCTGTGACCCCACGGTCACATGCCAAACCTCCCTGTCCCTCACCATCTCCCAAAGTTCGCCCAAGTTGTGTCCACTGAATCAGTGATGCCATCCAACCATCTCATCCTCTGTCACCTTCTTCTCCCTTTGCCTTCAGTCTTTTCCAGCATCAGGGTCTCTTCCAATGAGTTGGCTCTTCGAATCAGGTGGCCAAAGTATTGGAGTTTCGACTTCAGATCAGTCCTTCCAATACTCATTCAGGGCTGATTTTCCTTAGGGTTGACTGGTTTGATCTCCTTGCTGTCCAAGGGACTTTTTCCAGCACCAGAACTCAAAAGCACCAATTCTTCAGCTCTTAGCCTTCTTTATGGTCCAACTCTCACAATCATACATGACTAGTGGAAACATCATAGCTTTGACTATACAGACCTTTGTTCGCAAAGTGACGTTTCTGCTTTTTAATTAGCTGTCTAGGTTTGTCATAACTTTCCTCCCAAGAAGCAAGTGTCTTTTCATTTCATGGCTGCAGTCACTGTCTGCAGTGATTCTGGAGCTCAAGAAAATAAAATCTGTCCCTGCTTCCACTTCTTCACCTTATATTTGACATGAAATGATGGGACCAGACGCCACGATCTTAGTTTCTTTAATGTAAAGTTTTAAGCCAGCTTTTTTCCACTCTCCTCCTTTTCCACTCTTCTCCTATCTATTGTCTAATGGCTAGTATTTAAAGCCATCATATATGTGTTTTTATTTTATAGTTTTGGAAATGTGCTTTAAAAACAAGAATTTTTTTTTTCAGAATCAGTAGCATGTTTTTTAATAGCTTTTTTTTCCTTTTTCACTTTTTGTTTGTAGTGTTTTTCTTTATCTATTGCGCTTCTGCCTCTCAGCACTATAATATTCACTCAACTAGCATCTTATGTGTGTTAATAGTAACACAATAGCTCAAAATAGAGTTGCTTATGTTAAGTCTTGTGTCACAAAACCAAGACTTTACAATTACAGTTTCAGCTCTCCCAGAAGTGGAATCTTAAACAAGTCAATCAAGAATGATTGACTGGATCAGGCATTGGTAAAGTATTCTGCTTGATAGACGCCTATCATCCCCTGAAGGAAAGTAACTGAAGTAAGCAACCCACTTCTTTGCCTAGTACAGCTTCCTTGTCTTTGCTCCCTTCTGGCTGTAAAATTCTTTCATTTGTACAGCTCCTTGGAGCCTCTTTCTATCTGTTAGACTGGATGCCACCATCCAATTAAAATCAATTTTTGCTCAAATAAACCCTTAAAATTTTAAAATTTCATGGATATCAACTAATAAAAAAAAGCAACAAGAACTTTGTGTGCTGTAGATTAGAAAACTTTTCAACTATGTTTCAATTTAAAAACTACTATGTTTAGTGCCCCCCTTCTTTGAAGTGTGCATATGAAACTGGTATGGGGCAGAGCTTAAAAATAGACTTAAAGCAAGCATGTAGAAAGACAAGAAAGGAGGATAGAAAAACAAAGAGATGAGGGTATTGATTTAACAGTTTATCATTTTGAAGTAAACATAAAAGTGCTTGGTTTTAAAAACTGTGAGTAGGAAGAATTTGTCTTATCTGGAAGATAACGTTCAGGGAATTTGGCTTGAAGCCTGCTCACAGTAAGTATACACATCTGAATTTATCCATTGTTTTCTGTGACACAGATAAATAAACCCAGTTGACATATATTTATTTGCCCATTGAAAAGAGCTTTTTCTATGTATTGCTTTTAACTCATTTAGTACATTACAGTGATTATTACCACCACATACAAGAATGACAAATGGTACTTAAAAGTTATAAGTATCTATTATAGGAGGCAACATTTTAAACATGATCAACATTAATAAAGATATAACAAAATAGTTTCTCACTTGAGAAGTGGATGTCAAAGCAATTCCCAATTTGTCAGATTGAAGCAAATGGCAGATTTGGCAGAGGAATAGCACATCTAACCTCAAATGATGTAAATATCTGCCTAATATTGGCGTATCCTGGTTGAATCAAATTTGTTAATGTTGGTATTCATCTTCTTTTTCTTTCATATTTTTCTATTTTTTTCTATGTGGATATAGTCTAAGATATAATTAAACATTAGAAGCGGCAAACTGTGATGTCTGAGTTTGAACCCTGGAGCCAAGCCCTCTGGGTGGAATCTTGACTCTCAATTTTACTTGAGGCCTGAACTGGCTCAGACGGTAAAGCGTCTGCCTGCAATGCAGGAGACCCGGGTTTGATCCCTGGGTTGGGAAGATCCCTTGGAGAAGGAAATGGCAGCCCATTCTAGTGTTCTTGCCTGGAAAATCCAATGGACGGCAGAGCCTGGGAGGGTACTGTCTGTCCATGGGGTCGCAAAGAGTCGGACACGACTAAGCGACTTCACTTCTTTTGAACTTCAGTGAGTAGTTTAAACTCCCTGTGGCTCAACTTCTTCACCTGTAAAATGGTAATAAGAGTGAAAGCAGTGTTTTGAGGAAGAAATTAAACTATTCATCTACAAAGTTTAGATCAGTACCTGAACAGCCGTATGCAAGTGTTTATTAAATATTTAGAGACTAGAACAATCTGAATTAATGATGTGTTATTTATAATATTTAGAGACATGGCAATTGATATTTTCAATTTTACATATCTCTTTGAACTAAAATCTGGTTTTAATGATTAGATAACAGCTAATCAAAACAAGCATAGAAAAATAAGATCCTAAGCACCACTTGGCTCCGCTTATCTATTTTATTGTAGATGCATTTCCAAAAGCGCTTAAAAGCATTTGATTCCTTAATCATTCTTAATGTTACCTCTTTCCATCTAGCATACCCTATGGATTTTAACAGTTAATCACTTGATTATATATTATACATAAACAATTTTCAGCTCAATATGTCAGAATATAAAAAGACTTCTCAAATCTTTTAATCTTCACTGTCGGCCTCTATTTTATATAGCACTTAACACAGGTGTTTTTTAGTTGAAATAATTTGCATATAAATATTTCCTATGCATTTTAGCATAGTTAACAGAAGTTAAACTGAGTGAATTTTTTAATATACTGAATTTCAGTATTGTGAGTGTGACGATTTTTAATTTTTTATTTATTTTACATTTAATGTCTAGATTCAGTTCAAACTGTTAAAAAATTTGCATTCATATTAATATAACACCATTAATATAACATCATATTAAAGTAGACACCATGGAGAATACAGAGGAAAAAGCCCTGCAGGATACATAGGTAGAAAGATACACATAGATATGATTTTAACTCAGCATAATAAACATTAAGTGCTACATCTAATGGACACCAACAATGAACTGCTGCTGCTGCTGCTGTAGCTTCAGTCGTGTCCGACTCTGTGCGACCCCATAGATGGCAGCCCACCAGGCTCCGCTATCCCTGGGATTCTCCAGGCAAGAACACTGGAGTGGGTTGCCATTTCCTTCTCCAATGCATGAAAGTGAAAAGTGAAAGTGAAGTCGCTCAGTCGTGTCCAACTCTTTGTGACCCCATGGACTGCAACCCACCAGGCTCCTCCGTCCATGGGATTTTCCAGGCAAGAGTACTGGAGTGGGGTGCCATTGCCTTCTCCGAACAATGAGCTATAAGACTGCAAAATATGATATGTATTCTTGGTGATAATGACATTGTGATGGACTTCATATTACCAGGAAGACAAGAATTCCCACCAAACAAACCAGATTGGTCAAATGTAAAGAAATGGAGATATGTAAGGCAGATTTTTGGTTTAACAATACCAGTGATAATCAGTCAAATATGAATCAGGTTCTGTCCTAAGCAGATTCTGTGTGTTAATCTAGTTAATTCATATCAACCCTGGGAAGCAGACACTCTCATTATCCTGGTTTTATATATAAGAAAATCGAACTATTCAGAATTTTTTGGTTGTTTAAGTTAATTTTTCTTTTGAGAACCATTTTTTAGGGTTATACATCCTTGTGACTAAAGGCCAGTGAAGATTAGCTTTGCGAATTTCTCCAGAATTATTGGATAAAATGCCTTCACTTTTCATTAAGCTCACTAAGCTGAGAGAACATGAGCCTGGACCTACTTAAATGTGAATGGGCATCATCCTCACTCTACAGGTAGAGATGGCCTAATGGTATTTCTCTAAACAGAGTAAAGGTAAAGCTGAATCAAGGGACACAGAGGCCTGAAGCCCTTTGACATTGTTTAATTCCTAGACCCAGCAATATCTAAAATCAAAAAACCTCTCTTGATTGACTTATTATATGGGTTAGTAACATGCCCTTTGGGGATTCGCTGGTGGCTCAGATGGTAAAGAATCTGCCTGCAATGCAGGAGACCCAGGTTTGAACCCTGGGTTGAGAAGATCCCTTGGAGAAGGGGATGACTACCCACTCCATTGTTCTTGCCTGGAGAATCCCAGGAACAGAGGAGCATGGTAGGTTACAGTCCATGAGATCGCATAGAGTTGGACGCACTGAGCAGCTAAGCAGACATATGTCCTTTTCTCTCTTTGCTTAAATAACATGAGTTTTTTTTTTTTTTTTCTCACTTACAACCAGCAAACATCTGTCTAAATAAGTAAGAAGTGAGGAGGGATAGAGAAATGTCAATTTATTCTCTGAAATAAGAAGGAAAGTGTGAATGATAAAAAATAACAATCTTTGAAACACTATGCATCATTTGTATTTTGCAACTGTATGCCTAACATAATGTAATATAATTATGTCACTTACTGCAATTTGTTAATATTTATATAATTTTATTTTCAAAGTATATGATATGTTAGCAGTTTCATATTGATGTTTTTTAATTAGAAAGCTAAACTTCCTAGATATCTGAAAACTGATTTGCACCTATCAATGTTTCATCTAATTATATTTTTTCAATTTAATGTTAATTTTTGTCTCAACATTAACTGTGTATTTTATGTATACATAACTTTATTATATATTAACAATTATATAAACAATATATTATAGTTTATATTTATAATATTATAATATAATATAATAACCTATAAATTATTGAGTTTTTGTAACTGACAAAATTGATCACTAATAATCACTTTCAGTTTCATTTTTTGGTACAATTCTGTGTCTATTCATAAAATAAACACATATGCTTTCTTAACCTCATATTTAGAGACAAGAATCATCATAAGTAATAAATAAGTTGTTTCTTAGAGTGCAGTTTTCTTAATTTTAAATTTAACCGTAAGAAAAATAAAAGGGTATTTTCCTTCAATCAAAATAACTTAACAGCATAGAATTATCATTTTCCATTTAGAAAGGTTGTATAAAGTCCTTCACTAATCTCTCCCAAGTTGTCAGGAGACAATGTTATTCACACTTGAATTAGATAATATTCATAAATTTCGTTTCCAAAAATTAAGATTATATTTTTTCCCTAGGAAAAAAATCTGAAAAGTATTTCTTCTGATGTGTTTTCAGCAAGATTCTTTTAGAGATGAAAGTTCAGTTCAGTTCAGTTGCTCAGTCGTGTCCGACTCTTTCTGACCCCATGAATCGTAGCACGCCAGGCCTCCCTGTCCATCACAAACTCCCGGAGTTCACTCAAGCTCATGTCCATCTAGTCAGTGATGCCATCCAGCCATCTCATCCTCTGTCGTCTCCTTTTCCTCCTTCCCCCAATCCCTCTCAGCATCAGGGTCTTTTCCAATGAGCCAACTCTTCACATGAGGTGGCCAAAAAGTACTGGAGCTTTAGCATCATACCTTCCAAAGAAATCCCAGGGCTGATCTTCAGAATGGACTGGTTGGATCTCTTTGCAGTCCAAGGGACTCTCAAGAGTCTTCTCCAACACCACAGTTCAAAAGCATCGATTCTTCGACTCTCAGCTTTCTTCACAGTCCAACTCTCACATCCATACATGACCACAGGAAAAACCATAGCCTTGACTAGATGAACCTTTGTTGGCAAAGTAACGTCTCTGCTTTTCAATATGCTATCTAGTTTGGTCATAACTTTTCTTCCAAGAAGTAAGCGTCCTTTAATTTCATGGCTGCAGTCACCATCTGCAGTGATTTTGGAGCACAGAAAAATAAAGTCTGACACTGTTTCCACTGTTTCCCCATCTATTTCCCATGAAGTGATGGGACCAGATGCCATGATCTTCGTTTTCTGAATGTTCAGCTTTAAGTCAACTTTTTCACTCTCCATTTTCACTTTCAAGAGGCTTTTTAGTTCCTCTTCACTTTCTGCCATAAGGGTGGTGTCATCTGCATATCTGAAGTTATTGATATTTCTCCCGGCAATCTTCATTCCAGCTTGTGTTTCTTCCAGTCCAGCGTTTCTCATGATATACTCTGCATATAAGTTAAATAAGCAGGGTGACAACATACAGCCTTGACGTACTCCTTTTCCTATTTGGAACAGTCTGTTGTTCCATGTCCAGTTCGAACTGTTTCTTCCTGACCTGCATACAGGTTTCTCAAGAGGCAGATCAGGTGGTCTGGTATTCCCATCTCTTTCAGAATTTCCCACAGTTTATTGTGATCCACACAGCCAAAGGCTTTGGCATAGTCAATAAAGCAGAAATAGATGTTTTTCTGGAACTCTCTTGCTTTTTCGATGACCCAGCGGATGTTGGCAACTTGATCTCTGGTTCCTCTGCCTTAATATTCTTTTAGAGATGAAAGTAGTTCAGTAAAATTAGCATTTATAAGTAACTACATTTTGTCTCTGAAAATGACTTTACTATTAATATTTTTCCCTGCATAAAAGATATGTAATATACATATAAATTATAAGCATGCTATTATGAAACACAGTAATATAAATACTGCTTATAAACTATCTACTTAACCTAAGAATCAGAAAATTTACAGTAATTTGAGTCTACTGATCAGTCCCTCTCCTTATCTTTTCTTCTGCCTCTCAAAGATGTAAGTGGTTTTCTAGATTGATTTTGCCTAAAAATGCAGTCAACTTTATAATTTTATCATAATATTTATTAGAAGAAACTAATAATATAGTGGATAGAAAAAGAATGCAATAAATTTACCTTTGATAAAAATTCACCTAGAATAATTTTATTAGGTGTAATTCTTTTAAATCACAAGAAATTCAAGATTCATTTCCCACACATTGAATCCAACTTGAATTTTATGATAGCATAAAAACAAAACAATAATTTTCTACTGACCTTGGAAATCTCATAAGTAGCTGTATTTGAAATATTGGAAACATTATTAATTTTTAAAGTTACATTCTTATGGATGTTCTTTGGCAAATTTAATAGCCATGCAATTCCTACTTTACTGCAAATAACATTTCTCTCCAAATTTTACAAAGTTATTAATATAAAAGCTAATTAAAGGTAAATGTTGTCTTAGATTTTTAATTTAACAATATGTTCTGCTTTGATTGCCAAAGTAACTAAAAGGAGCCATTCCGATTTGACATTGAAGAGTTCAAACAAACATTAACCTAGAAAGAAATCTGAAAAATGTATGAAAGTTGAAAATGGCATGAACTCTTTTCAGCTCTGATTTTCATTTTAGGATTATGCATGTCATTCTCAAGAAATTTATGAATGTTATGACAGCCCTTAGAATATGTCTTTATTATTTTCCAGTTATGTGGATGGTGGAAGATTGTCTATTGGTTATGCTTAAATCATCAAGGAAAAATGCTATTCAATTACATAATAACATCATTCATTTAGTCAACAAATATTTAAAAAAAATATTTATGGAGTCCCTACTCCATACCAAGGTCTATCCCAGGTTCTGGCAATCTATCAGTGAACAAGACAAATTTTCTGCTCCATGGAGCATTAACAAACCAAACTGACCATTATTTTAAAAATTCAGCATGGAAACAGTAATGCAAATTCCAAATAGAAAATACCATTTTTCTTTTAGCTTTTCATTTGAATGATTGTTGTTTATAGATAAAGTCTAAAATTACCTCTATTAAAGGTCAATGATTACTTTTGGAATCAAGTCATTTATTGAGTAATGCATTTGAAAAGAGGCCATGGATTTAAAGATATTTAAGAGAAAAGGTTAAGGAAGAAATTTTCCAATTTAAGACATAATTAATACCAGCTTCATTCTGAAAAATATAGCTGTTTAGTAAGAAAATTTGAGATAATGGATAAAAATATTAGTTCATTGAATTACTCATATCATAATTTAATTTTATTGCCTCTGCAGTAGAATTATACTTCTTTTTAGATTTGAGATTTAAAGAAATTTTATTTCCTACAGATATTTAAAGGATTTGTAATTATGCTCTGTAGAACTGTAGTAAAGAGAAGTGGATTTTAATATTTACTTGATCTTCACATTTTTGTTTTCCAAATTTTTATGATTTTCCGTGGAGGAAAATGCATATTATCACCCAGTTATTTCTGTGACTCTACTTCCCACTGGAAAGGTAATTATCTAAATGGAAGCATCCTTACAATGTGACTGGACAGCCTTCCACATTGTTTGAAATGAACGAAAGGTGTGGGATCCAATAGGTTATTGAAGTTTAATTTTTCGATGCTTCATTCATTGTTCCCATACTGGTAAAATGTAGCCAAAATGATCAAAACAGAACTTTCTTTTTTTCCAGTTGGGAAATAGCAGGTATAGTTGCCACATAGTTCAGAAATACAAGTCAGATAAATATATTATTTAACTGTTACTGCATAATTCCTGCATATAGACTGTTTGGCTGATGGGTAAAAAAAAGAAATTTATTATAGAAATATGAAAAATATAATATCATAGTTTCTAAAAATTCTTTAGTCTGTATCTACACCCTTTGTCATGTGACACTACAATCCTTGTAACTACAAAGGAGGAACTTCTCCCACACTGCAATGTTGATGTAAATTTGTACCTTGTTTGGCCAATAGGATGTTGTGGATATTAATGCTGTAGAGTGGATTCCCACTCTGTATCTCAATGACTGCTTGTGTTCTTATTGAGTCTCTCTGTCTCTACCATCACCACTGGCTCACTCCAGTCACCCTGGCAGATTTCAACATTTATCTAACATGCAAAATCATGGGTGGACCGATCTGAAGTCTACTGAGCTGATGACCACAGATGACTGAGCAATACAATTACATCAGTATTTCACAGGAGCTCTGTGCATGATTATTGTGGCCTTAGACGATTGATTTAAAAAATAAAATATTTTTAAGATCTACTTAAAATTTTTGATGGTTGAAGTGTGAACAAATTAACTGTGAATTGTTCATATAGGTTTTCTTTAGGTTTATATTATTCTTTTAGGTTCTAAATTCTAAGGGACATAATTATAGTGTCAATTCCTTTTGAATAATATATCTCAAAGAATTTTCACTTGAACAACTCAGCAATAACTCATTAGAAAAGGGTGATATGAATGTGATATGAGAAATAAAAATATATCAAAACATAAGGATTTTCTACGACCACAATCTCCTCTGTTTGAATGAAATAAATGTTTCCACTAAAACCCAAAGCAATTAATCTTTAATTTACATTTACTTTTACTAAAGTATTGTCCCATTCTAGACAGACTTGAATATTAATAGATTCAAGCATGTTTTGGTAAGAATTCTTTTAGTTTATGGAAACCCAGTTCTGAAGTATCTATGTTTTAGATTTTCTTCAAAAATCACAAGTATAACTAACATGCAAAAATTCACCTCACTTCATCCATCTATAAATAAAATAAAAGTGTAATCACTGAGACCTTCAAATGATAGAATGAAATGGTATAAAATGTAATAAGAATTTCAGGGACCAATTATTATGAGGGTTTCATATCTGTGCTTTTCTTTATCTTTGAATCCAACCTTTTCCATGTTATATTAAACCTGCAATTACAAACTATGGTCTTATAATATTTCAATCAAATATTCACAGTTAACCCATTGGAAGTCCTTCTTTTAAATCCTCAACAACAAATTAATGACAGGGTTAATCAGTATAAACTCCTATAATTCTATGGTAGTGCAAATAGCTACATAATTTTCATTTACCTCAATTAATTCTGCAAATAACATTTCATCAAAAAATTCAATTATTAGTAAGTTTCAAAGCTCACTGGAGGAACTTGTATAATTCAAAATCTCTTCAAGGTCATTATTTTGGTAAGCAGTCTGGTACTCAAGGGCTGATATTAGTTGGGTAATGAAAGTGGCAGATGATAAAAATGCTTTACTTTCAGAGCTATACAAGTGAAAACAAACGGCTCTTTTATCTCTGTTTGTTTTAATTTCTCTTATTCTTTAACTTTGGCGGTGAAAATGTTTTCATCTTTCTCCCTTTAAAAAAAAAAAAATCCATGTGTTTGTTTCCCATCACTTTTAAGGCATTTGCCAATCTCTGCATTTCTTGATTACTTGCTCTAACAACTGCTTGTTTTCCCAGTGGAGTGTGCTAGATTTTCATGCTTTGCTCTATTGCTTTGAACATATTGTAGACTAATTCAAAAACTATGCCATTTTTCTCTGTATATTAGCAAAGATAAAAAAAATAATCTGAATGCTTGTGGCTGAATTTAGAGGAACAATCATTTTTTATGGATCATTTCAGAATTATTGGGCTTCCTTGACAGCTCAGTTGGTAAAGAATCTGTCTGCAACGCAGGAGACCCTGGTTGGATTCCTGGATCAGGAAGATCCTCTAGAGAAGGGAAAGGCTACCCACTCCAGTATTCTTGGGCTTCCCTTGTGGCTCAGCTGGTAAAGAATCTGCCCACAATGTGGGAGACCTGGGTTTGATCCCTGTGTTGGGAAGATCCCTTGGAGAAGGGAATGTCAACCCATATACAGTCCATGGGGTCTCAAAGAGGCAGACATGACTGAGCGACTTTCACTTTCACTTTTCAGAGTTATTAGCTTATTTAAACAAAATAATTTCATTAGCTTATGTTACTTACAGTCATGTTTTATAGGGCACTTAGATCTATACTGATAGTAATAAAACTATCATTTATTATTTGCTTAATCTATCCAGGGCTTCCCTGGTGGCTCAGACCATAAAGAATCTGCCTGCCATACAGGAGACCCAGGTTTAATCCCTGGTTTGGGAAGATCCCCTGGAGAAGGAAATGTCAACTCACTCCAGCATTATTGCCTGGAGAATTCCATGGAGGGAGGAGCCTGGTGGGCTATAGTTTATCGGTCACAAAATGTCAGACATGACTGAGTGACTAACACTTTCATTCCAGGAAAAATGTTAGCTCAATTATTCTAAAAAGTTGTTCTTAAGAAATTACTCCTATTTTAGGAATGTGGGAGTTGAGACTAGCAACAAAGTGATTTTCTGAAAGTGTGGAGCTACTAAGCAGTACAGCCAAGGTGTGACTAAAGTGTACTGATTCTAGAACCTATATATAATGTAGTCACTCACACTGAGTTTCTAAAACTTTTTTTTCTGATTATTTTCAGCACCATCTCCATACATATTCCTCCACGATCATTTGTGCATATTTCCACTGTTCTAATAAATTCATCTTATTAATTAAAAGTCATAAAGTTTTTACTGTTTTAGCTCTTTTCGTATGATAACAATCTCAGTTTTAAGACTATCAAGAACCAGCTTGATGTTTAAGGATGGCAATATTTACTGGAAAGAGGCCAACTGGACATTGTAAAATGATGCCAATTTAAGCAAAGGATTAGCATATGCATATTGTCAAGATGCATCAGGACGCTGAAGGATGCATTTGAATGTTAACATTAAAAAATACACAATAAACACAATGTCAATCAAATGGTGTTTACTTTGTAAATGAATGGTTTCCATGCCTGAGCAGACCCGCACCATTTCTTGGCTTACTTTAATAAAATTGAACCAGAAATAAAAGAGTTTGCTCTAATCCTAGTTTCATCAGGAACTAGATTTTGGGAAATCATTTGATTGTGTTAGGGCCTTAGGTTGTTCACCTATAAAGCAAGGTTGGGTCAAAATCTCTGTATCTAGTTTGCTTTCACAACAACACAATCAATCTATTCAAATTAATTCAGTAACATGAAGTGATCATCTACCACATGCAAGGGTTCAGTTCAGTTCAGTTGCTCAGTTGTGTCCGACTCTTTGCGACCCCATGAATCGCAACACGCCAGGCCTTCCTGTCCATCATCAACTCCCGGAGTTCACCCAGACTCACGTCCATCGAGTCAGTGATGCCATCCAGCCATCTCATCCTTTGTCATCCCCTTCTCCTCCTGCCCCCAATCCCTCCCAGCATCAGAGTCTTTTCCAATGAGTCAACTCTTCGCATGAGGTGGCCAAAGTACTGGAGTTTCAGCTTTAGCATCATTCCTTCCAAAGAAATCCCAGGGCTGATCTCCTTCAGAATGGACTGGTTGGATCTCCTTGCAGTCCAAGGGACTCTCAAGAGTCTTCCACATAAATGAAGAAATCTCTATCCTTATTTTAAGGATTTTTCAGTCTCTTATTTGAAGTAGACATTGAAATAAATAATATGATGAGATATGTGCAATACCGTTCTTATGATCAAAGCATAGAAAATAAAGGAATTGATTCTATTCATTTAGGCAATTTGAAGCTTCCATAGAATGAGGGGCTTCACTGAAACATTGCTGATGTTACCCCTCAATCTGTTTTCTTCCTTTTCCTCAGGATATGGCCTCCTAGCTGCTGTTATTTAGAGATCCCAGTTTCCCTTATAGCTTTGAGTGGCCAAAGTTGGAAGACTGATTGATGCACCTTCTTCCTATCTTATGAGCCAAGATAAACAGCTGCCTTGGATTTTATCTCATTTTCCTCCTCCTGCAGACTGGAATGCAATCTCAGTTTGGACCATGCAGAAGACCCCATGTGTGTGTGTGTGTGTGTGTGTGTGTGCACATGCACACGCTCCTTTAGTTGCTCAGTTATGGCCTGACTCTTTGTGACTTCATGGACTGTAGCCCACCAGGCTCCTCTGTTCATGAGACTCTCCAGACAAGCATACTGGAGTGGGTTGACATTCCCTTCTCCAGGGGCTCTTCCTGATCCAGGGTTTGAACCTGGGTCTCCTGCACTGCAGGCAAATTTTTACCATCTGAGCCACCAGGGAAACCCATGAAGCAGAACGGACATCTAATAAATGACAGAATACATGAAGGGAAGACCCTGGATCCCTGGATGACTTCAGGGAGTGCAGCTGTCTCATTAGCCTAAACTAGCTGAACTATTCCATGGGGAAAAATATATATATTTATATCCCTTTATTATAATTACCCTAGCTTAGCCTTCACCTCAATGGATACATTTGAATTTGAACTAGGTCATGTATTACCAGATGTCAGAGGATGAGCAGAGGAGCTGAAACCAAGTTTGAGAAGGTAGTAAGAAATCAGATCTTGATGAGGCTTAAATTTCAGTAAAAAATATTCTGAAGGGTAATAAGATCAAAGACAACAAATAATTTGACTATGAAAGAAAAGTAGGCTGTTCGACTTCAAATTGCTTAAAACGGCATAAAGATGTTCGTGAAGGAGGACATGTGACAGCTCAGACATGTAACATGAGGACAGCACCATGACGTATTCAAGATGACTCAGACAAGGCAGGGTGCTCCGTCGCATCACTTCCCACAGAAAGCATTCATATTTTAAGGCAGCATGTTACCCTTGAACTTGTAAGTCCTGTCAGATATTTTTCAATACAGTGAAAAGGATGGCCATCTGTGGACAATATGGTAACCAATATACTCTTTGCCTACACTGATAATTCCAACATTCATCTGATTCAGAACTTGGCAACATTCAGTTCCAGAACACTCTGATTTTCAGTATACAGTGATCTGTCTGTTTATGGCTTCACAGTGGTACAGACATCTTTCCAACTATCAGGCAGTGGCAATCTGTATAGTTTCACTCAAATGAGAAGAGAATTAAAATGTTTCCTCTCACATACTCTCCTATACCATCAGTTTTCTGTACATTCCTAGGCCAATAATCACCGTAAAAAAAGTGTAGTGGTTGGGTTAGTATGCCTAACTTACTGATGTATACACCTATTTATAATAAAACGTGTTTTCTGTTCTTTTGATTATGTAATTCCCTTGCCGTTATTTACAATTTAATAGAAAATATAAAATTATATATTGTACTTAAAATTGGAACAACAGACTGGTTCCAAATAGGAAAAAGAGCACATCAAGGCTGTATATTGTCACCCTGCTTATTTAACTTCTATGCAGAGTACATCATGAGAAACATGCGGCTGGATGAAGCACAAAGCCAGAATCAAGATTGCCAGGAGAAATATCAATAACCTCAGATATGCAGATGACACCACCCTTATAGCAAAAAGTGAAGAACTAAAGAGCCTCTTGATGACAGTGAAAGAGGAGAGTGAAAAAGTTGGTGTAAAACTCAACAGTCAGAAAACTAAGTTCATGGCATCTGGTTCCATGACTTCGTGGCACATAGATGGGGAAACAATGAAAACAGTGAGAGAGACTTCATTTTCTTGGGCTCCAAAATCACTGCAGATGGTGACTGAAATCATGAAATTAAAAGACACTTGCTCCTTGGAAGACAAGCTATGACCAACCTAGACAGCATGTTAAAAAGCAGAGATATTACTTTGTCAACAAAGGTCTGTCTAGTCAAAGCTAAGGTTTTTCCAGTAGTCGTGGATGTGAGAGTTGGACTATAAAGAAAGCTGAGTGGTGAAGAATTGATGCTTTGAACTGTGGTGTTTGAGAAGATTCTTGGGAGTCCCTTGGACTGCAAGGAGATCAAACCAGTCAATCCTAAAGGAAGTCAGTCCTGAATAGTCATTGGAAGGACTGACTGATGCTGATGCTGAAACTCCAATAGTTTGGCCACCTGATGTGAGAAATTGACTCATTGGAAAAGACCCTGATGCTGGGCAAGATTGAAGTCAGGAGGAGAAGGGGACGACATAAGATGAGATGGTTGGATGGCATCAAGGACTCGATGGACATGAGTTTGAGCAAGCTCTGGGAATTGATGATGGGCAGGGAAACCTGGTGTGCTGCAGTCCATGGGATCACAGAGTTGGACACAACTGAGTGACTGAACTGAATAGAAAATAAATATTAATTTCTAGGGTAAGGTGACCAAACAGCTTAGTCTGCTGAGGACTAAGGAAGGAGCTTCTTGAGATATAGTTTTTCAGCATGAAAACCAAGAAGGTTTTTCAGAAAGTGGGAGGAAACGTTCATTGTACTTTAGCTGGAGACAGAGAGAGGGAAAGAGACAGGGGAAAAAGCATAGTAGGGGCTTCATGGGATGGATTGAGAGCCGTTAGCATTGGGTACATTCATAATCATCTCATTATTATAATCATCTCAAAGTTTCAGTTATAAAGACTTTGTTTATCCTTCTGTTCTCAGCTTCGTGATACTGAGGCTGGAACTCTGAAAAATACTTCCCTGGTGGTTCAGACAGTAAAGCGGCTGCCTACAATGCTTGAGACCCGGGTTCAATCCCTGGGTCGGGAAGATCTCCTGGAGAAGGAAATGGCAACCCACTCCAGTACTCTTGCCTGGAAAATCTCATGGACGGAGGAGCCTGGTAGGCTACAGTCCATGGGGTCGCAAATAGTCAAAGACGACTGAGCGACTTCACTTTCACTTTTTCACATTCATAATCATCTCATTATTAATCATGTTTCAGTTATAAAGCCTTTGGTTATTCTTCTGTTCTCAGCCTCCTGATGTTGAGGCTGGAACTCTGAAAAAAAAAAAAGATACATTTCTCCCTTATCTTTCTCTGTCACTAGGGAGATGTGGCAGGAGAGGGACTTTGGAAGCGGGAAGAAGAGAGAAGGGACTTTCTTCTTTCCACTTATTGCTGCTTCTGTCAGCATAGCCCAAACAAGGGTACTTCACCTAGGCGACAGTAACTGGTTCCAGCTTTACATCACTCTCAGCCCAAGCCTCATTAGGCCCTATCACAGGTATCTAATAAGCTGAACAATGCTGCCTCATCAGGATCTTAGCCCCAACTCTCGGTGCCCTTCTTCTGAGCTCTTGTGTCACTAGCATCAGCCAGTCAGCAGCCCTCCTATGAGGGTCTGAGTGCTGGCTTGTTCTGGCCCCGCCCCAAGCTTTTAGATTCTAGTAATGCTGCTTCCTATGCCCGGTAGCTACTTCCGACTGTTACTACCTTTATGTCACTTTAATGTTCCTTTTGCTTCATCAGTCCTCCAAATGTGAAACCAAATCACTATAGCACATTTTCTGTTGAAACATAGTGTAATTTCCATTTCTCTGTCCAAACCTTCACTGATGCCAGCAGTAATTTAAAATTGAAACTAAAAACTCCTACAAGAAATATTAGATAAGCTCTGTAACTGCAAAATACAAATTTAACAGTTACCAACTAATTAGCTTTTAGTTAAGATTGTTTACTGTATTGGGTTTCTTCTGAATATAATTATAATTTTCTAGTAAACAGCTAACCAATGATGAGGTCCTTATTTAGAAAAGGCCAATCTTATCACTTTAAAATCTCACTTGATTTTTTTGTATAAGGAGCAAAAATACTTATGAAAATCCTTTATTTTGAGTAATATAAATATAATTTGCTTATTTCTTAGAAAATGTAAAAAACACAAAATCTTTAAGTTCTTTAACTGTAAAAATTTCTCTAGAGCACATTTAACTTATACAGTTTATTTACTATTTACTGTATAAAGAAATAAAAAATAGAAACTTACATAAGGCATTTTTCATCCAATTAAAAAACAATGACCCCTTTTACTATCTACTAAAAATAGATAAATTTATATATTCATATGGTAATATTTTATACTTTTTTATAAGCATCTCAGTTTAATTTGGAGATTGATCATGGAGAGCATACTACTCTAGGCACATCTGTAAACCCTTTAATTATAAATTAATTTATAATTTAGCTACTCTTTTCAGATAAGATAATTATTATTCCCTCTTTTCAGATAAGATAATTATTATTCCCATCCTTCAAATAAAAACATTGTGTTGCAGAGAGGTTAGATTACTTACCCAAGGTCAAGAAGAACACTGAAGATAGTAGGCAAACCAAGGCAGGCTGACTTCTATTAATGAATGCTTTAAACCACTCCAGTATGCTGCTCCTCATACAAGTGCAAAAATTCTAAAAGTCATCTACGTCTGGACATAAGGAAGAAGAGATAAACATCCATCTTTCTGGTGAAGATTATTCTAAGTAAGCAAAAACAAACACACAAAAATAATATTTTTAATCTTTTGTAAGGAGACAACTATTTTTTTTCTTTAAATTTAACATTACTCTTAATGCAACTGAAATATTTTTATTTCCAGTATCTACCTATATTGTTCTGCTGAAGTCAAGAGGGCCTTAGGAAGAATTTCTCTGAACAAGGCTAGTGGAGGTGATGGAATTCCAGCTGAGCTATTTCAAATCCTAAAAGAATATGCTATGAAAGTGTTGCACTCAATATGCCAGCAAATTTGGAAAACTCAGCAGTGGCCATAGAAGTGGAAAAGGTTAGTTTTCATTCCAATCCCAAAGAAAGGCAATGCCAAAGAATGTTCAAATTACCGTACTGTTGCACTCATTTCACATGCTAGCAATGTAATTCTCAAAACCATTCAATCTAGGCCTCAACAGTACATGAACTGAGAACTTCCAGATGTACAAGCCACATTTAGAGAAGACAGGTAAACAAGAGACCAAATTGCCAATATCAGCTGGATCATCGAGAAAGCAAGAGAGTTCCAGAAAAACATCTACTTTTTCTTCATTGACTATGCTAAAGCCATTGACTGTGTGGATCACAACAAACTGTGGAAAATTCTTAAAGAAATAGGAATACCAGGCCACCTTACCTGCCTCCTGAAAAACCTGTATGCAAGAGTGGAAGCAACAGTTAGAACCAGACATGGAACAACAAACTGGTTCAAAATTGGGAAAGGAGTACATCAAAGCTGTATATTGTTACCTGTTTATTTAACTTATATTCAGAGTACATCATAAGAAATGCCAGGTTGTATGATGCACAAGCTGGAATCAAGATTGCTGGGGGAAATATCAACAACCTCAGATATGCAGATGATACCACTCTAATGGTAGAAAGTGAAGAGGAACTAAAGAGCCTTTTGATGAGGGTGAAAGAAGGGAGTGAAAAGTTGGCTTAAAACTCAAAATTAAAAAAAACTAATATCATAACATTGGGTACCATCACTTCATGTCAAATATATGGGGAAAAAGTAGAAACAGTGACAGAGTTTATTCCCTTGGGCTCCAAAATCCGTGGGTGGTGACTGCACCATAAAGTTAAAAGATGCTTGCTAAAGCAGAGACCTTGCTTTGGCAACAAAGCTCTGTATAGTCAAGGCTATGGTTTTTCTGGTAGTCACATAAGGATGTGAGCCAAGAAGGCTGAGAGCCAAAGAATTGATGTTTTTGAGTTGTCGTGCTAGAGAAGACTCTTGAGAGTCCCTTGGACAGCAGGAGATCAAACCAGTTAATCCTAAAGGGAATCAACCATGACTGTTCATTGTAAGGACTGATGCTGAAGTTGAAGCTCCAGTACTTTGACCACCTGATGCAAAGAGCAGACTCATTGGAAAAGACTCTGATGCTGGGAAAGATTTAGGGCAAGAGGAGAAGGGGGAGGCAGAGGATGAGATGGTTGGATAGCATCACTGACTCAATGGACATGAATTCAGCAAACTCCATGGTATTTGCAGGACAGGGAAGCCTGGTGTGCTGCAGTTAACGGGGTTGCAAAGAGTCAGAAATGGCTTAGTGACTGAACAACAGCAACAACAACCTATATTGTTCTCCTACAGAAGAAAAGAAATGCCCCAACTAGGATACAGATCTGACCATGAATCTAGTGTATATTATAGTTTGAAATAAGTGGGGTATATTTGAAATAATAAATTTGTTTTTTATTATTTATTGTTTTTTATTATTTATTTCTTTTTACTATTTTATTATTTGTTTTATAATAAGTTTGAAATAATAAATTTCATGGAATTTCTTCAATGATTTACTTAATTCATTAGATAGGCAGAAATTTGGGGGAGAACTGTTTTTCAAGGAAACAAATCTTTGATTAGTTTCCATTACCAATAAAAGGAACATATACCAAAAATATAAATGTATTTTTCTTAGGGCAATATAGCTACAACTTTAAGATATATTCAACTATATAATATATATTAGATATTAGGCTTAAGATTGAAAAACAGCAATGAAAAAGCTTTGATTTTATTAAACAGGCAAAGTATATTTCATTAACAACATTCATTAGCATTCATTCATTAGGTTTACATTCATGGTCCACCACAAATATAAATCAGGCTTTTTTCCTGATCTCAATTTTCTAATTATTCATCATGGTTAAATCAAGAGGAGATGGTATGATCTATGGGAAAGTTACTCCTAGAAAACCTGTATATTCTAAGAATGTGAAGTGGTATACAGTATACAAGTGAAGAATTGCACATACAATTGGTTCATTTATATTCCTGGCTATTCCACTAAAAACAGTGAGACAAGTGTGACTTGTAGTTTCCTTTTCTGCAAATAATGAGTGGATGGAGCACTTAAAGTCATTTATGGCACAAGTCTTCTAAATGATGTTAGCTATTTATAGGTATAGATTAGATACAAATATAGACAAAGATATAGATATAAGTTATTTTATAGCTATAGACCTCTGAGGCTAGATATAGTAGAGAAAGCAAGATGGAATTTTCTCATATTGCAACCTAAGAGCATAGATCTTGAGTTGAGAAGAAATAAATGATTAGAAGTTATTATATTGGTCCGAAGTCTTATTCCCCATCCCCATAGATCAGAAGTTTGACTTTATGTGCCATAGTTAAAAGAGTTGTCATATCTCATGAATAATTTTAGAGCAGCGACACTATCAAATAGAACTTTCTGCAATGATGGAAAGCTTCTGTATCCTTAATGTGAATACTGAACATTGGAAATGTGCCATGTGCAAGTGAGAATCTAAATTTTGTATTTTACTTAATCTTATTAATTTAAATAACCACTTGAGAGTAATATTTATCACACTGGATTCTTTAGCTTTGAAGAGCTTATTTGTGGATTGAGAATACAAGTAAAGCATGGAAGATGGCAGAAATTTTGGGAGTCCACTAACTTCAAGCAAAATTCTATGTACTAAGTCATCTGTACATGAATGCTGGTTTTAAGCAAAGAACTATTAACATGCTAGAGCAACAAACAGCCTGAGAGACTTGGGTGATAGCCTCATGAAATCATAGAATGGCAGAGGCTTAAGGGACAGTGTATATTAATTGTCTAATTAAATGTTCAAGTATAAATTAAATATCAAATCTTAGTTAACTCACCTGAGGTCACTCTAGAACAGAATTGTAAAGAGATACCGATTTAATTAAAATTTAAATAAACAATAAGAGCAACTGGATATCAGCTGATAATCACATGCCAGCATAAACTACTTTACATAGTAAGTGTAACAGAGAAGAACAATCCTGACTCCATATTGGATCTATTCCCAGAGGCCCAATCTTTGTGCTCTGTTGCCTGTGTTTAGTCATGCCAGTTCTGCATCTTTGTAAGGTACATGTTGTCCACAGCATGAAATATACATAATAGCCCTTTCTCAAGGCTTTTTTTCCCAAGCTTGACTTTAAAGGTATAATCTTTTCCATTCGTATAGAGATTAAAAAGTTGCAGACCAGAGAATAATATTTATACTGTTGGAGGTTGACAGGAACACCATGACCAGACCTGTGTGCACAGCTGCAAGAACAAAGGATTACCACATCCCCTCTAGGTCTGACCAGCCCAAGAAGTTCCCAACAACCAGCCACATCCTCTCCTCTTTTAGTATAACAAAAGCCTGAATTCTAACTCAGGGAAGATGAGTCTTTGGGACACTACTCTGCCATCTTCTTGGTCTACTGGCTTTTCAAATAAAATCACTATTCCTTGACATGATGACTCATTTTTTAGTTTATTGTCCTTAGTGCAGTGAGCACTTGGAGTCAGTTATGTATGCATTATTACCATACTGCCCTGTTTTACAGAAAACTCAGAGAGATTAACTAATACTCCAAGGTTATTTTGATATAAGAAATATATAGTTTGGTCTTCAACTCAACTCCTGCCTGCTGCTGTTAAGTAATTTCAGTCGTGTCTGACTCTGTGCCACCCCATAGACGGCAGCCCACCACGCCCTGCTGTCCCTGGGCTTCTCCAGGCAAGAACACTGGAGTGGGTTGCCATTTCCTTCTCCAATGGATGAAAGTGAAAAGTGAAAGTGAAGTTGCTCAGTAGTGTCTGACCCTCAGGGACCCCATGGACTGCAGCCTTCCAGGGTCCTCCGTCCATGGGATTTTCCAGACAAGAGTACTGGAGTGGAGTGCCATTGCCTTCTCCACAACTCCTGCCTAGAGCTGCTAAAACGCTTGTTATTTCTCAAGTGATAAGAGCAATAGGCATGTATTCTGTTATACATAGTTTTGTTCTTGGCTCTTGAATCAGATCTGTAGCATTAAATGAAAATAAGTGTCTTTTGCTACTCATAAGAAGCCCTTTTCAACTGTATCTAAGTTTATGTTAAAGGGGTGACTTTTTGTAAAGCTTCTAAGGATTAAGAGCTGGTTGCCAGAGTGACCAATTATACGTTTAGAGGAGTGGAAATTTTGAGTCTACCCCTAACCTCCATGGGCATGATGGACTGGAAGTTGAGTTAATAAACAATAACCAATTATTTAATCAATTATCTTTATATAATGAAGCCTTCATAAATTGCCAACATCCTCTGGATCATGGAAAAAGCAAGAGAGTTCCAGAAAAACATCTATTTCTGCTTTATTGACTATGCCAAAGCCTTTGACTATGTGGATCACAATAAACTGTGGAAAATGCTGAAAGAGATGGGAACACCAGACCACTTGACCTGCCTCTTGAGAAACCTATATGCAGGTCAGGAAGCAACAGTTAGAACTGGACATGGAACAACAGACTGGTTCCAAATAGGAAAAGGAGTACGTCAAGGCTGGATATGGTCACCCTGTTTATTCAACTTATATGCAGAGTACATCATGAGAAACACTGGGCTGGAAGAAACACAAGCTGGAATCAAGATTGCTGGGAGAAATATCAATAACCTCAGATATGCAGATGACACCACCCTTATGGCAGAAAGTGAAGAGGAACTAAAAAACCTCTTGATGAGAGTGAAAGAGGAGAGTGAAAAAGTTGGCTTAAAGTTCAACATTCAGAAAACGAAGATCATGGCATCTGGTCCCATCACTTCATGGGAAATAG